>NC_081163.1:31429423-31792757 GCF_012432095.1 Onychostoma macrolepis
CTACTAGTTAGTTACTCCTCAGCACCGTCACTAGTTAGAGGATCTGAAATAAACCTCAAACAAAAAAGCTTTATTGAAGCAAAGATGGGTATTGAAGCAGGTTAATGGCCAAATGAAAACTCCTAGTTCACTCATTCATTACAAGCAGAAATTCTACAGCAAGCTGTTTTGCCACATTAGTAGTCTGTAAAACGCAAAGCATCACCTATCAAAAACCCATTTCTGTCATTAAACACCAGAACGCTGATATATGACTAGGGGAACATTGGCTTGCTGTCAGTATTTTAATGAGAAGATGAAGCCTTTAAGGCACTATGATTGGACAAGCTCTAGGTCTGTAATGAACACACATATTTCTGGCTCTGTCAGTTCAGGTTGGTGTCAGCTCTAATGCAAAGACAAAGCAACCAAAAGTCGATCATTTCAAAAAGAATTTGTGAATTTCAGTGGCATGAGTCATATGTCAAGATGATACAGCTGCCCTGATATCATAAAATATGTGTGAATGCCACGTACATGAAAAGTAGGTAAATGCTGCTCAGTAAAATCTAATCAGCACATGTATCCCATAATTCCAAGCGTCTCATGTTCCTTGTCAGTGTCTGATGTGTGATAAGGGTTTGTGTTTTGATTTGTTGCAGTGACATGCTCCCTCCCATGCAAATGCATTGATCTCTTACCCTGCTGATATGTGACAGGATTGATTTCTCTGCTGTTTTTGTTACGGCTGTGCATGGGACGGTGCTGGAAAAGGTGAGCGTAGATCTCTGTTATTGTTTCAAATCTTAAAGGATATTCCATCATATTATGTCAGACCTTCTCCAAGCGTGCTAATGCATTTTATATCACCAGATAGTTCACTGACCAATGAAATTAAATGTCACTACTGGCTGAGATGACTTTATTTCACATCATGAAGATTAGAAACTCAGCTAGAGTACTTTGGAGGAAAACGGCAAGACTGAGAGGGTTTCTTTAAAATCCCTCCTCTGAATAAGATGACAAGAGAAGAGTAATAGATCTGTCACACTGAAACTCATTTTATGAGGATAAAGCTGTTCTACAGGAATAGGATATTTTATTTCTGTGAGTCATGTATCACTTTCTTCATATAGAACACAAATTTTAAAAAAGCACCATAAAATTATAAATGTATTCAGTTCAACTTATTCTCTATATATGTGTTTTGAAGGCATATAATAGCTTTATGTAAAGAACAAACTGAATAATAATTAGTTATTCATTGGAAAACCTTTTGCATTGAAACACGAAGGACATGGGAATATTATATTATTATCATGAAATTATATGCTGAGGTGTAACTTTATGACTAGATGTTGTATGAATCAGTTTTAACAGCCACATTAATTCCAGTCACATTTACACTATTACCGGTATTTAGATATTTTTAAACAACTAACCTGACCCTTAGCCCTAAACCTATAAACCTCTCAGCAATATAAAACACATAACATGAAGATAAAAATAAAGTCACAATCATTTTTTAAAAATATGAATAAAAATGAAAAATAAGTACTGTACACAAAAAAGTTGCAAAAATGCTACAGTAAAATATGGTAAATGGTTAATTGTGAATACAGAAAAAAATATCATACCATATATATGAAAAAAAAAAAAATGCAATATCACATTACTCTGTGTGTCATTTTATTGTAAAATATAGTAAAATGTACCACCTGGTGGTTATCACTACTTTTTAAAGTAATAAGCTTTTGTTGTTCAAGTAGTATATTTACTTATATATAACACACAATATAAGGGATGAAATATGCAGGAATCCCATATATTAAATATTACATACATAACAGAAATATTACAGCATTTGTTTTAATGTGAATTTCTGTTAAAGCCAGCCGGTGTTTTTACCATGTTTTTTTTTTTTTGACAGTGCATTCATTCATTCCTTTATTCATTATATATACAGTGATATACAATATATGAGGAGCATATATATATATATATATATATATATATATATATTAGGGCTGTCAGTCGATACATTTTTTAAAATCTAATTAATTACAGGATGCTGCGATTAATTAATCTAATTAATCGCAAAACTAAATTTGGCTGTGAAAATACCCCCAAAAAGATAATTTAAAGCTGTTATTGTGATATCGCTTATCATATGATATAAATATGAGACAAAAACTCATACAGAGGCATTTTTGCCCTAATATCTTGAATTTTAGGGCATAACTGCATTTATGGAGTTGTCCTGTATAATATTTATCAACAGTCAACTGTAAGAAATGTAAGATGTCTTACAGGTCTGCGGGCGAGGCCAGTTCGTTAACTGCATTAAAATATTTTAATTGCATTATTTTTTCATAACTAATTACGTCAACGTGTTAAACTGACATTATATATATATATAATATATATAATTTTTCAATCAATTACATATTTGTTTTATTGTTTATTATGTGTTTTTTATGTTGTTGAGGTAAAGTGGTTAGATTTAGCGAGGTCATTTAGGTTCTAAATAAAGAACTCCTCTATTTTATAATATCATATCATTGTATATAATTTAATTTCCAGATATAAGAAAAGCTAATGCAAAGCATATCTGATACCTTTTTATTTATTTATTTATTTACTCAAGAATGGGTACATTTTAGCCATCAAAATGATCTAGATATGTTGAGAAACTGTATTTGTGATAATTAGAATATTGATGCTCTTCGATTCAGTAGATGCCAAAGGTTTCTCGCTGAAAGCATTGAAACACACATCAGGTAAACACATAAAATGCATTATTTGATGCATTGGAAGTGAGAATAGGCTGCCGTTGAAATCAAATAACAACATACAGGTTTACAATGACCCGAGGGTGAGTAAATAATGACTTTCTTTTCATTTGTGGGTGAGCGACTCCTTTAATGTTTGATTGTCTGAGTAACATCTAACATGTCACTCACCTGGAGAACGTAAGAGAGAAGGAGAAACAGATGAAGAGACCGAGAGAGCAAGACTCTAGAAACAATATATGAACATGATTGTGCCTTTTGTGTGACTTTTTTCCCCACTAACCATCTGTTCTTTCATAGCGGTGAATGTTCATTGCTCTGCATGTGTGTTGGGCTTGAGTGGTCTTCTCCAGTCGAGCAGCACAGATCTGGCCAGATCACAACATGCAATGAACATGTATAGAAGACAGACGCATCCCAAATCTCCTGATCCCCCTTTATCCAGACGGATATGGCTCTTCTGCTCTCTACCCATCTGTTTCATGCACACACACACACACACACACACACAAACAAACATATTCCTCATGTCTTTGTTCCTCATATTTCTCTTTCACCCACATTGCTGTGAGTTCTGAGAGCTGACGCGAGCCTTTCTCTTCATCTTCTTTCACTTAGTTCCTCTCATTTCAAATTCCATCTTCAGCTCATTTCCAGAGCTCTGCTATCCTCTCATTCCACCATCATCTTGCATTCTCTCTTTTTTCTGTCCATCCCTATCATTCCTCCAACCATCACTAAACTCAAGAGAGACGCCACTGAGAGCTGGAATATGTACCTTGTTATCTTAAAACTGAAACTGATTCAAGCCTGAAACAAGTACCCAGAGAAAAGACTTAGAGTTCTTAGAGGTTACTCTTGCATCACTCATGAGACTTAATAGTGTACTCTGTTATGATTAATTTAAAGCTCAAGCATGTATTTTTTTAAAGTTAAAATACTTTCTTATATCCCAGAGACCTCTATAATTAAGCCATTCTTTACAAAAAAAGAAAATCATAAAAACTATGCCTGTGAGCATCTCAATCAAACTAACACACACATATTGTGACATACGTTTGGGGGCAGGGCTATGTTTGACTGCTCAGTGGCCGATGGGGGAGTGTTAGTGATACCTGTCTGAAAGTAGTAGTTTTGCAGTTTGAGACAGGGCCTTCTTTCAAGACTTTTTTCTAAAACATTTAAAAATCTTACCTAGGGTCACCATACGTCCTCATTTTCCTGGACAAGAATTTCAAAATTGCCCAAAAAGGTTTTGGTATTGTTTTCAATTGTTTTCAAGTAGTTTTATTAATAACAAGCAGGCATTTTACCTATCTACCAATCATTGCATGCAAATAAATAAGCATACTGTATATATAATGAGGATATAGGATATAGAGGAGCATGTCGATAAGAAAAACAAAGCCAAAACCTGACAATTTTAGGCAATTTATCAATCCAATAACACTTTAGTATAGGGAACAATTCTCACTATTAACTAGTTGTTTATTAGCATGCATAGCATTTTGGCTGTATATTAGTACTTACAAAGCACATATTCAACATCCTTCTAAATCCTACCCAATACCTAAACCTTACAACTATACCGTACTAACTATTAATAAGCAGTAATTAGAAGTTTATTATGACAAACGTCATAGTTAATAGTTAACAGTGAGAACTGAACCTTAAAATAAAGTGCGAAGTGTGATCATAAATCCCAGCCAGAGCATGTTCAGGAAAAGGAGAACGTATGGTCATCCTAAACTTACCGACCCCAAACTTTTGAACAGTAGTGTATATTAGAGATATTGTTTTACTGCTTCTGTGCTAGAAGTGTAAACAAATGAAGTTGCTTTAACTGTGTACATGTATGTGGGTGTGTGTGTGGGCCGTCTGCTCTGTGGACAGTCTGTACGATCATTGATGCAGGATACTTCTGCCAATCTGCTCCGTGCACCTGCCCATAGTTACATACCATTCCAACGCCCCAAGAGGCTGCCAGCTGCTCCCAGAGTTCCTCTACACACACACACACACACACACACACAAACGTACTGTACACACCACTCCTGTTGGCAACCAGAACTTTCCAAACAGCTCCATCCAAATCACCACTAATTTAGTAAAATCCACAAAAAAATACTTAAATAAGTTTTTTTCTTTAACAGTATCTCCTCTATAAATGTGATTTATGGCATGTACTAACAGGCTGGACCATACCAATCCCTGGATGTTATGTCAACGGTCAAAATCAGGCTATGCAACCCTAGGTTACTCCATAAGGCCTGTCTCTGAAATAAGTGTCATATTTTGAGCTAAATTAGACTGTCTTTGTAATGTGTACAGTACGTCACTGTGAATAAATGTATCTCCTAATGCAACACTCAGTAACTAATTTCACTCCTGACACAAACATGACCCTCTCTTGGTCTCTCTGCATGTCCAGACGGGCCCAGACGTCAGCCCTGACACTGTTACCCAGCCAAGACAGTCACCAATTATAGCCTGGAATTGGAAATAGAGTTAGCAAGGCCACCTATCGCCTGCCAGGAACAGGTGAACCATGAGACCATCCTTTCATATCATACCTTTTTACACATATCTCTGCCTCCTTTACTTAACTTAATCTGAATCTTCTTAATTTGAAGAAATTTTTCACCGAAAATAAATAAATAAATAAAATTCCGTCATTATCTACTCACTCTCATGTTATTCCAGACACATAGGACTTTATTTATTTTTTTTTCTGAAAAAATAAGATATTTTGATTGAATGTCAAGAAACAAACAACATTACAGCACATTTATTGCCACTGTATGGGCAAAACATTTTCAATAAACATTTTCAATCTTCATGAAACACATATAAAAGTCACCATGTTTGGGGTGGAGTATCTCTTTAAAAATAAAAGTTGGTCTTCATTGAATAGATAATGGAAGATGAATGCCTAAAGGCATATGGTCTGTAATATCAATATTAGGGTCAATCCTGTTATGCAGTACTTTTTCATGTCTCCATATATATCTTAAAATAAAGGAAATATTTTAATAAATGTAATGAGAGAAACCCTTTTTTTTATCACAATACAAAAATTATATGAACAGAACACATGGTGAATTTGAAATCATATAACTAATTTGGTTTCAGTGGAGGTTGCAACTTATTTAGCAATTTCTTAAAGTTTTTCAAATATCATATATTGTTTGAATTAAAACATCCCTGTGTTCCTCATTTTCACTTTACATCCTGTCAGTTTTTTTAACTAACAGAATAATAATAAGAATAATAATCCTTCAAGGGATATTTCACCCAAAAATGAAAATTCTGTCATGATTTACTCATCCTAATGTCATTCCAAACTTAAATAAATGGCTTTTTTTTTTTTTTTTTCTTTGGAACACAAAAGAAGATATTCTGAAGAATATTGGCAACCAAACATGACACTGAATTCCATTGTATGAGGAAAAAAGTTGATGACATAATGATGAGTAAATGATGACAGAATGTAATTTTTTTTTTTTTTTTTTTTGTGAAATGTCCCTTTAATAATGAAAACATCTTCCAGCAAGTGGCATAATTTCTTTGTTAAAAACAAACAAACAAAAAAAACAACAGCAATGTAAAACTGTCAATGGCTTACTTTAGCTCTGTATTTCCATCCTGTATAAATAATCATGCTATAATCATGATAGTTGAAGTGTCTGATCTTGACCAAATCATACAGTATTAGGTCTGCTTTTTTATGTATGTCTGCTAATTTCCTTTTAGAAACACCTCCATATACAAGGATATTAATTTTAACTATATTAACAGGGTTTGGCACTGATGAAATATTACTACTATAATGCTTAAAATGATGTGGTTCTTGCATTTACACTGCTCACCAACTGTCCAATCAGCTGCTGACTGAAAGGACGTAAGAAGCTGAAATGGATCTGTAAGCTTGGAAATGCACCAGGAGCCCAACAGGAAACACAGTAAGCCGATCTACTCAACCCAGGAGCCCAATAATAGAAAGCAGCCCAAGCAGGGCCCTATTAGTGTGCCTATGTGAATGTGTCTGTGTGTGCCATGTCAGGAATGTTACAAATGGCCAAACTCCTGAAGCATTCTCAGCATTGCAAACATTTTTTCTGATCAGTTTAAACCAAGTTCTCAGCTACAAAACTCTAATTCAGAGCAATTAAGCTGCAAATTTCCCTCCTTCAGCACAAGCATAATCCATCAGAAAATCCTCACATTTCTCTCAAGTAGCAATCCATCACCCACTCTCTCTGAGAGCCCAAGTCTATTCTGAGCTCTCTGCTTGAATTATGTCGTTACGATTACAATTTACATTTATTCATTGAGCAGACAACTTTATCAAAATAATACCATTATCGAAAAACATGTCAACAGCTGACCGGAGAAAACCAGCATACTGTAGACTGTAAACATGAGTTAAAGTCTAAACTAACAACAGGTCTCCAAACAGCCGCTGTTTATGGATTACTGAGGAAAGATGTGAAAGAAAATGGCTTGAAGAAAGAAAGGAAGATATCAGTCTTCTGATAACTTCAGAGAAACATATTCCTCCACAGGCAATCGCAGGGAGGAGGGAGAGAATTCGATTAGACAGTCATGGCGTCTCAGATGCCTTAGCTGATACAAAATGAGATGGAGGACAAAAAGTAGTGTGCAAGAGGGGGGAAATACTAATAAGATGACTGTATCTGTCCAAAAGATATTGTTTGCTCACCGAGATGTAAAATACTGGAAAAATTCTGAAAAAATCAGAAAGTAACAAGGCGAGATGAAAGCAGTGTAAGCAATTTACTGAAAAAGACAAGGCACCAAGGCAAACGTTTCGGTCACATGTTGACCATTTTCAATGCCAAGCTAAATAATTTTGGAACTAGGACCCATCTTGATTTAAGAAATCACATGATCAATCAGAACAAGCACTGATCAAAAAATCAATATACTAAATTATGCGATATAAAAATTGAATAAATAAATGCAAAAAAGAGCTCTAACAGAAGGATGGACATTCATTCCCTGTGGCCAGACATTTTGCGGATGCTGACCATAAGCTTAGTGATATGAGATTTTCTGGTATTCAGAGATTGACTAGTTCAAGAAGAGGTGTTGATTCTAATATAAGACTGTTACAATGTGAAGCTAAGTGGATTTATTAAATGGACTGTGTATATCCGAAGGAATTAAATGAAGAACTTCAATTGTCATGTTTTGTATGAATTGTACTTTCTTGTCAACCCCAACAGACAACCATTGTTCTCCAATTTGATTATCCATTGCTTTAAATGAACACATGTTGTGGTCATTTTTTTCCCCCTTATTACTTTATATTTTGATATTGTGTAATTTAATATGTTGATTAAATGATTTATTTTTGTTTTTTATATATCTTTATATTGTGTAATTTAGTATATTGATCAATTGTGTGGTGAGTTTTTTTTTTTTTTTTTTGGATCAGTGCTTGTTCTGATTGATCATGTGATCTCCTAAATCATCTTGTGATTTCTTAAATCAAGATGGCTCCTTGTCACAAACTCGGCCTCTGTGGCCCTCCCTGAACACCACCGGAGGACACCATCACCAGAGTATTAGTTCTGAACTGCATCTCCCACAATGCCCTGTACCTGAGACTGATTGCTGCACAGGTGTTTCCCATCTCTGTGCCCTTTATAAGCTGCAATCCAACGCTCACTCATTGCGAAGTCTTGTTTGGCCCTGGCTAACACTTCTGAGTGTATCTCGTTATTGGTGATCTTCTGTTTATGACCTTGGACTGTTTACCTGACTCTGTGATTCTCTGCCACCTGCCCTTGTGATCTGATCTCTGGATTGTTTGTTACTTCTCCTGTCTGCCGCCTGCCTTGACTTAAGCCTGGTAATCGTTTACGAGTTTGGATCTGTCTCTGTCACCCCTGTCATTGTTGTCTGATCTTCGCCTGTTTGACTTTGCCTTTTAATAAAAGCTGCAAATGGATCCCCATGCTTCAGACCCATCATTACATAAGACTTTGCCCCCCCCAGGATCCAGCGGCTGTTTCCCAGCTCACCACCGAGTTCTCCGCCCAAGCCTCTGTGCTAGCTGCACATCATCAGCAACTGCAGCGTCTCACTTCACTCACGGAGGAGCTAAGCAAGACACTCCAGGCTTTGTGCAACGTTGCACCACCAGCTGCTCCGGTTCCACCAACACCTCCACCGGTCGCTCAAAGCTCCAGTCAACCCATGACCAGCCCACGCCTGTCGTTTCCCGAGAAATATGATGGCGCCCCCAACAAGTGTAAGGGTTTTCTCCTCCAATGCACCTTGTTCATGGACCAACAACCTTTGCTCTACCCCACTGAGGACAGTCGCGTCTCTTTTGTATGTTCATTGCTGACGGGGAGAGCGCTAGACTGGGCTACGGCGGTGTGGGATGGCGGTAACATGGCTTTTCCCTCCTTCAGAATCTTTATGCGACAATTTCGAGAAGTGTTTGAACATTCTGTTAATGGAAGGGAGGTTGGGGAACAACTTCTAGCCCTACGCCAGGGAAGCAGCACGGAGGCTGATTACGCACTCCCCTTTCGCACCCTCGCTGCACAAACAGGCTGGGACAATGATCCACTCAAGCTGTTGTTCTGCAAGCGCCTCACGACTGAACTCCAATCTGAATTGGCTTGCCGCGATGAGGGGAAAACACTGGAACAATTTATCGAGCTCACCATTCGTATTGACAACCTGATGTGCTCAAGAGGCTCCTCACGTCGCTTCACTACACTGCCCTCTGCTGTCACGGTGAGAACCACTCCAGAGTCTGAGCCTATGCAGGTGGGCATAACACACCTCACATCCGAGGAGAGAGTGTCGGCGCTGTGAAAATTTGTGCCTATACTGCGGTCTGCCAGGCCATATGAGAATCTCCTGTCCTACAAGACCAACCTCCAGGGGGTCATCCGTGGTGAGTTCTAATCCATCTACCTTGTCTACACTCGAAGTTCCAGTAACCATAATGTTTGATACTCTGGCATTGATCGACTCGGGGGCTGCAGGTAACTTCATTGATGTTAACTTCGCTAAGACCCACTCTCTTCCTCTCATTACATGTGAATCCGGTGTGGCAGTGGCAGCGCTAGATGGCCACCCCCTGGGCACGGGGCAAGTCAAATTCATCACCAAGGACATCACACTGAGAACAGGTTCTCTTCACATGGAAAGCATTCGCCTTTTCGCCATCAAATCACCCCAGAAACCCATAATCCTCGGCTTGCCTTGGCTGGAGAGACACAATCCCTGTATCTCATGGTCCACACGACAGATCGTTCAGTGGTCTGAGACATGTCACAAGCACTGTCTTTTGCCTCAGATTCACTCACCTAAGTCATCTAAACCCCTTCTCAAGGAAAGTTCAGCCATTCAGGGGTTACCAGCCGAATACCATGATTTATTTGAAGCCTTCAGTAGATCTAGAGCCTCACAACTTCCTCCTCACCGCTCCAGTGATTTGCGCTATTGATCTCCTCCCAGGGGCAGTACCCACCAGAGGCAGAATTTTCCCTTTAACACAACAGGAGTCGGAGGCCATGAAGGCTTACATAGAGGAGGAGCTGTCAAAGGGCTTCATCAGACCATCCACATCACCAGCGTCAGCAGGCTTCTTCTTTGTCAAGAAAAAGGATGGAGGATTACGCCCCTGTATTGATTATCGTCATCTCAATGAAATCACAGTCAAATTCCGCTATCCTCTGCCGCTAGTTCCAGCCGCCCTTGAAATGCTCCGTTCTGCCAGGTACTTTACCAAGCTTGATCTTCGCAATGCATACAATCTTATCTGTATCAGAGAGGGGGATGAGTGGAAAACCACCTTTTCTACCACCACTGGGCACTACAAATATCTGGTTATGCCGTTCGGGCTTGTCAACAGTCCATCAGTCTTTCAGTCATTCATCAATGATGTGTTCCAGGACATGTTAGGCCAGTGGGTGATTGTCTACATTGACGATATATTAATCTACTCTGACGTTTGAATCTCATGTGCAACAGGTTAGGGCAGTACTCAAACGCCTCATCGACCATCAGTTGTATGCCAAAATAGAGAAATGCGAGTTCCATCAGACCTTAACTTCATTTCTGGGATACATCATCAGTGCGGATGGGGTGGCAATGGATGAGAAGGTCAACTCAGTATTAAACTGGCCCACACCTAAAACCACTAAAGATCTGCAACGTTTCCTGGGGTTTGCCAACTTCTATAGACGCTTCATACACAACTTCAGCACCATAGCCGCACCGTTAATGTCGTTGCTTAGGGGAGGCAAGCGCCATCTCGCCTGGTCCACAGCAGCATCAGAGGCTTTTCAGCAACTCAAGGAGCGTTTCACCTCCACACCGATACTTCATCACCCTGATCCTGAATTCAAATTCACGGTTGAAGTGGATGCCTCTAACACAGGCATCGGAGCCATCTTGTCTCAACTTCAGGGTAACCCCGCTAAGCTCTATCCTTGTGCCTATTACTCCAGAAAACTCAATGCTGCCGAAGGGAACTATGATGTTGGGGATCGAGAACTGCTAGCCATGAAAGCGGCCTTTGAGGAGTGGAGACATTGGCTAGAGGGCGCCAAAAGACCTTTCATTGTACTCACGGATCACAGAAACTTGGAATACATCAGGTCAGCCAAACGTCTCAACCCCCGTCAAGCAAGATGGTCCCTGTTCTTTTCCTGGTCAACTTTCATATCACTTACCGCCCTGGCTCAAAGAATGGGAAAGCTGATGCCCTCTCAAGGCAATTTGACTCCATAACATCCTCGAATGCCCCCAACAAACCAGTCATACCCACATCTCTTATCCTCGCTCCGGTACAATGGGACATCATGACAGAGATTACTGATGCACTAGCCAATGATCCCACGCCACCTGACTGCCCACCGAACTTAACTTATGTTCCTGCTAATCTTTGTCTCCCATGCAAGAAGCTCAGTCCCAGGTACGTGGGTCCTTTTAAAATCATTCGTCAAATTACACCAGTTTCTTATCGTTTGGCACTTCCTGCCAATTACCGTATCTCACCCACTTTCCATATCTCTTTGCTCAAGCCCGCTGGTGGTCCGAGAGGGTAGGGGGACCAGGAGGAGGCCACTGAGGAGAGCACCCCTCCCGTCATGGTGGATGGCGAGTAGGCGTACCGAGTCAGGGAGATCTTGGATTCCAGACGCCGAGGCGGGGTATTGCAATACCTCATAGACTGGGAGGGGTACGGTCCTGAGGAGAGGTCCTGGGTCAACGCCCAGGACATCCTGGACCCCACACTCATGGATGATTTCCATCGCGCTCATCCCAACAGACCCGCTCCTCGACCCCGTGGAAGGCCTCTGCGTAGAACCGCCCCTCGCTTCAGGAGCCGCTCGCAGGGAGGGGGCTCTGTCACAAACTCCGCCTCTGTGGCCCTCCCTGAACACCACTGGAGGGCACCATCACCAGAGTATTAGTTCTAAACTGCATCTCCCACAATGCCCTGTACCTAAGACTGATTGCTGCACAGGTGTTTCCCATCTCTGTGCCCTTTATAAGCTGCAATCCAACGCTCGCTCATTGCGAAGACTTGTTTGGCCCTGGCTAACACTTCTGAGCGTATCTCTTGTTATTTGTGATCTTCTGTTTATGACCTTGGACTGTTTACCTGACTCTGTGATTCTCTGCCACCTGCCCTTGTGATCTGATCTCTGGACTGTTTGTTACTTCTCCTGTCTGCCGCCTGCCTCGACTTAAGCCTGGTAATCGTTTACGAGTTTGGATCTGTCTCCGTCACCCCTGTCATTGTTGTCTGATCTTCGCCTGTTTGACTTTGCCTTTTAATAACAGCTGCAAATGGATCCCCATGCTTCAGACCCATCATTACACTCCTGTGAACATGTGCCTTGTCTTTTTCAGTAAGTTGCTTACACTGCTTTCATCTCGCTTGAACTTTTTTATTTTTGAGAGTGTGCTGTCTTTTTTTTTTTTTTTTTTTCTAGTACTTTTTGGTCTATTTTGAAGGCGCGGTGAGCCTCAGGCTATTTTTCACACTGAGATGTAGACATGAGCGACAACACTTACGTATTACTCTTAAAATGTGAATATCAAGCCCAATATTAACAACTTCTGTTAAATTTTTGTGCATAAAATCATAAGTCATTTAACATTTATATTTTGAAGACATCATTATTGTCACGAATCTGGTCCGTGGCTTTCTGTCCGATTGTCACCAGAGGTCGCCCTTCCATATTGACTCTCACACTACACAGACAGTTACACTCACACTGGACTTCAGTTCCCACAATCCATTTCACTCTGATTACACACACGGCTATAGCCAGTCACACACTCTACATAAGCCATTGACTTCCTTTTTCTCACTGCCGAGTATTGTTTGCAGTTATCTCTCTCCTAGTGATGGCAACATTACGGAGCCTTTCCTGAGTTCATAGTTTAGTTTAGTCCTGCTCTCAGTCTATTTACCCATGTCTTGATCTTTTGCCTGTTATCTCGTCTTGTCTGATCTCTGCCTGCCCTTGAGTTTATTGCCTACCTTGGATTTTTTTTCTCACCTTGTCATTTGGATTATGTTTGCACCTTGCCTGGACTATTGTTCATGTTATTGGACTACACCTCTTGTTAAGCCCTCTGGATATTGTCAACCGTCTATTGACCATGCCCGTTCTGGATTTCTCTTTGTCTCACCTCTGCCACAGCTGTTTGCCATTGTCGGAACCTTGCCTTTGTATGACCATGTTAATGAATAAAAGCACGCAGATGGATCCGAACGTCTCTCGATCTGTTCATTCCGTAAAAAATAATTAATCATGAATAAACAGCTAGTTCATTTAACAACCCAAATTTAAAAATAAAAATTCAAACAATGGTGCAAAAACTTATTATAATGAGATGCTCCTCTCAAACATACACACAGAGAAAGTGTTATAGGATCATGATGATGAACTGTTTGACAGCCACACACACACTGTTTATGTGGCGATGTGGAAAGCAAGTGAGAGAGTGTGAAACCTGAAAAAATGGGTCGCATTAGTTGGAAGTGACCCTGTAAATCAGGTTAATGTAGTGGATTTGTTCCAAGCCCTCCAGATTTTGAGTTTGAAGGCATCTGTAGAAACCATCACTCACTGATATTGCCTTTCTAGCACCACCACCACCCGTGATAGCACACGCACAATTACTCCTGACCTACTTTAGTGCACCAGAATGCTGCATTCTGAGAACATTTCCTCTGTGGGAAAGCTGAATATTTAGTGACACACTCTAAAACCAGGTACACACTGCTGCTCCTCAAACCATTCTGTTTATTATTTTCCGAAATTATGTTCTATAATGCAATTTTCTCCCAAATAATTGTGTATATAGGCTACAGACATAAATTGAACTACTACTTGTTAATACAGTGACAGCAGTTTCAATTATACACTGGCTGTTCATCTAAGGTGCTAGAAATTCATAAAAACAGAAGAACATGTCTTGACTCATTTGAAAATTTTGATACAGTGACTCTCCACCATACAGTGTCTCCCATCAGCGCTGCAACATTATGCTCCAGAGAGAGAACGCTGTTAAAACGCAGCAACTTAATGAGCATAAACAAAACACACCGCCTCAGTCGACACCAATTTAATAACAACTGCTAGACATGAACACATCTTAGCTGCTCATAATTCTTTCGTCAAATGTGGCTGTTTCTAGTACCATGCTTCTTATTTACAGCTACGAAACACCAAAATGTTGCTATGGTTAATAACCATTGGTTATTACTACAGGTACAGTATGTCAGACATTGTAAATAATGTGTCACTGCCAAATGTACCATAGAGGTGCATTCAAAGGTTAATATTTTCATACTACACATTTATGCATTAATTTAAATCACTATGAAATATAATTCTCAATACTGGTTTTTAACAAAGAAACTCATATGAAATGAGCTTCAGTAATCACAATCCACTGTGATTGGTGCGGCTTGACCAGTGCTGAGAAAAGTAACAGGTACCATGTCAACATTTTCTGTCAGCTGCAGCAGTCAAGACTGGACAATAATCTGAATAATGTTGATAAGGGAAGGTCAACAGCCATATGGATTCAACTGAAAATACACAGAGAAAATTAAATATGAGAATTTCTATACTGAACCATGCCTAACCAACTAAAGATATTTAAGGCTGCTAAGCTCTGCCAGTATTCACTTATCGTTTCTGTGGACACCATCAGTTTATAGGCAAGGCATTGCATTGCATCAGTATATGGCGGGTGGCCTGAGGACCCAGCAGACAGGACAAACATCACTCTTCTTCCATAAAACTCATTTGAACAAGCAAATAAACTTACAATCCAACAAGAGCGGAAAGATAGCAGTGCAGATCGAGTGACCTCCTCCCAAATACAGGCAAAAATGTCCTGTGCCTCAGTAAGTTAAAATAAAATCAATAGTGCTTTACTTGCGAATATCTTGATAGGACACTGAAGGGAAGTTTACTTTAGGATGACATAACAATATGCATATTTCATAATGACAAATCTTAATGTTTGTATAACTAACTATGGATGTGTGTGAGCTACTGTAAGTATACCTATGGACTGAGTTAAGCCTCCAAGAAAAGTTATCATATATACATGTTTACTGAAGGAATAGTTCACCCCAAAATGAAAATTTTTTCTTCATTCACTCACCCTCATGTCGTTCCAAACCTGTATAAGTTTCTTTCTTATGTTGAACATTTTGTGTTCAATTTGAAGAACCAAACTGCTGTTGGTCCCCACTGACTTCCATAGTAGGGAAAGAAATACTGTGCCAGAACAATTGGGAACATAAACTGTTTGATTACCAGCATTCTTCTTTTAAATACCTTCTTTTATTTTCAACATAAGAAAGAAACTCATACAGGTTTGGAAGGATATGAGGGTAGGTAAATGATGACAACATTTTCATTTTGCGGTGAATATAACTAAAAACCTAACCTATTCACTGCAAACCTAACCCTAACCCTAACTGTGCATTACCAGAGCTGGACGCTGCTTCAGCTCTTGGATTCTTTCTAATCCTAACCCTAACCCTGACCCTAACCCTAATCTAAATCTAAACTAAAACTATAGCTTATAAATACTGTAACCTAATCATTACCCTAACAGAAAACTTTTATCAATAATAATAAAAGAAAATGCAATATACTTGTTTATATTTACCTTTTTTCTTTTTTTTTTTTACATAAAAAGATGTCCAGGAGGGTTTTAGTATTTAGAATTTTTTTAATTATTATTATTTTTTTAAGAATACTTTTATTTAGTAAGGAAACTGAGCAAACTTGACAGTAAAGACCTTGTTAATATTACAAAAGATTTCTATTTAAAAAAAATCTTGAAAACAAACAAACAAACGTTTCCACCAAAAATATTAAGCAATACAAACATTTTCAACACTGATAATACTAAGAGGAATTGACACTGAAGAATGGAGGAATGGCTGATAAACAAAAGAGAAGAATAAATTAGAATGAATTACATTTTAAAACATCATAAATAGAAAACAGTTATTTTAAATTGTGATATTTTTTTCTGTATTTTTGATCAAATAAATGCAGCCTTGGTGAACATAATAGGCTAGTTTCACTACTTTCTATTAAACTTTCCAGCCCCAAACTTTTTTAAATTTTATATTAACTATCAAGGATTAACTAACATCAAAATGTTAAAAGTTTAAGAATTAGTCATAATTATCACCCTGAGTAATAGAATAACCTTAACTCTAACCCTAAACCCAGTCTTAAAGGTGAATAACCATAAACCATTTTAATTATGAATCACATGCATGTCCAGTTTTGTCCCCAAACTTTGTGAGTGTGGATAGTTTTGTCCCCAAAGTATAGCCACATAAACAGTGAAACGCACACTCACCTCATAGTCCTGATCTCTTCTTCTCGTGCAGTTTGTATAATCCAGAGATCTTCTGCATTGCTTTAGACACCTCAACTGACCACAGTTCCTCGCTCTCTTTGTATGTCACATGCACAGAGACCTCTGTGATTTACTAAGCTGCTTCCACTCCACACAGCTCCCATGGGCTGGTGTCTTCCACAACTAACTCATCCGATTGAGCGAGCCGTATCAGAAAAAAAGAGAGCAAGAAGGAGAGAGGGAGGGAGGAGTCACAACGGAATCCAATTTGATGAGAATGAGCCTGTATTAAAAAAGAAGGGCACATTGATCGTAATAGAGCTGTGTGTTAGACTACAGACGAACTGAGAATGACTGACACTCTAAATCTCTGATTACATCTGCTTAGTAAAGAGCAGCTGCTCTGAAACAGTGACACAGGAATTCTGCTGGCCATGGAACTGTAGCGGGGGAGGGGGAGTGAGGGTCGAAACGTCTAACGTACAAACATACAGTATACACACAATATGTACTTCAGTTAGCAAATAAACAGAGCAGGACAGGAGAGATTAACTGTAGACTGGTACAGCAGTCTCTTTTTAACGTTCACTGTTGCTGGTCACCATCTGCATAACAAAGACACTTCACCCTTTCACACTGACAAAAAGATGGAGAAGCGATGAGAGTGAGCAAGAAAGTTTTGAATTCCCACAAAACTTCAGACAACCAACCAATGAACTAAGAAAGAAATAAAGAAAAAGAAAAAAGGTACAAAAAGAACATTCTGAACAAGAAATAAAAAGAATTACAAAAAGAAAACTACAAACAATCAATTCACAAAATAAAGCTAAGGAAGGAAGGAATGAATGAATGACAGTAGTTGGGTTGCAGGTTTCTACATAAGTTGTCCATACAGTAGTTATGATGCTCTTATTCTCAATCTGTATATCTATCTGCCCTCCAAAATAATAAAATAATAAAAAAATACAATAAAATAAAAAGAATAGATAGATCTTCTTAAGAGCCAACTTTTAACTTTTGAACTAAAACTAACAATATTCAGAATACCTTTAATATTCAGAGGTAACTTTTACCACACTTGTGCCCCAGGAATATTCACAAGACCTACAAACATACATAGTTTTAAAATGACATACTGTAATATCCACAAGACTCTGCCAAGTATTA
This sequence comes from Onychostoma macrolepis, assembly GCF_012432095.1. Lineage (NCBI taxonomy): Eukaryota > Metazoa > Chordata > Actinopteri > Cypriniformes > Cyprinidae > Onychostoma > Onychostoma macrolepis. The sequence continues at coordinate 31,447,276 of NC_081163.1, forward strand.
TAACAATGTTGCTCACAGAAGTGTAAAGTATTGGAGTTAATGTAACTAATTACTGTACTTGAGTATATTTTCGGATACTTTGTAGTTTTACTGAGTATCAAAGATATTAACAACTTTTACTCTCTAGTTCACTACATTTCTGAAAGAGTATCTGTGCTCTTTACTCAACTACATTTGAAATGAGTGTTGCAGTTACACATTACATTTTGCAAGTCTGCTTTTTTGCAGCAATTTATTTCTGCAACAGAAGATGTGATATCGCCAACTACAGGGCACTGAAAGTACTACGTCTTGTGCGTTTTGCCCTTACTCACCCAAACTGTCAACAAGGCTATACTTTACGTGAATGTGAGCTCCTTAGCAAAGAGTTGTGAATCGCCAAACCTGATATTGCCAAGTGCAACGTGTTCCTGGGTCAACATCTTTGTTGACCCTGGAACAACATTGTGATTAACCAATCAGATTTCAAGAACCAGTTTATAATTTTTGTGAAGTTTAGGATTACAATCAGTGTTTGGTGCTTGTACATCAGTGTAATCCATCTATCAGTTCCTCTGATTTTAGGGATTACTCATGGGTAAGGTTAGGTTTAGGTGTAGGAATATGGTTAAGATTATATTTTTGGATTAAAATGTTGTTCCAGGGTCAACAAAATATGTTGACCCAGGAACACGTTGCACTTGGCAATATCAGGTTGTGCTTGTGAATCACAGGTGTTTTATATGACTGCGACTGGCAATGAGGCCGAAACCAGCACATCCAGTGCAAGAACACTTTGACTTTAATTAAATTTTTAAAAAAATATTTATTTATTGCAATTTTGAGGTGTTCAGTTTTATTTTGGTTTTAGAAAATAAATGTGATTTTCTCCTCACAAATAAGCTCTTTCTTGTTTTTGTTACATGCTCTCTGTGCCTTGTCTTGGACTTTTATGTTGCTTCCTGTCTCCCGTGGTGTTTGTAGTCAGTTTGTATCTTATCTTGTTCAGCTTTTTATCCTCCTGTTTATATATATATATATACAGTGGTGTGAAAAAGTGTTGGCCCCCTTCCTGATTTTTAAATTTTTTGCATGTTTGTCACACTTTATTGTTTCAGATCATCGAACTAAGTTAGTTTTTAAATTAAGTTTTTTATTATGAAGGGAGAACAAAATCCAAACCCACATGGCCCTGTGTGAAAACGTGCTTGCCCCCTCCTATTAAATCATGAAAGAACTGTGATTAACCACATCATTTTAGAAAGCTGAGTTAAATTTCACTAGCCAAACCCAGGCCTGATTACTGCCAGACCTGTTGAATCAAGAAATCACTTAAATAGAACCTGTCTGACAAAGTGAAGCATGTTTAAAGAGCAACACATCATTCTGCGATCTTAAGAAATTCATAAACAGATGAGAAACAAAATAGTTTACATGTATCAGTCTGGAAAGGGTTATAAAGCCATTTCTAAGGCTTTCGGACTCCAGCAAACCATGGTCAGAGCCATTATCCACAAATGGAGAAAACTTGGAACAGTGGTGAACCTTCCCAGGAGTGGCTGGCCTACCAAAATTACTCCAAGAGCACAAAGATGACTCATCCAGGAGGTCATAAAAGAACCCAGAACATCATCTAAAGAACTGCAGGCCTCACTTGCCTCAATTAAGGTCAGTGTTCATGATTCAACAATAAGAAAGAGACTGGGCACAAACAGCATCCATGGGGGAGTTCCAAGGCAAAAGCCATTGCTGACCAAAAAGAACACAATGGCTCGTCTCACATTTGCCAAAAAATATCTTGATTATCCCCAAGACTTTTGGGCAAATATTCTGTGGACTGATGCGACAAAAGTTGAACTTTTTAGAAGGTGTGTGTCCCGTTACATCTGGCATAAAACCAACACAGCATTTCATAAAAAGAACATCAGACCAACAGTCAAACGTGGTGGTAGTGTGATGGTCTGAGGCTGCTTTGCAGCTTCAGAACCTGGATGACTTGTCATAATTGATGGAACCATGAATTCTGCACTCTATCAGAAAATCCTGAAGGAGAATGTCCGGCCATCAGTTTGTGACCTCAAGCTCAAGTGCATTTGGGTTATGCAGCAGGACAATGATTCCAAACACAGCAGCAAGTCCACCTCTGAATGTCTCAAGAAAAACAAAATTAAGGTTTTGGAGTGGCCAAATCAAAGTCTGAACTTAAATCCAATTGAAATGCTGTGGCATGACCTTAAACAGTCCATTCATGCTCGAAAACCCTCCAATGTGGCTGAATTAAAGCAATTCTGCAAAGAAGAGTGGGCCAAAATTCCTCCACAGCGATGTGAAAGACTCATTGCCAGTTATCACAAACGCTTGATTGCAGTTGTTGCTGCAAAGGGTGGCACAACCAGTTATTAGGCTTAGGGGGCAAGCACTTTTTCACACAGGGCCATGTGGGTTTGGATTTTGTTTTCCCTTCATAATAAAAAACTTCATTTAAAAACTGCATGTTGTGTTTACTTGTGTTATCTTTGATTAATATTTAAATGTGTTTGATGATCTGAAACATTAAAGTGTGACAAACATGCAAAAAAAAAAAAAAACAGGAAGGGGGCCAACACTTTTTCACACCACTGAAAGAGCCCTAGTGTTTCTTTAGTTCTTTGTGAGTTGTTGAATGTAATGGTTGTCTGTTTGCCTGTCATTCTGTTCTTTGTTCCCTTTGGTTTTTGGCTTATTGTTTGTTCTAGTTTTTCCATGAAATGCCTGCACATAGATCCTTGCCTCTGCCTGTTTTCCCCAGCTTTTCCACAGCGTTACAGTTTTTGACTGGCATGTCTCTTTGACTAGTGCATCTTTGAGCCTATATTTAGTATAAGTAAAATACTTAAGTACTGTTAAAATCAGATACTCTAAGACTTTTACTCAAGTTGATTTGGAATTGGTGACTTGTAACTTGTAGTGGAGTAATTTTCACTGTAAGGTATCTGTACTTTTACTCAAGTATGATTTTCTGGTACTCTTTACACCTCTGGTTGCTCATTTACCCAAGAGAAAATGCATTAAGATATGAACGAGCTCTATTATTGTCAGTCTTGTGTTTGTCTTGTGCCTTGTTCCCACATGCTCCCATTGTTTCTATGCCATTATTTGGTTAGTTTCCTGTTATTAGTTTATTGTTGGTTAATTTCTGTCCAGCCGTGTGTCTTTAATTATCTTATTTAGTATGTTTATTTAAGCCCTGTGTTTCCCTGAGTCTAGTGTCTGCTGTTATATGTCATTCTTGTCTTCCTGTGTTGGATTCCCTGGTGGTTGTTTAATTAAAGTTGTTGCATATTGAAAAATCTCTGTGCTTCCTCGTTCCTTGCTCCAAGTGAAATCATGACAATTATTGATAATCTTTTGTACCATTTTTAATTTAATGCATTCTAATCTGCTTTCTATAGGTAACCATGTGTGTAAAATGGGAAACATCAATGTGTAAAACGACTGAACCCTAAAACTCAACATACAGTAATTACAAAAGGAGTCAATTTTATTTGTGTGCTGTAATTCAAATCTTCAGAATCCATGCAATTGAGAGGAGTAGACCCAAATTCAAGCCTTTATTCGGTGATCTTCATGATCATCTCCATCCCGAGCAGGACTCCAGCGACTGTAAGCATCAAAGCCTGCACTGACACGCTCTTCACAAATTCAAATGTTGCCCTTTCAAGAAATGACAGGTTTTACTGCAGGGTAAGATTGCAACATGCTGTGTTTCTGGTGTTATATCCTTTTATATTCGCTATAAAATGCATAGGTTTAGGTTTTGGGTGGTTTAAGGGGGCTTAAAATCTAAATCGCTTATTGATAAAATGATAAAAATGCATTGATACAAATATCTTAATAATATAAAAAGATATGGTTATATTGTATGTTTTTTAGCTTAAAATATGTAGCGATGTGTACATTTTAAACGTTGCAATACATCTAAATTGTATGTTTTAGCATCAATAAAATGTACAAAAATGTACACTGTTAATGTCTGTAAATGTTATGTATTAATACCTACGTTTAAACAATGCGAGCAGGCTGAAATGCAACATCAGTTTGTTTTCAGAAAGAAAGTCTCTTACCTTACAAAGCTCCTTACCTAAATTCACTTGTATCCTAGACCAACATCCTTGTCTGAAATTAATAAAGCAGAATCATCAGCATATAAAAACAAATTGCAATCACAAACTGCTTGCATGTCATTTATGTATAAAAGAAACAAAAGAGGACCTAAAATACTTCCCTGAGGGACTCTTGTTTCCTCAGAAAGAACCCCACCAATTTCTAATTGAACTTTTGATTCTAATTGAACTTTTGAAATTTTCCTCTGAACTCTCCCAATTAATTAAGAGTTCAACCAGGCTATAAATAAATAGAATTACACAAATAAAACTATGAACAATAAACAAACAAATAAATGAATAACTATATTTAATTACAAAAGTATGAAAAATAAACAAGTTCACAAAAATAAAATTATGAACAAACAAACAATGTAATTTACAGAAAGAAAACTATGAGCAATAAAAATATATATTTACAAAAAGAAAACTATGAACAACCAACCAAATAAACAAACAAAAAGTACATCACATACATACGCAATACATAAATAAATGAGTTCACAAAAAAATGAACAATAAACAAAACAAAAAATAAATTCATACTGTCAGACCTGTGTCCCTATGTCTTGTGGTTCCCTCCCTCTTGTGCCCATATTTGGCTAGTTCCTGTTCCTGTCCCTGTTTAGGTTAAGAGTTTATTAGTCCCCAGCCGTGTGTCTTTAAATATCTAGTTTACTCCTCATTTAGTCCCCTTTCTTAAGCCCTGTGTTTCCCTGTCTTTTGTATCCGGTCTTGATTGTCATTCCGTGTTTCCTACGTGTTCAGTGTTTGGATCAATAAAGATTGTGTCTTTGAAGAATTCCTTGTCTCCTTGCTTCCCTGGCTCCAGCGTATTGTGACAGAAGACCGGACCGGCTGTCCATTGTCAAGCCTGCCGGCTGTGGCTATCCCAAACCCGCTGGCCGCTCGTCAGTCAAGTCAGCCGGCCGCTATTAAGTCAAGTCTGTCAGCCGCCGCTCACTCATGTCCGCCGCCGTCCGTGGCTCACTCAAGCCTGCCGTCCACCTCGCTTGTGCCCCTATGAATGCTGGTGGAGAAAATGCTACAAACAGAAAAGTATGGTCGGCCAACCGACAAATAAATAGAGCAAGAGTATATCAAATGTGTAATCACTACACAACAAGCAAATTTGTGACAAAATATTGTGTTGTGCGGAGAATAATTGGCTGCTGACAATATATGATCATAAACCATTATAAAAAGGAATACAGAATAAAAAGAAATACATTTGTACCATTTCCACTTCTCTAGCCAACTTTTTTTTCTTTAATTCTTTCTGAATGAACTCCAAGATGAGCTTGAGCAGCACAGATGCTACCCTCTCATTCCCAGAGATCTCACTCCCTTTCTCCAGCTGCTACAGCTTTGCTTTTTGCCTGGTTCAACTTGGCTGAAGATATGACACTAAATTCCTAAATGATTGACTATAAAATTTGTCAATCTCTTTGGCACTCAACTAAAATAATAACGTCATGTGTGCAGATAATAAGCCTCAAAATAAATGGTGGCACTGACAGGCATCAGTCAATATACACAGCATCACTTACATTAAACATCCCTGTATTATTCCTCCAATAATTATAATAATTTCATTAATTTCATCATCATTAATTTTAATTGTATTTTAAGGGTGTATGTCATACATTTTAATAATATTAATTCTCAGTTAGAAAAGTTGTTGCACTAAAATCAGGTAGAATAAATATTATATAGCCATTTTCCATCTTTATTTGATCCTTAGAATTATAAAGGCTGATGTGCAGAATCACTGAAAACTGAAGAATCTACAGGACATGAAGGATTTTTCTGAAGAACAGTGCTCAGTTTAACTGTTCAGAACAAACAAGGGACTCATGAACAACCATCACAGAACAACAACAAAAAAAAAACAGTCGTAGATTATACAGGTAACCATACACAGTATTAAGAACCAAGGGTTCCCAAACTTTTGAAGGGGGTCTTTTTAATAATTTCAACTATCTTTTTGTCTTGTGGACTATATGTAAACATCTTTTATGTAAAATATCTTACTCAGGACAGTACTAAATAAAAAATAACATGCATTTTGTATGATCTCTCTTATTTTGTTAAAATTATTCACATTTTCACAGATTCTGCAAGGGGTTCCCAAACTTTCACATGCAACTGTATATGGGTCAATGACATGATGCCTAAATTTTCTGTCCGATTGCATTTTTTCAGTTAAAAATTGGTTTAAATGCATAAAAAAGATGCCATATGTGAAGTCACTTTAACTTTTCAAATAACATTAGTTATTTGTACTTTTTCTGTTATTCAAAGTGTCAAAATATCATGTGGTGCGACCGTCCGGCCATAACTTTTTTTTTTTGTAAACATCTTTGAAATTACCCTAAATTTATTCAGATTAATTTTCTGCACTATTTGACATGATTTCCAAAGTGTTTTGCAATACTGTATAAAATTGCAAAGCATTTGTATTTATGTTTCCGTCATAATATACAAAGAAACTTTGTCCAATGATTTCCATTTTATGAAATATCATGTGGTGCGACCATCAAGAAACTACCATTTTGGGACTTTTATGTTGAAATCCATTCAAAAATAAGACTGTGCATCATATACCAATTTGCCAAGGACCCATGGAAGCATCAGGCAGGTTTGTAAGTCTCTTTCAAATTTTGAAAAAAATAATCTTTTTAACGGCTGGTATGTAGTTTCCACATTTGGATATCATGTGGTATGACCTCAAAAAAACAATGAATAATTGTCTGCAATTATTTATTTTCATTATAAATTTCATAGTGACCTTTTGTGGGAAGCTAGCTTGTTTTGTTTAGGTGACCAATTCTGTGCTAGTAAATTTTGACTGAATTTGAAAATATCATGTGGTGCGACCACTGCAGAGTGTTTTCTATTATAGATATATGTCCCAGATTGGCAGTTTTTTTTTTTTCGCTTTTATATTCAATTGATGGTTTATATACATAAAATACTTTATTTTAGTATAATTTGGAATATATTTTTATGCAATCTGGTTCATTTCAGACTGTTTATGTTTAATTGTTGTACAATATTTGAAAAAAAATGCAATAATAATAATAATAATAATAATTCAGAGCATGTCACTTTATTTTGGTAATTATGCATTTATTAGTAATTTACTATTTATTTATTAATAACTATTTTAATATATTCTACCAGATTATACTGCCAAGCAAAGTAAAATAAACACTCACCGTAGGCAGTATGTTAATTCTGACCCTGCAATCTAGCACAAACTCCAGATGTTATTTTCTACTATAAGAAAGATGTTAATGTTGTCATCTCAGAACCTGAGCCAGCAACCTCCCCCTCTAAAAACTCTAAATTGACCTTTTGCAAAGACCCATGCCCCTTAGTTACTGTTGCTACGTCCGACAAACCATGGCACTTTTATGCCACGCATCATGTTCTCATGCATTAAAAAATACATCACAGAGTAAAGAGTACACTGACAGGCAAGACAGAGCTGGTTACTATTAGTATGAATCAAAGTCTCAGTGTACAAATTTTGTCATTTTTTAAAAGAAATTCAAACAACAAATACTGTTTTGTGGCTCTTTAACATGTCATGACATCGCCGTAGTGCCTCAGTTAAAGTGGCACATCATGTCTTCATCTTTACTAGTCAAAGCACAAAATAAACATGAATGAACATCAGAAGGTATCTTGTTTCAACTGTGAAAAGATGTCAATACACACCATTTTTCAAGTTCAAGTCCACCAATGTTAATTTACTCTCCTGTCTGGTTTGTTTTTCGGTGTTATAATATGTCAGACTGCCTGTTAATCAAACTTCCGGCGAAAGGGTCAATTGAGCAGCCAATATTGGGCAAAGTACAGAAATAACTGGGGCTAAAGAAATGCCTGCAGTTAATGCCACGTGCTGCACTTTTCACACATGTCTCTTTAAATAGATTTGTAATGATATAAGGTCTTTTTGTCATTTGGAGCGACCACTCATCATGTGGTGTGACCAATAATATCAATAACTGTATTAAAATAAAAATAAAATATCTAATTTCTGTGGTTGAAATATGAATCACTGCTACAGTATGCTTAAGTGAATGGTATTTTTAAAACATTTTTATCAGTTTTATGCAATTTGCAGGAAAAATAATTCTGTTAACTACATTTAAGAAGGCAACTCTGAAATTATAGAACAAAAATAAGAGATCATTATTTACAAAAACTCAAATTAAATGCAAATACTTTGTTTCTAAATACTTTAAATACTGAGAACATTTAAAAAAAAAATGTTAAGCATGTTAAGGAAATGATTTAATTTTAATATAAATCATAGTCACACCACATGACATTTTTCTAACCGGCATGCATCTCGCGGTGATCACTGGTGAACGGTTCTGCGCAGATTTTGCTCATCTCAAACAAGCCTTATATTGAACTTGCTGTACTGGCAAGGGGCGGGGCAGTACTGAAACACTGTCTAAGCTGTTCGCCAATCACAACGCACTGGGACAGCTAACCAATCACAACACATTTCATTTTTCGGAAGGCAGGCCTTCTTCAAGCCGTTTGTGCCAGGCTGGGGAGAAAGGTATTGTAATAATGAAAATTATGTGAAAAATAATGCGATTTTCGAACCACCAAGCTTGAGAGCATGTTCTAGTACACCCCCAAAACAAAATCAAGACTTTGTAAAAGAGCATAATAGGTCCCCTTTAATGCCATTAATGTTTTTTGTTCATACAGCGTATAGCACTAGTCAACTAAATTAATATAATATGGCAAATATTAATGCACTGGAAGTTGAATGTAAGGGAAATGTCATTTTGGAATTTCTGTGGTCTAATGTGATGTTGTTCATGTTCTTGTTCATGATGAAATATTCTTTTATTGTGTTTATTGTAATTCATTTAAAGCATTAAAAGGATAACCTGTTGAATTAATTTGGGGGGCGATGACTGATTGAATGTAGGCTATTTTTAGTCCAGTTTTTATAATAAATCTTCCCAGGTGAAAAAGACATAGTATTAAATGTATTAAAAATATACTTGAAATTCAAGGAGTATGTTTATAATACATTTGTATTCCCAACATGCTTATTTGAAGTACATTAAAAATATTGAATTGCATTTTAATATATTTCTAAAAAGTATACTAGAAGTACTTTTGTATTAAATATATGCTTAGTTATACTTCTAAGAAATATGCTAAACAGAAGCATACTTTTAATGTATTTATAAAAAAAGTATACTAGAAATACTTTGGTAATAAGTATATGCTTAATTACACTTTTAAGGAATATGCTAAACACAAGCACACTATTACTATGTTTCTAAAAAGTATAGTAGAAATACTATGTTAATAAATATATTCTTAGTTACACTTTTAAGGAATATACTAAACACAAGCATACATTTAGTGATGTTTTAGTGTATTTACAGAAAACATACTTATGTTACCCTTACTTAAAGTATATTTTATGTGTACTTATGTAAGAACATAACAAAATGATTACACTTTTAGTAAGTTTTTTAATGTACTTTATATTGCAGTAGGCCTACACATGGTTATATTTTAAATATTTATGTATTTATAATTTTAATATTTGGTAAAGTACGATATTTTGAAAAACATTTTTTACATTTACAATGTACAAACCTTTGTCAAATATTATTAACCATTGCAATATTTAAAATACGTTGTTTAATATGGGTTATGCTACTTTGGTTGATTAGGCTGTTGTTCATTACATGATACATTAATTGTAATAAGCTAGGTGTTTATAAATTTGTTCAAGCTTGACGCCTTTATTTTCTAATATATATTTCTGAAATTCCCACGAGGATTTCAACATCATATCTGAAATGAAAACAACAACAACAAAAAAAAAAACGTTTATTTGTGTTTAAATTCAAACAACACACTGACTAAACCTGATTGGTTCCAGAGCCATTGAACGTCTCTGATTGGTTCGTATGATAATGAGCTCACAGCAGAGAGCTTTGTAAATCAAATATGATGTGCGTGCAAATGTCCCTTGAATGTGAATATAAATCTAAATTTAAACAGTATTATACAGAGCGATCCTGTCTCTTTAGGGCGCTTCGAGGAAACCACGCAATTCATGTGGATTACTTTGGCGATGTTTTTTTGAAACGTGAACATCTTTGATGAATTTTTTTGAAACGTGAACATCTTTGATTTCATTAAAATATCTCCGCTTTTCTTTCGAAGATGAACGAAAGTCTTAGATGTTTTGGAGCATCTTAAGGGTGAGTGATGGCAGAATTCAAATTGTTTTGGGGGAATTATGAATATAATTAGAAAATATAGCGGTACGTTCTTATGTTTACCAGCTTCTGCAAGCCTGTATGGTGTCTGGTTTTGGTACCTCACTGTGACTTCAGGTAAGATTTGTATTTAATTAACGTTATTTGTCTGTACCAGTCGTGTTTTTGACTCATGCATTGGCAGAAAAAATAAATAAAATAAAATTAGTCATTATAACATGTACAACATTAACATTCTTTTATTTGCAACTTGAAGTATATTTATTTCAGATTTCCTGAACAATTTGGCTTCATTGTAATGAGGTTAATGATCTTTGTATGTTCATAATCATGGTTTTTCAATTACTTTGTCTTGAGCTGATCAGCAAACTGGTAACTTAGTGGTTGATTGGTGTTTATATTTGTTCAAGCTTGACAACCTTATCGACTTTATTTTCTAATATATATTTCTCATTACAGATAAGAACAAAGATCAAATTGTAAGAAGGGTTGCTTATAAGAGCATACAGTACATCTGAAACTGCTGAGGCTGGGAAGGTTTTTGACTATATTTATGACCAGGTACATTGTTCTGTCATTCTTAAATAGAAAACAAATCATCAATTATCATTTGCCTTTTTTTGTGCGTGTGAGAGATATTAACATTTGTTGTTTTTCAGATCAGCTGCTATAGAAGACAAACTGAAATCTGAGTGCAGAGACAAGCAAAGGAATAGTAAGTATATTTTAATATCGTATCACCTCTGTTATTTATTTTTGAATCAGGCCTAATGGAGGATGATTCGGTCAATCTTGGAAGAAAAATGTTAGCAATGTGTCCATTCCAGGTGGCTAATTTGTGCTTCCTTTTAGTCATTCATGTAAAAATTTGTTATCTAATTTTGTTTTTTTTGTTTTTTTCTAAAGCTGCAAGGCTCTTGTGCAAAATATTGTATGCCAGGATGACTTGGCCCTTTGTCTGTGCCTTCGGATCCACCAGCTCTGTCTCCATCAGTCGGCCCCCAGATGTCGGCAGCCACACCATCTACATCTTGGCTCCCCGCTCCCTCGACTCCGCTGTGTGTTGTCAGCACTGGGATGCTCTGGGTCTGTGCCATGTGCCAAACTTCATCTAAGCCACCAGGGCATCATCGTCATCCTCCCATCACCATCCCTTCACCACATCCTGCCATCATCCCCGCACCTTTGCCTCTCACCATCCCTACGGCATCTCCTCGTCCACCTCCAAAACCCCCTCCATCCCTCCCTATTCTGTTGCTTGAACTTTATCATCTTCAGTCTTTGCACACACATCTATTCACTTATGTGCTTTGTTTTTCAGTAAATTTTTTTTTTTTTTAAGAAAATTGCATTGTAATTTTTATTCATTCATTGATGTAAAATTCTTTACTTTTCAGTAATACAGGTATAACTGAAATGTTCTAGAAATGGACAAGATAGCTCTTCCATAGCATTTAAGTCTTTTTTTCATTTATTATGTTTTTTTATATGTTTTAAAATGCACTTGAGTATGTTTGTAGTAATACAAATATACTATAAACATACTTGTATTTCAAGCTCATTTTTAATACATTTAATAGTATGTTTTTTTTGTTTTTCACCAAAGTGTATATGCTGCTGTACTTTTTAAATTTACTTTATGAATATTTGTAATATACACAATATATAATACATTTAAATTTTTCTAGATATCAAAGTGCGTGTGTGTGTATATACTGAAAAATATAATACTAATAAATATAACTTAATAAACTAGTAGTATAATGCCAGTGCATTTCTAATGAGCTGAAATACAATTGCAATGTACTTGGAAGCACATTAAAACGATGCTTCAAATATACTCTAACTATAGAGTATTACCAAATTACCAAAATCTGGATTAGAATTTTTAATGTTATTATAACCTAAAGATGCTATGTGAAAGTTTGAAACAGAAAATAGTGGTTTTCATCTTCCCACTTTCTTGGTAAAGAAAACACATTTTTACTCAAATTAATCAAAATGGATTTATAGCGTTTTGGAACCAAACTCTTCATATATATATATATATATTAGTGCTGTCAATCGATTAAAAAATTTAATCGCGTTAATCACAGTCGTGGACAAATTTAAAATACTAGGATTTACCTGTAAATGTGTTGAAAAAGAAATGCATGACAAACTAGTTTAAGGAAACAGAACCTTTCACACTTCCGCCAGGTATGAGGCATAATCCTTATTATTCTTTTATTTTTATTCTTTTGTTTTTATTCAGCCATTATCAGCCTTTATACTGGCAATAAAACGTTTACCAAGCCACACCGCTTCAATCCCAGTATACATTTACCCAACTATTATCAAAAGTATTTATAAATAAATACAACAAAACATTTCTCACGACCTTACGTGAAGTATTATGACAAAATGCATTATAAAGAATTGGACCTGTTCTGCAGCTGCATTAGAGCTAACATTACCATCATGCTACATAAGACAATTTATGAGATTAATAGTACACTTTTATTCAGAACTCACTTCAAACCACCATCGAGTGTTTGTAATAACTTCCTTTTGTGATCACATGTGGAATTTGGTCGTTTACTGTTGTTAAAATATGCTATTTATAGCCTTTTATATCACTGCACAAATTAGCATTTCAGATGTACACATTCAGCACAAATCACATACAGACCATATCCTATCGTAATCGTGTGTTTATTATCTTATATTATCTATAGTGGCTGTTGTCATGTTTATTTCTGCTGCTTTGGCTGAAACTCACGTTGTTTGTGATGTTACAACCGCCTCTCAGTTCTTAGGTTGCCAGGGATACATTCCAAATATAATACACATTAGTAAAAGGATCTATTTAAATTTTTATTTTTCTATATACACTTTGGGCGGCCGCGGTACATTATAAAAGTATCCCAAAAAAACGCAACCCACAGCTCTGTAATTTTTCCCACGACTGTATTTTCAAAATAGTCCACTTGTGCCGTTACCCTGGCAACACTGGTTCGCTGTAGCCTCATCACACAATGATAGATAACCTTCCGCGCTGCGATGACGGGAAGAAGTTGGGGTCAAACCTTATCAAACGATTAATCTGCGTTAAAGAAATATTAACGAGTTCAAATTTTTTGATTAATCGCATGCGTTAACGCGTTAACGTTGACACCCCTAATATATATATATATATATATATATATATATGTCGCATCAAACAAAAAAAGACTTGAGGCTATAAAGGTGCTTCAGCTAAATATTTATTTAAGGGTATGAATATTTATGCAATGTACTTATTTCAGTTTTTTTTTTATATATAAATTTAAGAGGTTATTGACAATTCTGTTTTTGCTTTGTTGTATGGAGTGTAGATTGATGTGGGAAAAAAAGTAATTTAAAGCAGTTTAACATAAGGCAGCAACATAAAACATGAAAAAAATTAAGGGGTATGAATAATTTCGCAAAGCACTGTACATACATATATATATATATACACATACATACATACATATGTATGTACAGTGCTTTGAAATTATTCATACCCCTAATTTTTTTCATGTTTTATGTTGCTGCCTTATGTTAAACTGCTTTAAATTACTTTTTTTCCCACATCAATCTACACTCCATACAACAAAGCAAAAACAGAATTGACAATAACCTCTTAAATTTATATATATATAAAAAAACTGAAATAAGTACATTGCATAAATATTCATTAAATACCCTTAAATAACTATTTAGCTGAAGCACCTTTATAGCCTCAAGTCTTTTTTTGTTTGATGCGACAAGCTTTGCTCATCAGCATTTGGCAATCATCTGCCATTCTTCTCTTCACTTCTTCACCTCTCAAGCTCTGTCAGGTAGGATGGGGTCAGATGCACATTTTCAAGTTTCTCCAGAAATATTTGATTGGGTTCAAGCTCAGGCTCTGGCTGGGCCAGTCAAGGACATTCACAGGAGTTGTTTATAAGCCACTCTTGTTGTGTGGTTAGGGTAATTGTCCTGTTGGAAGGTGAGCCTTCTGCCCTGTCTGAGGTTCTGAATGCTCTGGACTAGCTTTTCATTATGGCTATCTCTATATTTGGAGCACTGAGCTTTACTTCTACTCTGACCAGTCGCCCAGTCCCTGCCACTGAAAACATCCCCACAGCATGAGGCTGCTACCAGCACACTTTACTTTTGGGATGGTACTCTGCAGCTGATGAGCAGAGCTGGTTTCCTTCAAACATGATGTTTGGAATTGAGGTTCATCAGACCAGAGAATATTGTTTCCCACAATCTGAATGTCCTTTAGGTGCTTTTTAGCAAATTCAAAGTGTGTTTTCATGTGTCTTCACTGAGGAGAGGATTGAATTTGGCCACACCGCCATAAAGACTGGATTGGTGGAGTGTTGCAGTGATGTTTGTCCTTCTGTAGATTTCTCTTACCTCCACATATGATCATGGAGCTCAACTAGAGTGACCATCAGGTTCTTGGTCACCAGTCTAGACAAGGCCCTTTTCCATCAATTGCTCAGTTTGGCCAGGAGGCCAGCTCTAGGAAGAGTCATGGTTGTTTCAAACATCTTTCATTAAGGGTAACACAGACTACATGCTTCTGTGACCCTTCAATGAAGCAGAATTTTTTTTCTGAACTCTTCCCCAGATGTGTGGCTTGACGCAAACCTGTTTCTGACGCAGTTCTTTTGACCTCAGGGCTTGATTTTTGCTCTGATATGCATTATCAGCTGTTAAACGTGTGTGCCTTTCCAAATCCCATTCAATTGAATTTGCCACAGGTTAACTTCGCTCAAAGTGTAGTAACATCTACAAACAATATGAATGCTCCTGGGCTAAATTTCAGCTGTCCCGGATAAGGGTATGAATACTTATGCAATGGAATCAGTTTTTTATTTGTAATAAATTTGCAAAGATGTTAAAAAGCTGTTTTTTACTTTATCATTACGGTGTATGGAGTGTAGATTGATGTGAAAAAAAAGAAAAGAAAAAGTAATTTAAAGCAGTTTAACATAAGGCAGTAACATAAGATGTGAAAAAAACAAAAACAAAAAAAACTGAAGGGATATGAATACTTTCGCAAGGCATTGTATAATAAACTTAATTTCCAAAATGCTCAATTGTGTTCTGTGTTTGCTGAATAACCTTCATTATTTCAGCAGGTCATGGTCAGTAATGACCTGAGTAACTACACGCTGTGCTTTTAGCTAAGAGTACATCTACACCCACCCTATTAAAGCATTCATTATGTGAAATAACCTTTCCTCCCTTTCTTCACCCACTCATTCTCATTATTAGCACTGTAGGTTCCCTGGACAAGCGTGACAAGCGAGTTTGCTTTTGCTTTTCTGACTATTGAAAATAAAGAATTATTTATTTTCATATATTATTAAGTCAAATTTGTTGGGCATATTCAGCATACATGGCACAAGAGAATATAAGAAGATCAATAAAGGTTTGCATAATAATAATAATACGAATAATAATAATCATAATCATAATGAAATACGTAATATGATATACAAATGTATGTAGCTTATTGCTTAAATATGCTCATTTCAAAACAACGAAAATAAACAAAATATTAAAAACCAAATATTAAAAGCATGCTATTTCAGTTTCTGAAAAAAATCCTTTGATCTAAGTTGTTCCCCTCTCCCCCAACACTTCACACAAATCTATTTTTACGACTTGCATTCCCTTAGTAGTGTAAGGGAAGTTTCTCAAGTGTGCAGCTACAATCTCTCTGAGGCAGAAAGACATCAAATTATGAGAATTTGATTGCATTTCATTATGCTGCTAAAACAATAATAATAAAAAAAAGTTATGGAGTGAGATATTACGCAGTAAAAACATGCACATTTACATTTTTTTTATGAGAAGGTGTTTGTCAGGATTGGACCCGTTTTGTCATGTGTTTAATTTCCTGTTTTGCCTTATTTGGTCACCTTCCTGTCCTTGTTTAGTTTGATCATTAGTTGATTCCCCGCACCTGTCTGTCCATCGTTATCCTGAGTTTATAAACCCCAGTTTGTTCAGGTCATGCTTGTCTGGTCTACTTGTTTGCTACATGTGTTGCTCAAGCTCCTGTTGTGATTATTCCCAGTGTTTCCTTGATTAAAGACTGTAAAACGTTTCCTTGTGCCTCCTGCGTGTTCCCTACACGGCTTATCGTGACAGTGCTTAACTGCTTGGTTACTAATTTATTAATTACATAATTTGTTTGTTTGCTTGTTTGAAATAAAAAATTTAAACATCCTTCTACCAGACCTGGGGCCCGTTTTTCGTACGTCGCTTATTACATCTGAGATGATTTGAAAGATTCCAGATCTTCTAATCCTGGTAACTGATCTCTGGCTAATTTGGTTCTTCAAACGAATTTGTGTATTAGATTAAAATATCTGGATTAAATTGTCTAAGATTACTGTGCGTTCTCGTGTTCCCCGAAAAGGGCAGATGTATCAATCCTCGAAACCACGATCAGCAATACAGTGATTGGCTGGCGCCAAGACAGCAACGTAATGACATCATATCATTAAAAAAGACACCTGACGAAAAACCTGACAAATTTCTGGACCTTTATAAGGAAACAGCCAAGCAAACAAAACTACATAAATGTTATAATAGATAAATGAAATGTGCACTGTTTTTAATTTATTTGTAATTTTTTTACATGATTGCCAATTATTTATATTCATGATTTCTAGTATTTGTACAGGCTTTACATTTTTATGTCAATGTTGTAATTAGCAATTGATTCAATTTTATATTTGAAGCAAATTTCCTATGTGACAACATTAATTAAAGTTTCTTAGAGATTGTCATCACCTAAATTAACGATTCAGAATTTATAGCATGTGTGTATGACTCCAATACAATTATAAAGTAATTATTTCATAACTAATAAATCTTTCAATGAATAAAACTGGCTGTATCTATAGTATTACAGACTACACAACATTGTTATATTGTATTATTATATTGTTATATTATTTTCTAATTAATTTTTAAATTATTATTCTTTTAAATTATTGTCCCTGGACCAGTAGGGTACTCTTGTAATAAAGTAGCGGTGGCTAGGACAGCTTTTAAGTATCAATTCTGCTTAAAAAGATGCAATCTAATCCTGTTTACATGAAATAAACCTGCTCCCGAGCAAGTTTAAGCTTACGGACCCATTGCTATGACAGCAAGTCTAGGATGAGCTTTGAAGAACCAAATGATCCAAGATCAAGCGAAATCGTCAACAATCAAATCCAGCTAGTGACGTACGAAGAACGGACCCTTGGACTAGAGTATCTACAAGCAGATATATAAGAGCAACTGAAGAAAGTTGTCAAAGCAGCAGCCATTTTTGTTGTTTTATATTCATTCCCCAGTGTTAGTCCTTTCTATCCTTTCCTTCAAGCTAAAGGCCTTGAATGGAAGTGTGGTGAGGGAGTGATTTTTCATTGCTCTGTCCTGTGACAGAGGGTTTGATAAATAGTCTTTAACTTCCCTCCTCGCAGACACGTGAATTATTAAAGCCAATTTCAGCGGCTGGCTGCGGCAGTGAAAATGTAAAACCACAAACAGCACATGAATAAACAACCAGCAGAGATACAAACAGAATCTTACAGTTTAAAGACACGGACCATACATGAAAGTTTGATTACATTTGCCAGCATGTTATTATTCAGTCATTACAACCATACATCTCAGAACGGCTGCAGTCATAAGTTTGGACACACTTCACTGAATTTATATTTCACATGATTTTAAGGATATTCTGGTCTAAATGATTTTTATGGATTATCAATGGATGAGTTGTACCAGACTACTGCAGTGTGTAACTTGGTAGTTTGAGATACTTGACAGGTACAGACTCATAAGAGATTGAGTAAAGGACTCTGGGATTCACATCTAGCCAAAATGTGTTTAGCTGCCAAGACCGAATCTGGATGTTTACAACAATATAACAATGACATTTATATTAAGAAATATCATATAAACACCTGAGGCAGGTGTCAGGTTTGAGGTGGCATACACAGTAATGTTGGCCTAAATGCATGCAGCCCAGAATGTGGAGCTAGAACAGTAATTAGGGTTGGATCCAGGGGACTTTGGTGGGAGGAGACTGTGATGTAGATGAAGGATAATCCAGATTCAGGACCGCCTCATAGTCAAGAGGATACAAGAACTAAACAGCAGAAAGTGTGCAAAGAGAGACGCATGGGGATGAGAACAAGAGGTATGGAATAATTTGAAGAAGAAAACTGAAAACAAAATACTGAATGAGTATAAAGACAAAAAAATAAAACACAGCTAGATAATAGGATTCATAGCTAGCCGAAAAGAGTTTGGCCACTCTGGTGTATTACATTGACTTTCACCATATGTGGAAAAACCTTGCTTCTGCATACATGCATACATATTGCTACACAGTATACACAAATATCAAATGAACAGCATTCCTGAATACTCAGCAGCCATGATAAAGCATATAAGCAATACTTGGATGACAAAGTGCATGTGCTGAGATTCTGAAGTGTGCGACCAGTGGGCATTTTGCTATCCACAGAATAAGGAGCCATCAGATTCAACAAGAAAAATTACAAAAAATTACAGAGAACTTACTGCAATGTGTTAGCTAAGAACAAAGTTGTTACTTGTGGTTAATTTTTAATTCTTGAACAACTCTTTACTAAACAGCAGACTGAAGGTTGAAGGTTTAAACAAAGAGGATTAGATTTAGATTAATCTAGGAAAATAGATTTTTGATTATTATTATTATGTGCCTGCAGGCCATGTTGATGTTGACAAACACAATATGGGACTAATATCGCTGATGAGAATGACACTATCATGCACATGCATTTGGGTCTGGGTACTTTAAATTTGCACAGCTGTAGTAAGTCATACTGTAGATAGATAGATAGGCTAGATAGATAGATAGATCCGGAAATCTCAACTTCAGAAGCTGTTTTATTCCTATCTATATTCTAAAGGTTTGTACAGTTTTAAGGGGTTTGTTCGTGTATAATTTGTCTGTTTTATATCACGTTTTCCCCTAAAAAAAACATTTTGCATTTTTTTCCCCCTAGCTGTTGAAAATGTTTTCTGAATTATGGAGTGATAAAAAGAGATATCCAAAATCCCCTTTGAAAAAAACTTTAAATGTAATATGTCAAAAATATGAAACAAGAATTTTTTCCAGTTTCTGTTCTGGAATTGTTCCTAATAGGGGTGTGCCCGAAGCCGAATACCTTATTCGGAAAGGCACGGATAATGGCTTTTAAAATGAATAACGGATAACGGATAACAAATAATTATACCCGAATATTCGGCTGAGACTGCAGCATGTGTTTGCTAGATTCACAGCTGAGCCAGGGGATCAGCGTGATATTTTACACAAACCTCTAAATTCACGGAATAGGTTGTTTGCAATCACGTGATTCTGATGACGCGCAAAATGCAGCTGGAGGGCAGGAAGTGATTTTTCTCCATAGGAATCAGTAGCAGAAACTCGAAACACCTGTGTTTTGCGTTGTTTATGGATGCTCAAATCGGTCAAACGGAGAAAACACAAGGAGCTTTTATCGTGTACAAAATGTGTTGTTCATAGGGGGAGGGGAAAGTCAAGAAATTGACTGAAAAACGCAGGAAAAGTGGTTTGTTAATCTGCGTCTGCGGTCGGGAGGAGCCGAGTCGGATAATGCTCGTGTGTGCAAATGGTTAATATAAGATATAATAATATATTAATATATTAATAAAGACATATATAAATAGATACAAGGTGACACAGTCAGAATTCACTCAATGCTAAATGCCACACGTAGACACGATGTAAATAAGATATTCGCAGTTCATAGAGCTTCAATGATTATAAAGGAACCGTGAGATTGCGTTAAATTGAAGTGAGTGACAGCTTTTTAGTGATTACATGGAAGCACTATTTGCTCTATTTCTAGGCTATAATCAATTAATAATTTAAATAAAAGTTGTTTTCGTGCTGCTAACAGGACCCACGGCCACAAACCCTGTATGTAGCAGTTTCAGGAGTGACATATATCCCACATCCCTCATATAAATACGGGATTCGAAATAGCTTGTTTGCAATCAGGGTAAGTTGCTTAGCCTATATACACCGCCTCAATGGCATTCAAGTATTTCAATTTAGTTTAAAAATCGCTCCTCTTTATAACAAGGATCACGTAACATATGTTGTGTTTTTCTGTTTATACCTTTCTCTTGTTATTATAGCGCCTAAACCAGTACAGTACGGACTTTCCTCCATCTCATCCGTTTTCTTTTTTAGTCACTCCTGACTGCATACAGGGTTTGTGTACGTTGGTCCTGTTAGCAGCACATAAAGCAAAACTTTTAGTCAAATTCTGAATTGATTATAGCCTAGAAAGCGAGCAAATAGTGCTTCTATGTAATCACTAAAAAGCTGTCACTCACTTCAATTTACTGCAATCTCACAATGTTCCATTATAATCAATGAAACTCTCTGAACTGCAAATAATATCTTTCTATACAATACAAGGGTATCGGCTCCGACTGTTAGAAGATATTTAAATAAATGCTATAATCATAAAAAATTTATTTTTTATAGTTGCGGCGCTGAAAGTTCAATGCAAACGGAGATATCGTCTTTTAAAATTCTGGCATTTTAATGCCTACAAAAATGACTGGTAAGGGACTACAATGAGTTACTTCCCGGGTCCGTTACGTCATAAACCCCGCCTCCGGTAACACGCAACAAAGGGGGCGATGCCATGCTTTAGAGAAGAGGAAGAGAAAACTAGGGGTGCACGTAAAAATCTATTCATATATGAATCGCGATTCTGTCTTCTAACGATTCTAAAAGGATTCACAAGTTTCAAAATCATGTTCTAAAGCAGTGGTTCTCAATCCTGTTCCTCGCGTCACCCTGCTTTGCACACGCACTGCATTTCTCTCTCTCTCTCTCTCTCTCCAACAATGAAATGTTCCATTTATACACTTATTTTCACACAGCTATGACAAGCGTTAAACATGGACATGCGTGTGGTTGCTGTACTGTATTAAAGCTTTAATCAGGATAAAACCTTATATTAAAAGCTAACAGAAGCAGTAGCACTTACAAATAACAGCATATCTAAAAGTATGAGACAACAACAAACACAAAACATACCATTAAAAGCCGTGCTTGCACAGGTTCTGTGCAATCCTCTTCACTAATATCCTCTGCGTCTCAATCGGGCTCAGATTGATAAGCAATATTGACAACACCATTGTTTACAATACAACCAGAGCACATGTCGCTGAGCTGAGGGGCGGGAAGTTTAGATGCGCACTAGGGGCGGTTTAGCCAATCACAACACACTGGACCAGCTAACCAGTCTGAGCCCATTGTGTATTTCTGAGGGAGGGGCTTCATAAAACCAGGAAATGATCAGCGTTTAGAGGAGACGGGACAGAGCGGTGTGGAATAAAGGTAAATTATGTGAAAAATAATGCGTTTTTTAAAAATGAAGCATTAACACACGTTAGACTGCACCCCCTAAAACACAATCAAGCCTAGAAAAAAAACAGTCAACCACCCCTTTAAACATAGCATATTTGTTCAGTGATAACTACGAAAAAAGGTAGGCTTTATCCGATATCTTGATATTCGGATATGTTTTATCCGAATACAGATACAGATACGAATAATTTTGTGATCGTTACAGATACAAATACTGGCTTCGCAACACACCCCTAGCTCCTAATGTACACTGTAACAAATAAATAGCTGAGCAAACGTAAAAAATAAGGCAACTTGTTGCAGTAAGGCTTTCGAGTTCTCTCAACAATAGTTTTTTAGTTCTGCTCAGTAAAGATACTTTGTTGAGCCAATGTAAATTTGTTCTGATTGTCTTATTTTGCTAAAAATAAAAAAATCTTGTCACAGCAACTGAAACAACAATTACTGTCGTTGAGGTAATCATTTTTTTTCTGTTTCCTGGAAGAAAAAAAGAATGTGTATAAAGTCACCACACTATCGAATTTATGTTTATGTTTCTGGCTTCGCTACTGTTCGGACGCTCTTGCTTACTGCTCTGCGCTTTGCTCCCTGTTTATGTACTTATCTCAGATTTTTCTAAGATTTTAACTTCAGCAGATCAGCACAGTGCTCAAACAACACAGTTTTTACACAAACACCAAACTAAAGACTTTTTGGGAGTGGACGAAAAATAAGACTCTTTGCCTCCCACTGCCAGCAGCTTACATTCCAGAGATGGGACAACACAGCTGCCGACATTCAAACAGACGAGAAAGAAAATGCCTCTTGTGGAATCTACTTGCTGCATGAACTGCAGACTTCTACAAAGGATTGCGGTTCTTGAAACAAAGTTACTTGCTGGACTTCCAAAACAGGCGGAACACACAGCAGACGGTCATCACGGACCCCGTCAGCATACAGCCGGTGAGTCCTGTGAATCTAGTGAATCACAACAGTTTATACCAAGTGTAGAGGAACAAGCCGAAACCGAACGACAGACTAATCAATGGCACAAACAGGGAGCGAGACCTAAAGGCACTCGAGACATCAGATTGTTACGAGTATCTCGTATTTCTGCGGTAGCATCCTCTACCCCAGATACGGCTATGACAAGGCTTGCAAACACTGGTATTCTACAACCCCCTATACATCTTGAGAACAGATTTGAAGTATTGATGAATGTGGGTGAGGAATCCCCAAATGTGACTGAATATAGGTCGTATCAGCCAGCAGCTAACATTGCTACTAACAGGCGCTCAAGGTCGAGCAGACAGCAGCATTCAGCTCAGAGCGCAGCAGAGCCCAGGACTCTGATAGCGGGCGACTCTATTATCAGGAACATCAGTAGCAGGACTACAACGACATGCTGCTTTCCTCAAGCAACCGTCTCTGATATGAACAAAGAACTTCAGAACATTCTAATGAAGCACAAGACTGCAAATTGAGTCATCATCCATGTGGGAAAGAATGATATTCGGAAAGAGCAGTCAGAACTCCTTAAGAAGGATTTCAGTGAACTCTTTGAAACACTTCAAAGACTTGAAATTCAGTCGTTCATCAGTGGACCACTCCCAGCAAGGGGAACTAACATGTTTTCATGACTACAAAGAACCTGCAGTATAAAAGGAGTCAACTTCATTGACAACTTCAGTCTTTTCTGGGGCCATAAACAACTGTTTAAACTGGATGGCCTCCACCCAAACAAGCTTGGTGCAAGAGTGCTAAAGGACAATATCTACTTCTCCCTCCATCATCCTTCAGTAGTGTGTGACAATCCACTCAACCTGAATGGCACACACACACCTGGACAGAGTATGAGTGACAACAGAACTTTATATCAGATTCCGAGTCATCATGTGGTTGACACATCCCACAAGGATAATGCCACGCAGCCACAACAAGCACTGATCATGGAAACTATCCCGGCTGAGTCCTGCCCACAGAGCTCATCACAGACAGACTGTGACGTACTACAACAGCTCCAAGACTCTGCACCCAAGGACAACTTTCTGGAAAACAGCCAGGGAAGCCAGGAAAACATATCACAGCCACTGGATCACCAGAACCAGAGCCCATCTCACCAGACACATTATGCCTCTTGCCAGCATCTCCACTTCTAAGCTTCTCACAGAAAATGGAGGAACTTGTGTATGCTGGGACCAAACTCTCCCAATCTTTCGCTGCAAGCCCCCAGATACCAACTAAAAAACAGTGGGCTCCACAACCACCAATGCCTGTGGGCCCAGCTCGCCCCCCTCCTCCTCCTGTGAGCTCTCTGGCCGCTGCCACAATGCCAGTGCCCATATCCTCCTGTCATGAATCCGGTTCATGGTCTTCCGTCCACCCACCACCAGAGGTCACGCACTCACCACATTGACTCTTGCACTACACTACTGTTGCACGTCACCCACGGACTACAATACCCATCATCCATTGCACTGACGACACACACACACACACACACACACACAGCTGATTGCACTGATCACACAGCTGACTTAAGCCATGGACTTCCTTAGACAGATCGCCGAGTATTGATCTGCGTATAGCACTCCTCAAGCGCTAGCTGCCTTACCGAGCCATTCCGTGTTTCTGTTCAGTTCCAGTATTGCCCTGCATTTATGTACCTGTTTCTTGTCTGTGTTCCCTGTATTTACCCGTCTCACCGTTCGGACTCTGTTTATGCCCTGCCTGGATTATTTCTGTGTACCTGGACTATCTCTCTGCCTTGTCCTTTGGATATTGTTCGCGCCTTGCCTGGACTATTGCTCACATTTCAGATTACCTCTCTTGTCTAGCCCTCTATATACCTGTTTTCCAGTTGTTTGACCCTGCTTGTATTTTGACCTTGTTTCTAAATAAAGCTTGCACTTGGATCTGCACGTCTCATCAGCCCCGTTACACCTCCTCCATCTGCTGTAGGTGAACCAAAACAATTGATAACAGCTCTCAGTGATATGTGTCGGGTCCCCGCTATGACAGCAGCAACTGTCACAAATATTTACAGAACAAGCGGGAACCCAGCCGTACGACTGACCCATCTAAAATGTAGCTGCTCTATTTAAAGATGTTTATAAATGCAAGCAAGTGTCATTTGGTCAGTATTTGTCTTTTGAATACCTAGGTATTGTGCTGAAAGGTACCCCACACATTCTGTTTATCATTATTTACAATCCTCCAAAATACTCCCCAGCCTTTGTTGAAGAGTTCACAGAACTGTTATCAATGATTTCCTCAGAGTTTGACTGTTTTGCTATTGCAGGGGATTTTAATATTCACATAGATAATGCAGAAATCAAAACTACAAAAGAAATTATAACTGTTTTAAACACTTTTGACCTGATTCAGAATGTGCATGGACCAACAAACAATCGTGGACACACTCTAGATTTACTCATCAATAGAGGTCTAAACATTTCATCCATTGCTATTAAGGATGTAGCAGTATCTGATCACTTTTGTATTTTCTTTGATATAATGATCTCTGCTACCACTGAATCTAGATCTGTCTCTGTCAGAAAGAGATTCATTAACGAGAACACGAGTGTGCTATTTATGGAGGCTACATCTTTAACACCAAGCATTTCTGCAGACTCTGTTGATCTTCACCTTGATTCCTTTAACTCAAAAGTTAAGAATGTTATTGATGATATTGCTCCTGAAAATGTCAGTAAGAAGACCGGCAGACAGAAATCATCTTGGAGAAAATCAAGAAAATCAACAGCAGTTCAGAGTATGAAAAGACAATGCAGAAAAGCTGAGCGGATGTGGCGTATGACGAAACTTGAAATTCACTATAGCATCTATAAAGACAGCCTTCATGCTTTCAATGTGGAACTAGCCACAGCTAGACAGACCTTCTTCTCAAAACTTATAAACAGTAACTTAAACAACACTCGCACTCTTTTTGCTACTATTGAGAGACTAACAAACCCCCCGTCAGATTCCCAGTGAAATGCTTTCCGACAGCAAATGCAATGAGTTTGCTCCCTTCTTTTCTGAGAAGATCAATAATATCAGAGAGGCGATTGGCACATCTTCAAATTATGCAGAGGTCACACAGATTCGACCGCAATTTAAAAAATACTGTAAGTAAATATTTCTGTTTTTGAAGCAATTGATAGCAAAATTTTGGAAGAAATAGTACAGCACCTTAAATCGTCAACCTGCTATCTTGACACACTTCCCACATCTTTTTTCAAAAGTGTGCTGAACTGTTTAGAAGCAGATCTCTTAGAAGTGGTGAACGCCTCACTTCTTTCTGGGACTTTTCCAAACTCCCTGAAAACTGCAGTTGTAAAGCCCCTTCTGAAAAAGCGCAATCTTGATAACACCATATTGAGCAACTAAAGACCAATATCAAATCTTCCTTTCATAGGTAAGATTATTGAAAAGGTAGTTTTTAATCACCTGAATTACTTAAACTCAAATGGATACCTGGGCAATTTTCAATCTGGTTTCCGAGCACATCACAGCACAGAGACAACACTCATTAAGATAATAAATGATATCCGCTTTAATTCTGATTCTGGCGAAATATCAGTGCTGGTACTACTAGATCTTCGTGCTGCGTTTGACACTGTCAATCATAACATACAAGAGACTGGAGAACTGGGTCGGGCTTTCTGGGATGGTACTCAAATGGTTCAGGTCATACTTAGAAGGGAGAGGTTATTATGTGAGTATAGGAGAGCATAAGTCTAAGTGGACGTCCATGATATGCAGAGTCCCACAAGGCTCAATTCTTGCACCGCTCTTGTTTAGCCTGTATATCGAGGGGTGAAAACCAGAAGGGTGTAAGTGACATTTTTAGTGAAATGGATATATATATATATATATATATATATATATATCAAATGAAAGCTCTTAATGAACTCTTTCTACTGGCAAAACTACTGTCATCCATGAGTGTACAAATTTTTATTATAAACAATTGAAATCAGTACACAAAGTCAGATCAAACTATGGTAAACATTTTTTTTTTATGTTTTGGCTCTCCTGTAAAGTTGGTGAAATGCCACTTACACCTTTCTGGTTCTCACCCCTCTATATGCTCCCACTAAGTCAAATAATGAGAACGAACCAAATTGCCTATCACAGCTATGCTGATGATACCCAGATTTACCTAGCCTTATATCCAAATAGCCCTATATATCCAAATAGACTATAGCCCTATTGACTCCCTCTGCCAATGCATTGATGAAATTAACAGTTGGATGTGCCAGAACTTTCTTCAGTTAAAAAAAGGAGAAAACCGAATCACTGCATTTGGAAACAAAGATGAAGTTCTCAAGGTGAATGCATACCTTCACTCTAGGGGTCAAACAACTAAAAATCAAGTCAAAAATCTTGGGGTGATTCTGGAGACAGACCTTAGTTTCAGTAGTCATGTCAAAGCAGTAACTAAATCAGCGTACTATCATCTCAAAAACATTGCAAGAATTAGATGTTTTGTCTCCAGTCAAGACTTGGAGAAACTTGTTTATGCCTTTATCACAAGCAGGGTGGATTATTGTAATGGTCTCCTCACTGGGCTTCCCAAGAAGACCATTAGACAGCTGCTGCTCATCCAGAACGCTGCTGCCAGGATTCTGACTAGAACCAGAAAATCTGAGCATATCACACCAGTCCTCTGGTCCTTACACTGGCTTCCAGTTACATTTAGGATTGATTTTAAAGTACTTTTACTTGTTTATAAATCACTCAATGCCCTAGGACCTAAATACATTTCAGATAGGCTCATTGAATATAAACCTAACAGACCAGTTAGAAATACCAAGGGTTCACACAAAACAAGGGGAGTCCGCTTTTAACTATTATGCCGCCCAAAGTTGGAACCAGCTTCCAGAAGAGATCAGATGTGCTAAAACATTAGCCACATTAAAATCCAGACTCAAAACTGATCTGTTTAGCTGTGCATTTGTTGAATGAGCATTGTGCTACGTCTGAACTGACTGCACTGTATTTTATATATAATCATTTTTATTTATAACTGTTCTAAATTCATTTTAAATCAATTTTTAAATCAGTTTAAACGGTTTTAAATTTCTGGTTTTAATTATTTCTTTAATTATTATTTTACTTCCTTTTATGTAAAGCACTTTGGATTACTATTGTGTATGAAATGCTCTATATAAATAAACTTGCCTTGCCTTGGTTTATGAATGACAAACGTTAATGGATAACTTAGTCTAATAAGCAAACAACATTGTTTTTGTTTGTAAGACAACTTACAAGACTAAGACATCCAGGAAATGGATGTAATTGGTTAAACATACTCTTGGCCTCAAAACTAGACACACAAACCTCAAGAATGGTGGCAATCAACAAATGTTAAAAAAATGAGCTCTTTACATCACTGTACAACAAATAACTAACAATAATGATAATATAACAACAAAAAAGTTTAAATGAAGTCAGCAAACAGCAAAACAATAATCCTATAACAGTAACTGCATAATTTATTCATCCTGCAATGTATGCTGGGAACTCACAAAGCCTTAACATTTCAACAATATGAAATTCTTCAAAAAGTTCTTCAAAAATTATTCAAAAAGGTTTCGGAAACTGGAAAATGTGCAGTTGCATTTTTTAGAGTGTACAGTGATTTTAATCCCCTATTGTTCCAGTTATTATAGAGGAAGAGACAGGATAAAGACAAAAATAAATAGCAGAACATAGATGTGAGGGCAGATAAAGGAAGAGACTTGGATGCTGATTTGGGGAAACAAATGGAAAGCAGGCCGGAGTTTTGTGAGAGAGTGTGTATATAAATGAGTGTGTGAATGAGTTCATCAGTGTTTGGCTAGCTGCAGTGTGTGCACAGCTTGTTTCATTTCCTGTGGGACAAAAATGTCTCTGCCGTTCCTGCTTTCTCTCCATCACCCCATTCGCCTCCCTTCTCCTCAGAAGCACATTCACAATGACATCAGCTTCCGCCAACACACCAGTAGTTGCCATGGCAGGACACAAAGACATTTTTGGGAGGTGGGGGGGGCGTTGCCTGGCTGACACATTCAGACATGAGGCCGACCAATCCCCTCACCCCGCGCTCAATAGACATTTGCAATGCCAGATGCTCTGTTTGTAAAGCCTTTAAAGCCATTGGCTGATTGCATGTTTGGCCTTTCACTTGGCCCGGCCTTTTCTCTGCTTCCATTATAGTCTGAACTGCAGCCATCCCTAGTGCACTCTGGTCCTTTCTATTGTTTTTTTCTGACTGTGCTTCTCAAACTGTGCAGTGACTCTGGAAATTTACAAAACTAAAAATGCAGAAACTCAATTATTTTGATTTTTACATGTCTTATTTCTAATTCTAGAGCTTTGTGTATCTAAGACTCTAATGCATAACCTTCATTCTTAAAGGGATAGTTCACCTTCAGTTGCTGATCCCTATTGACTTCCATAGTATGGAGAGAAAAAAAAAAAAACAGTATGCAAGTCAATGGGGACCAGCAACTGAAGGTGAACTATTCCTTTAAGGCCCTTTCGTGCCAGGACAATTTAACCTGTTAACTGTGCTTGGCACTCTTTTTATAGGTTTTTTTTTCCCCTTCACATTTTAGCAATCACCCTAAATTAGATATCATTCAAAAGCTTAAACGCTCAAAATTCATCCTGTGAAAAGTGTTTTGAACCTGGACATTGCTTTACCATGGAATTGGTACATTAAACATTTAATGAGCTTCTCTCCTTAATGGGTGGTGTCAAATATCATATTACAAATTTATCTACAATTTTACAATTTTAATCAAAACTTTTTTTAATCTTTACTAAACATATATTGTTGGAAAGGTAGACAGAAGGTAATAGAAATAATATTGTACAATAAATTTATACATTTGTGACAAATTAAATGAAGTTTAGGAGTCAACTGGTGGCTATTTTAAACAAAACCTCACCGGAAACACATTTTTTATAATATCAACTTCAAATTTGGAACATAACTTACGTACACACGTGGTCAGAATTGTTGGTACCCTTGGTAAATATGATCAAAGAAGGCTCTGAAAATAAACCTGCATTATTAATCCTTTCATTAAAAAAAATCACAAAAATCTAACCTTTCATTGAACTAAAACAATTGAAAATGGGGGAAAATCTCATTATGAAATAAATGTTTTTCTCAAATACACATTGGACACAATTATTGGTACCCCTAGAAATTCTTATGAGTAAAATATCTCTGAAGTATATATTTACAATTTTGAGCACTCCAGGGTGATTATGAACATGAAATTATCCAGCCATGGCTTCCTGTTTCACAGAAATATAAATAGGAGGGAAAACAAAGTCCAAATTCCCTTAATCATTCATCAAAATGAGAAAAACCGAAGAATATATTTCTGATGTTCAGCAAAAGATAATTGAGCTTCACAAATGTGTGAAGTGGCTTTAAGAAAAAGCTAGAGCAGTGAAAATTCCTATTTCCACCAACAGGGCAGGGCTTGAAAACGAAAAAAAAAAAAAAAAAAAAATCAATCGGTTAATTTCGAGCAGAATCGATATTTTAACGTTTCTGTTCCTGCGTTCCTCTGTATTATTATTGTTCCGAAACCGGTTTGGCTAGAAAAAATACCGGTTAATAACGTTATTTTTAAACTTTTTCTTTGCCTATAATAATAATAATAATAATAAAGTACAGTGTTTTCTTTACTCAAAGAAAGAAAAAAAATAACAGGAAGAGATCTGGTATCTTAACCCACTGTGCTAGTCACAGCCATACAGCATCATCTTTTCTAGATTTTGGCCAAATGTAGGCTACTAAACAAAATTTAAAAATCCGTTTAACACTTTAAAGACATTAAAGTATTTTTTAAGATATTTAAAAATGTTTGCTGCATTGTTAAAAAAATGCTACTCTTCTAAAATTGCGTTTTGAGAGGGGGAAAAAAAACATAGGTCACGTAGGCTCACGTCAAATTTTATTATTAGGCTACATTCAAAAATAATGTGCTAATATGCTGGTAAAGCAAAATGTTTACAAATATTATAAACACCATAGATATATATACATATCTAAACACGGTTATTAGTTTCCTTCTCTCCACAACAAATCCTCTAAAGTTAAGGCTATAGGCTATAAAAACGTCAATCCAAAAACAAATTAATTTAAGGTGAAACTGATGCCTACCTCTCTCATGCGGCACAAATCCAAATGCTTCCATATTCGCGAAGTATCTGGATGCTAAAATACTATTATGTAATAGCTTAGGCTTTGTACTTCACTGGCATCGACATCATCCTTCATCGGCTATATCAGCACATGAGACGGTGGTCATGCTAAACACAACAGATTGTACAACGGAGCAGTGTAACTTTTTATATGTTTCTTTAACCCTCTGGGGTCTGAGGTGATTTTTGGGCCCTTGAGATGTTTTGACATGCCCTGACATTTGTGCTTATTTCAGCTACTTATAACATACTATTGGCCAACATGTATTTTCTATTTGTTCAGCACAAACTGTAATAATATGTGAGCAAGATTGATGTATATGTTTGCATTTTTAAAAAAAAAAAAAAAAAAGATTATGCTTGTTTAGTAAGTTTTGGGGAAAAAACATGTAGCTGAAATAGGCCATTAAACACATACTGAATAGTTCTAAATAAGACTTTTGAGTAATAAGTCTTGTAGGCTAGAATATTCATGTCAAAATGATGTGAAAATCATCTTGCTTACTGCTTCACAGAAAACAATATATTGATTTAAATTTGTAAAGACGTTTTGTGATTGAAAGCCTATATGTGAGGGAGTGGCAATGGCCTTGAATATTAAGTGATTCTCACCTGAGAGACAAAGGGCCCTCCCATAATGGCCCATCAGTGTGACTGTGACTTTGAGGCAGGTAAGAGAGAATGTGAGGAGATTGAAATTTTTTTTTTTTTGATTATTTGTCTTTTATTTACAACACAGTATAATCAAAACATACATAATGAAGGTCAAAGACACATTTATTGTGCACACTGATCTAACCACAGAGATGTGAACAGACTTTGAGTCATTCCTGAAAACAGATTCTGTTCAACAAGTGAAACAAGTAAATCATACCTGATATTTACGTATGTTACGTGTGTTACATGTTTCTACTTAAAGAAAAACACAATCAGTAGTCAAGGATCTTGTTTTACCATAGAATACCAGTGTAGTTGAATATCTGATGTTGGTACAGCGCTCTCAGAGGAAAACAGTTTGAAGAGACTGAAAGTCAGCAGAATTCATCTGTGGTGCAGGTATCTGATCTGAAATACAAACAACCAAAAAACCAAAAAACAAAAAAAAAAAAAACATTTTATAGCTGAGAAACCAATTATTATCATTTAGCACCTTATTAAAATCTATTTTTGAACAGAGTAGGCTATTAATAATAAACATGTTCTAAACATATCATGCATTCATCATGATACAGTGTACATTCATATTAAATTTCATTGTTTTATATAGAGCATGAAAACATCATTGCACTGCAAGAAATTTTAATACAATGAATTGCCTTTCATATTCAAAATGTTTTACTTGATTTCAATCATAGTCTGGAATTATAGTTTGGGAAAAACCCAAATATGATTTTGTAGTCATATAGCCTATAGTAGCCTATGTATGATTTTATAGTAGCCTATGATATGATTTTGTAGCCATATACTCACGCATGCTTTGTACTATTGTAAAAAAATGATATTTTGTATCTGAGAAACTAATTATTATTTTTTAGCATGCTATTAAATAAATTTGTGAATAGAGTATTAATAATAAACATGGTCTAAACATTCTTAGACTTATAGCATTCATCATGTTGTAGTTTGGAAACAACCCAACTAGTAAATGTGTTCAAGTTTATTTCACAATAACACTGTTAGCTAATGCAAAAAAGGAACATTACTTACTCATCAGATTGATCTCCTCTGCTGGTTGAAATCTTGTTCTTCTTTTGAGGGAAATCCTGCCTTAACTCAGCGCGTCTTCTTCCAGAAACTAACAGTATCTGCGATGAACAATCTCCTCGCTCTTTGTTTGCATTGGGCGTTTGCATGCGTCTCACTTGGATATTTACATATGAACGGCGCGAGCCGCGAGGGGGCGGGATTGCATTAGAGATAATGAGTTAGACGGGAAAGACTGAACATCGTGTTGGTTTCATAAGGATTACTTCTTCACAGAATGTGAACTTGATTCATTTAATAGTAGACACTTCAAGCTTTCTATAGATATAACTCCCATGTCTCTGTGTTGAGTATTTGCTGAGTTACAGACAGAGAAGACAGAGAGTGTACCCTGTTTGTTTTCTTTTTTTTTCAAAAGCACAAAGTTTTGTTGTTATTGTGAGTGTACACGGATACAAGTAGACACTTAACAGTTTCGACTGATGTATTGCTCTTATCTGTTCGATCAAAACTGAAAGTGTAATTTAAGTTATTTTCAGCATTATCAGGAGAATCTGCATATCTGCGTTTGTCGACCTCAAACCCCGTTTGTCGAGGGTTAACTGTATTTTATTTTGGTAATGAACAGGCTGCAATGTTGCAAACTATGTTGTGTCTGTGTGCGCATGAGGCGCCGGAGCACGCGATGTGTCAGTACCAACGCTGGTTACAAAACTGTAAAATAAAAGCATTTGCAAAATAAAGAAAACTACTTTCTGCTGTCTCGTTTTCCTTTCCGTGAATGCGTCACAATGAACCGAAACGCTTTCATTTTAGTAAAATATATTTTATGCAGGGCTGCTGCTGGCCAAATGGGTGCTCTAAGCAGGATTGTATTGTTGTGATCCCTCCCTTAAATATTATGGAAGTAAAAAAAAAAAAACACCTACTATAGGGGTCAAAATATAACTTTAATAAAATATAAAAGTAAATAAATAAATAGTAATTAAATTGTATTATTTACAAATCACAATTGTAGCTCTAGACAGTCCCCTATGGCTATTATTTGATTAATACAGTTGTCTGATTGATTTTATGGTCTCAAGCATTCAGAAATCATGCAAAAGAAAATTAAGCAGTTTTACTACAAAAACCATGGTTAATTTTTGTAAGGGTTGTGATGTCCACATGTTTTTTGTTGAAGAAATTATAGATGCTGTGTAATCTATAGTAAAAAGGTGGCCAAAAATTAAAGATTAAGCGGATATTTGAATTAGCCTTAATATTTGGTCAACAGCCTATTAAAAAAGGATATATGATCGTCCTGTAAGTGTAACAGCAGCAATTACCAGGCCTTTGGTATGAAGGTAAAATGACGTCAAAAAGATTTGCATGCGCAGGGTAAGATTTGTGAAAGTGTACATAAGATAGCAAGCATAAATTAATTTTGCATTCGCAAGAAAAGAGTTGTAAAAGTGCAAATTGCATTTCAAGCGTAAGAAAAAAAGATTTGCAGCCTTTTACTGTTTTTTGTAAGTGTATATCATGTTTTGTGAAACTGCAACTTCATGCTAAGGCAAAATAAATATGACCTGTATTCTTCTGACTTTCATTTTTCCGCGCTTACACTTTTGGCACTGTTGTTTCGCCCAAATACAGCCAAAAGTATTGCAAGCATGTGCCCAGTGTTTTGCAAGTGAAAACAACCGTATCACGAACTGCAAAACGGATTGACTGCGTAAAACCAATATGTGTGTGTAGAAAAAAAAATCGTTGCAACTGTCTAAATGACTTCTTGGGTGCATAGAGCAAAATGTTCCCCAAATAACCCGCTATGTACGTCTGCGTCTTTGCGCTTGCAGTTTTGGCACGATTCTCTCACTGATTTCAGATTTGCAAGCTCATGTGGAAGGTGGGACCTTCTTCTTTCAGCCAGTCAAATGAGGCTCTTGCTGACTCTCGATTTATTCTTATCTGATTGGTTCAATAAACACTCCAGACGTGAGAACACATCTTTATTTTAATTTGACTCAGCGTCATTCTTATTGTGAGGATGGTATTTTTAATGCACAGATACATATAAAAAAAATCAATTAATAATACAATAAAATAAAATAATAAAACAAAAAAAGCATGATTCTTTATAAGCTGTGTAGGCTAACACAGCTTATATCAAAAATATCAAAATTGGGGGCTATACCCCCGAGAATCCTGCTCCGCCATGGCCTCCCGAGTCCACAGATCCACCATGGCCGTCCAAGCTCCCTGAATCGCCATGGCCTCCCGAATCCACAGATCCGCCATGGCCTCCCAAGTCCTAGGACCCGCCATGGAGGCCATCCGACCACGTACTCTAATGGTTAATAGTTATTAATAAAGTCCTTTGCTTGAAGTTCCTCGTCTCTGCGTTTCCCAAGCTCCTACGACTACGTGACAGCAGATTAATTTTGACAGCCTTCTTTGATCATTTTTACCAAGGGTACCAACAATTCTGACCACGTGTGTATATGTTAGATATATGGCTTTGATTTTTTGCAGTTTTAGATTCCAAAATATTTTGTAAAATATTTAAATATATTCTATTTAATAATATTCATTTATCTGCATATATTATAATGTCATTATCACAATATCTGCATTATTTCAGCTCATTCTGCTACAAAGTGGAAGCTCGTATAATTATACATTTATGCATTTGGCAGACGCTTTAATACAAAATAACTTGCATTGCATAATACACTGTAATATAATATAATACACATTGAATTACTAATTCAGTTATTAATTACTACTAAAATCCTACTAATAATTCAAGTTTTAACACAATAATGCTAATATATAATCATTAATATGATTGTTATGCATTTGCATCTATATTATACCTGTGTCCTCTACAACACAGGATGTGGACAATTTATTTTATTTTTTTTTATTTTTTTTAGTTACATAAAATAGTTTATCCTTAAAACTCTCCACAACCTCTCATAAAGTTCACATTTCATGTTGATACTGAATGTTTAAACAAATTTAAATATTTTAACTCTATGAGGATTAAACTGTACAGAGGACCTGTCATAACACACGTCTTATGATTAATTCATAGGCAGACTTGTAGGATAAAATACTTTGACTACATATGCATAAAAAAAAATGCAAAACTGCCTCAAGTAAACTAGTACATGTGTTTAGGTGGATAAAATGTGAATAATGCAGGTGTGAAAATGCTAGTTTCTCAGTTATTTCACTGTCATCCTCTCCTTCCCTCCCCCTGTCTGTCTTTTCCTACCTAGAATTTTCTGGAATGGTGCTGGGAAACGTAAAACTAGGATAAAAGAACAGTAACAGGGAATGTGTGAAGGGTTTGAAAGTGGGAGATATGCCGGTCACGGGGAGTTTTCCTTGCAGGCTGCACCTTTTTCCTTGATTTCTCCACGCTCAACACACTCTTCACACATACCTTCTGCTTATCTCGCTTTCAGTTTATCACAGTAGGAAAAACTAATGAAATATGGTACAAAAAAAGAAAAGAGTGCTGCTTTCATCTGAACTTAGAGGACTGAATTAACATACATCTTTCATCATCATCATATGCAGTCAGCTCACAGTCTTCATTTAACTCTGCTGAACTACACATACAGTATGTATCCATAGGGAATCACTGTCAATATCACATATTGTCATACAGCACTCTCCTATAAAAAAACAAAAACAAAACAGTGTTGTCAACAGAGCAAATGATCTGATCTAGATTGCCATTTGAACAGCAGGAAAGGACATTTGACTACTGCTGTTAGTGGTCAGTGAAGAATATTCTACAATTATTTTTTTAGGGAACACATGTTCCTAAACTAGTTCCAGGCAGGTCTTGACCGCATTACAGTTCCATATGACTTCACCAAATGATCTCCAATACAAATGCACATACATACAATACAGACACATACAGGTGCTGGTCATATAATTAGAATATCATCAAAAAGTTGATTTATTTCACTAATTCCCTTCAAAAAGTGAAACTTGTATATTATATTCATTCATTACACACAGACTGATATATTTCAGATGTTTATTTCTTTTAATTTTGATGATTAGAGCTTACAGCTCATAAAAGTCAAAAATCAGTATCTCAAAATATTAGAATATTACTTAAGACCAATACAAAGAAAGGATTTTTAGAAATCTTGGCCAACTGAAAAGTATGAAAATGAAAATTATGAGCATGTACAGCACTCAATACTTAGTTGGGGCTCCTTTTGCCTGAATTACTGCAGCAATGCGGCGTGGCATGGAGTCGATCAGTCTGTGGCACTCCTCAGGTGTTATGAGAGCCCAGGTTGCTCTGATAGTGGCCTTCAGCTCATCAGCATTGTTGGGTCTGGTGTCTCTCATTTTCCTCTTGACAGGTCAGGCGAGTTTGCTGGCCAATCAAGCACAGTAACACTATGGTCATTGAACCAGCTTTTGGTACCTTTGGCAGTGTGGGCAGGTGCCAAGTCCTGCTGGAAAATGAAATCAGCATCTTCATAAAGCTTGTCAGCAGAAGGAAGCATGAAGTGCTCTAAAATTTCCTGGTAGATGGCTGCGTTGACTGTGGACATCAGAAAACACAGTGGACCAACACCAGCAGATGACATGGCAGCCCAAATCATCACTGACTGTGGAAACTTCACACTGGACTTCAAGCAACATGGATTCTGTGCCTCTCCACTCTTCCTTCAGACTCTGGGACCTTGATTTCCAAATGAAATGTAAAATTTACTTTCATCTGAAAAGAGGACTTTGGACCACTGAGCAACAGTCCAGTTCTTTTTCTCCACAGCCCAGTTAAGATGCTTCTGACGTTGTCTCTGGTTCAGAAGTGGCTTGGTAGCCCTTTTCCTGAAGACGTCTGAGCGTGGTGACTCTTGATGCACTGACTCCAGCTTCAGTTCTCTCCTTGTGAAGCTCTCCCAAGTGTTTGAATCGGCTTTGCTTGACTGTATTCTCAAGCTTGCGGTCATCCCTGTTGCTTGTGCACCTTTTCCTACCCAAATTCTTCCTTCCAGTCAACTTTGCATTTAATATGCTTTGATACAGCACTCTGTAAACAGCCACACCTTTCAGTAATGACCTTCTGTGACCAGGGGCGTAAATTTCATCTGACAGTAGGGGGGGACAATAAACGTAAAATTTCTCAAGAGCAATTTTTGAAGGGGACACAAATAATACAGCCAAAATTGTACTTGTAAGGATAGATATGTGTACACAGCATGCACATAGATCATGACCGTGTTTAAATATGAGTTCATGGTTCACCACACGGTCATATAGGGCCGAACGGTTTTGGTCAGGTATGGTTCCAGTTGTTTTTCCACGTGAGCCTGGTACGGCGCGGCACGATTACAAACCGTTCTCGGCCCAGTTAGACAACCGTGCTGAACCGTGCTGGTAGAGTGCGTGTGCATGACGTCGCCACTCAGGATCTGTCACTTGTCTGTTGCCTGGCTGCTAGTTTTTCCGTAGCTTGCTAAGCGCACTATTTCGAGCAATGTAAACACAAATTAGTAATAAAATCTGAAGAAATTTCTGATCATCCTCCATAAGGCGGTGGTTATTTACACCTTATATCATATGTAAACACTTGTGTTACCACGGCAACGACTGACGCATTCCACAGAGATCCGTTATCAGCCCCGCAGTGGAAAACGAAACCTTATCCATGCTGACTGGCCCGGATCGGCACGGAACGGAACGGTTAAGCAAAGAGAACCGTTCGGCCCGATAGTGGAAAAGCGGCTGTATACAGCACGGTTCAGCACGGTTGTCTAACCGGGCTGAGAACGGTTTGTAATCGTGCCGCGCTGTACCAGGCTCACGTGGAAAAACAACTTGAACCGTACCTGACCGTTCTTAAAACCGTTCGGCCCGATAGTGGAAAAGCGGCTTATAATTATTATTTTCGTCTGAAACCTAGTATGTCTCTTTCGCATTAATTCAACCGCATTAAACCCACTGATCTGCCACTTAACATCATATTGAACGAAACCCAACAGCTAGGTCTACAATATTAGCCTAATATCAGTTCACACACAGGCTTATCGCCATGTTAGTTGTAGTGGGTGACAAGCTACGGTATTAAAGGAACACTCCACTTTTTTTGGAAATAGGCTCATTCTCCAACTCCCCCAGAGTTAATAAGTTGAGTTTTACCGTTTTTGAATCCATTCAGCCGATCTCCGGGTCTGGCGATAGCACTTTTAGCATAGCTTAGCATAGATCATTGAATCCGATTAGACCAGTAGCATCGCGTTCAAAAATGACCAAAGAGTTTCGATAGTTTTCCTATTTAAAACTTGACTCTTCTGTAGTTATATCGTGTACTAAGACCGGCGGAAAATGAAAAGTTGCGATTTTCTAGGCCGATATGATTAGGAACTATACTCCCAGTCCGGCGTAATAATCAAGGAACTTTGACGCGGCAGCAGGCGCAGTGATATTACGCAGCGCCTGAAAGTAGTCCCCAGCTATATTATAACTAGGTACCTGGCTGGGGACTACTTTCAGGCGCTGCGTAATATCACTGCGCCTGCTGCCGCGTCAAAGTTCCTCAAACTTCAAAACATTTCTGAACTTAAAACGTTTTTTGCGTTTATTTTGTTTTACTAATCACACAATTATTTTAAGTATATGTCCATTGTGTTATTTGTAATACACAGAGTCACTTGTTATGATATAGGGGGGACGAGCCTCAGATAGGCGGGGTCCTGTCCCCCCCCCGGGATTTACGCCTATGTCTGTGACTTACCCTCTTTGTGGAGGGTGTCAATGTTCGTCTTCTGGATCATTGCCAAGTCAGCAGTCTTCCCCATTATTGTGGTTTCAAAGAACAAGAGATACCCAGAATTTATACTGTAGGGATGGTCATTTATTCAAACTCAAATGTAAATATTCTAATATTTTGAGATACTGATTTTTGACTTTCATGAGCTGTAAGCTCTAATCATCAAAATTAAAAGAAATAAACATTTGAAATATATCAGTCTATGTGTAATGAATGAATATAATATACAAGTTTCACTTTTTGAATGGAATTAGTGAAATAAATCAACTTTTTGATGATATTCTAATTATATGACCAGCACCTGTAGATGCGCACAGAAACTTGTTGTCAGCGCTGACCTTTGACTTTATCAATAAAACAGTTTCACAGCTATAAAAAAAGCTACAGGAAGGTTTGCAGTAGCAAGGTAATAATACTGCATTTCTTGAAGCAGTTATACTTACAGTTTTGCTATTAGTAGAAACGCTGCTGCCAAACGTAATAATTTAACAGCTCATGGTCAATTATTTCTCACATAATTCACAATGACAGTCAAAAAATTCTATTTTGAAGAGCGAGGATGTAAACACAATTCAAACAATAAAACTTTGGAATTTTTTAATTGAAACTTTGAATATTTGCAAATGTAATTTATTTACTAACACTACTATTTTTCAAAATTTATTTTAAATATTTTTTGTTAAATATATATTGTGTATTGGAGCACAGGCCACAAATTAACACGGGCTTAGTTGTAACACACTTGGTTTAAATATTTCCACACATGCTAACATAACCAAATTTATGGTATTTACTAGTTGTCATATCAACATATTATTATTTCAAGAAATGTAGAGTATTTCGGCTCATTTATGTGTCTCGTGTTCTGTGAGGGCTGTGTGTGGAGGGCGGGTAGAGTTATGTTCATCTCTGTTTTTCTGAATGTGTTTGTTCATATTTTCCCACATTATTTTGAACTATACTGTATGGCTGTGTTTTGATCAGGGTCGTCCCGAGCATGGTTGCAATGTGTTCATTGTTAAACTCCAAAATTAGATTATTTTTAATTCTTAAAAAGCCATCATTTTATTTGAAAAAGTTCACAATTTAACTGAATTGACAAAATATTTTAGTTTATCTTGTATATATATTTTTTTCATTAGATCAGATAACATTTTAAGTTGTCATATGGTCATGTTCCAACTTGCCCCTCAGATGCTACAATACCTATGGGGCATGTTGTGACATTTCAGAACCGGATCTCATGAAAGTGCGTATAAATAGTACGCCAAATAAAAACAAAAACTCGTGGTATTGATACGCAAAAATGGACTTTGGCATGTATATGCTATGCGATGGGTAGGATTAGGGTTGTGGGGCAGATGCGGATCATATGTACGCGAAAACTGCATATTATATGCATGCCAAACATGTCCATTTTTACGTATCAATACCACAAGTTTTCGTTTTTATTTGACATACTATTTATACGCATTTTCATTCCTTTCTTTTGGTGTTAAAAAAAAAAAAAAAAAACCTACACACTGTAATTATGAAACAAAGCAACATATTTCTGCAAGACAAGTGTGGAATTAATGTGGATAAAAAAAAAAAAGTATACTCTGAACCCCATGTGGATTTACACAAACTGAGAGGGTCAAACACACACCACTGTTCAAAAGTTTGGGGTTTAAACATGATTTTGAAATAATTTAATACTTCAGCGATAGATATTTAAATTGCTCTAAAATGCTATTTTAAATAAATGGTTTTCTTTTTTTTTTTCATTAAATAATCCCGAAAATAATGGTGCTAACAAAAACAACAACAACAAAAAAAGCATCAATTGTTTTCAACATTGATGTATAAAATGTTTTTTTGAGCACTAAATCAGCATATTAGAAGGATTACGTGACTGTAGTAATGGACATTTTACTATATATTAAAATAGAAAAGGTTATTTAAAATTGTAACACTATTTCACAATATCCCTGTTCTTAACTGCATTTTGTGTCAAATAATGCAGTATTGGTGAGCATAAATGAATTATTTCAAAAACTAATGGACTGTAGTGTGTGTGTAATCGGGCTGTGGGTGAAAAACACACTGGTTGGGAAACACTGTAATAGAGGGAGTAAAGCGGTTTGGAGTCTTACAATGCACAGGGATCAGCTGAATAGCAGGAGAGATGAACATCAAAATGATCAGCACGACAGCCTGTGAGGTTTACCACAATGACAGTCTGTTTTAAAAAGAAAAGTCATCATTTTGAGAGCAAAATCAATAGAGCATGCTTTTAAAAACCCATAGAGCATGCTTTTAAAAACCCAGAGTCTCAGCTGAGCAATCTCCTTT
The DNA here is from genome assembly GCF_012432095.1 of Onychostoma macrolepis. Lineage (NCBI taxonomy): Eukaryota > Metazoa > Chordata > Actinopteri > Cypriniformes > Cyprinidae > Onychostoma > Onychostoma macrolepis. The sequence continues at coordinate 31,489,180 of NC_081163.1, forward strand.
TTGAAAAATAATCAAAAGAAAAGGAGCAAGGAGCATTGCTGGACCCTGCTCATTGATCTTCATTCAGCCTCCCAACAGAGTCCAAGTGTGTTTGACTGATCCAATCTCTGAATCTCGAGTCGTTCCTTCCCTGCTGAGGAGTCAATACCTCAGGTTGAGAGACAATCTTAAAGTACCCACCACTTCCTCAGGCTCCCCAAGCGACAGGCTTATGCCGAGTTCACACTGAACGATTTTCAAACTCGTCGGATCGCTGTTGTTTTCACACTGCGTGACTATCTGGGGTAGCATTCAGTCGCTGCTGTGTTCACATTGCACGATGGATCGGCGAAAGGGGCTTTCACATTGCACGATTTCACAATAGGAAGAATCGCCGACAACTCTGTCTGATCCGCAAACTACGTTTCACAACAAAACACACGCGAGAAGTGATAAGGAAATAACGCGAGAACCTGCCCCCAGCCCGTTGTTCTCGGGCTAGACTGGAAGTATTAAAAAAATATAGCCCGCAAATTGTCTGTGCGCTGATTTCCAGTTACAAAAAGAAAAACAGATTATGCAGGAGGGAGATGCAAATGGAACAGGGATTGTGTTCTGGTAAATAATAATTTGCACTAACTGTTATGGTGATGTTGCGGCTGGTCAAGCGTTTGTGCTTGTTTCTGTATGATATAATTGTACATATTAAAATACTGATATGGTCTATAACTCCTCACGGAACTTCCCTCTGCCCTGTATCTTTGTCTCTCATTGGCTGAAGGTCATCGTGATGTAGTTTTCAGTCAGAAATCATTGCACACAGCGTGATTGTGAATCGCCGACGGCTCCAGATATTTAGCATGCCAAATATTTCACAGGCGTCGGCGATGTGTCGGCGATTCTCTCAGATCGCGTCTTTGGTAATTCACACTGCGCGATTGTCACTCGCGTGAACGAGCTCCGATTTGCCTCCGATGTTGGGCATTTGTCGGCGATTTATCAAAACTGTCGGCGAGTGAAAAATCGGGCTAAAATCGTGCAGTGTAAACTCGGCATTAGAGGCAGTGATGGGAATAACGGCGTTATAAATAAACGGCGTTACTAACGGCGTTATTTTTTTCAGTAACGAGTAATCAAATGAATTACTGTTTCCCCCGTTACAACGCCGTTACCGTTACTGACAATAAAATGTGGCGTTACTATATTATATTATTAGAATTTATTTTTTCAGTTCATCTGAATGGATGCGCAGTGTAGCTGTATTTGACGTACCATAAACTCTAGTGTGAAGCGCACGACTCGCCGTCGCTTTCTCTCACATACACGCACACAAAGAAAGATACAGAGAATCATAAAACACGGGACGTGATGGTAAACTGTCCATTGTGCCAATAGATGGTATGCACATGAGGTTTGCCTTGATGTTGAGAGTGGCGTGAGAGCTGTATCTCAGACGTGGGGAAGCTGTAAATTTCCGGACACATCATCAGTAGTGTACCTTTGAATCAGGGGGTGTTTCGGCCTTTCAACACTAGACACCCTCATCAAAGGTGGCCAGCTACAGGGTGATCAAACCTGAGCTTGTGTCCCATGCCCAATCATGAGAATTGCCTAGTTGTTTAAATGGCGCAGCCCACGGGACTATGCAAGGCAGGGGGCGTCCTCTTCCATGAGTCAAACCTAAAGTTGACCGCATACCTTGTTCACCCTCCTCCTGAAGGGTTATGACCTGGGTTCTCAAGTGGGATATGGGGTGGGGGGGATTAATGAGCGGGTCATGTTGATGATCTATGTGCCCAGCAAATGTCCTTCCGCTTAATCCATATCCACTGGCTGCTTCTTTCGGCTGCTTCAGAGACTGATCTAATTGTCTGTCGCAGAGCCTGTCCATGGATGCCAAGATCTTTCAGCAGTCTGATGGTGGAAGAAGCCACAAAACCTCTACATCCCACTTCAACCGGAAAGACTTTAGCTTTCCATCCTCGTTGTTGAGCATCTGCTGCCAGTTCTATGTAGCGCAATTTCTTGCGCTCATAGGCCTCTTCTGTTGAATTCTCCCATGGGACTGTGAGCTCTATGATGTAAACAGACTTCAATGTAGGAGACCAGAGTACCAAGTCTGGCCTAAGGGTGGTGGCTGCAATCTCTGGTGGAAAGATTAGTTGCTGGACAATATCGACTAGCATCTTCCAGTCCCGGGCCATGGCTAGTTGTCCAGCTTCTGGTTTAATAGGGGGATGGTTGGGCTTTTTCTGTCCCTCTCGGATGAAGGTTGGGGCCATGATGGAATTGGTTGCTCTCGGGAGCAAGGAGTTGGTGGTATTCCTCTTGCTCTCAAGAGCTGCTGCCAGACTCTTGAGGACCTGGTTGTGCCTCCAGGTATAGCGGCCTTGTGTGAGGCTGGTCTTACAACCGGTTAAGATATGTTTGAGAGTCGCTGGAGTTGGGCAGAGGGCACAGGTTGGGTCCTCGCCATACCACTGGTGGAGGTTTTTTGGAGATGGGAGCACATCATATGTGGCTCTGATGATGAAGCTGATGTTGCTTGCCTCCATTTCCCAGAGCTCCCTCCAGCTAAACTTTCTCCTCTCCAGACCTTCCCACCTCATCCATTGTCCCTGCTTGACAAGAGAGACAGCCTTTGCGCTTCTTGCCGCCTCCTCCTGACAGCGCACCTCCTCAACCACCATTTTCCTCCTCTCTGATGTTGATGCCTTACGCCAAGTTGGCTTACTTGCCGTGGGCCAAAGCCTCCTCTTCCCAACTGGACGTGCCCCACAATGTCACTGTGCCTCAAGGCTGGCGTAGCTTGCTGCACCGCGTCGAATGGTGTCCATTTCCGTCCAGTTGACAGGAGTGGAACAGCATTGCTGATGGTCTGGTCTCTGGAGTCCTTCAACGTCATCTGGAGTCTTACTTTAGAGCACTTGTACTCTTCGGTGAGGCTCGTGATAGGCAGTTCAAGGACCCCTTTGCCATAGAGACTGATGTCAGTCAGACAGCGTGGGACACCAAGCCATTTCTTCATGTATGAAGTCATGGTTCGCTCCATCTTCTCCACAGTTGTTATTGGGAGCTCGTAGATAGTAAGTGGCCACATTACCCGAGGAGAAGTCCAAATTGCAGGCACCAGAGCTTGAGCTTCCTGGCAGTAGGGTCCTGTTGATGTTTTCCAGACTGTTGGTGATGTCCTGCCTTACTTGCTGCACTTGGTCTTTGTCCCTCAGGCTTGCGTTGTACCATCTGCCCAGGCTTTTGACAGGTTGCTCCGACACCGTTGGTATTAGGTCATCACCAATACAGAACTTCACGTTTTTAAGCTGTCCCTTGACTATCGAGATGCTTCGTGACTTGTTCGGTTTGATTTTCATCCGGGCCCACTTAATGTTCTCCTGCAGTTTTCCAAGTAACCGCCTGGTGCATGCTGCAGTAGTAGTCAGAATGGTCATGTCATCCATATATGCTCGTATAGGTGGAAGGCGGATCCCGTTCTTAGTTCGCTCACCCCCCACCACCCATCTTGAGGCCCTGATGATGACCTCCATGGCCATTGTGAAGGCCAGGGGTGAAATTGTGCAGCCTGCCATGATGCCCACTTCTACGCACTGCCATGATGTTGTAAAGTCGGCTGTTGTGAAACACAATTGCAGGTCTTCGAAGTCGGCTTTTACTAGACTAGTGACAGATGATGGAACGTGGAAGAAGTTGAAGGATTCCCAAAGGAGGTTATGAGGAACTGATCCAAAGGCTTTGGCCAGGTCAAGGAAGATGACATGGATGTCTCTTTTGTCTTTCTTCGCCGCTTGGATCTGGTGCCAGATCATACTGGTATGCTCCAAGCAACCAGAGAACCCGGGAATGCCAGCCTTCTGTACGGCTGTATCAATGTACTTGTTCTTCTCCAGGTAGGTGGACAACCTCTGCGCTATCACTCTGAAAAAGATCTTTCCCTCAACGTTGAGAAGGCAGATTGGCCGGAATTGACTTATGTCTGTCGCATCCTTCTCCTTTGGAATCAGCACCCCTCCAGCCCTTCGCCACGCCTTCGGTATTATTCCCTTCTGCCACACTATCCTCATTAGGTTCCAAAGATAGCGTAGAACATCTGGTGCGTTCTTGTAGAGCTTATACGGTACTCCATTCGGCCCAGGGGCTGATGCTGATCTTGCACGCCGTACTGTACTCTCTACTTCCTTCCATTTTGGAGGGCCAGCCTCCAAGTTGCATTCAGGAGGTTGGATAGGTGGGATATCATGTGGGATAACTATCTGTTCATACTTTTTCGTGTCATGGTGGACCTTTTCCAGATGTTCTTCCAGTTGCTGCTTTGGAATTTTTAGGATTCCGCTTTTTTCATTAGCGAAGAGATCTTTGACGAACTTGAAGGGGTTTTTATAGAACCGTGTTCTTGTGTGCTCCTTCTTCTTACGAAGTTTCCTCAGATTTTCTGCTCGTCGCAAGGTTGCCAACCGACACTTAATGTCTCCCTGGAGTAGCATGAGACCCTCTCTCTCTGCACTAGAGGCCTTCTTCCACTGCTTTCTCAGCTGCCTTCTCTCTCTGACCAGCCTTCGATCTCTTGCTGCCTCCTGGATTTGGCTAGTGCTGGTGCTGGTGTTGCTTTGTTGCTTCTCCTTGTGTTTACTCCAAAGCGCTCTTCTCCGTAGTGGTAGATGATGTCGCCCATCCTTTCCAGCTTTTTCTCTGCTGTGCCCACTTGTTGCTCCAGGATTTTTGTCAGGTCGTTGTTGACTATTTCCCACTCTCTCTTTTCAACAGTTTTGGGCCACTTCACACTCAGTCTGTGCCCTTTGATCTTTTCCTCCTTAGGGGGTCTCTGTGGTTGGGTGGGTTCCTCCACCAACATTTATGTGCTTGTATTTTCAGTGACAGGGGTGCTGATGCTCTGCGAACTTTGGTTTTTATCCTGTCGCCGTGCTTCAATCGACTGATTTGACTGGTTGCTTCGCAAGAAGTACTGGTCAATGCGAGGCCATTGTCTCTGCTCTCTCAAGCACCCTCTCTTCCCTTGGTGGGTCCTCAACCCCCTGAATGATGTTATTTTCGCCCATCCACAGGTGCACACTTGAAGTGAGTGTCCTGCTGCTGCTGTGGTTGTCTCATGTACCGTGTTCTTGCTCGTAGTCATGTCCGTTCCTGGGTCTGTAACCATGCTGTCAGTCATCGAGCCATCTTGCGCCCCCGCTCTCGCAGGCTCTAGGGGTATGTTTCTTTGTTCACTTTCTGTAGCATTTGACGGGTGTCTCCAATAAGCTGAAACAGCGTCGGAGACTGCCGCCATGGGTAGCTAGCCCATGACAGCCCCAGTGGGGACTATTCCCTCCAGTCAGCTGTCTCTCCAAGCTGTCACACAGACTTTCCTATGTTGTCAGCTGTCCTTTCACAGCGGTCACTGGACAAGTCCAGATACTCAGAATCATAAAACACGGGACGTGATGGTAAACTGCCCATTGTGCCAATAGATGGTATGCACATGAGGTTTGCCTTGATGTTGAGAGTGGCGTGAGAGCTGTATCTCAGACGTGGGGAAGCTGTAAATTTCGGGACACATCATCAGTAGTGTAACTTTGAATCAGGGGGTGTTTCGGCAGCAAGAGAGTCTTTCATAACATGCAGAATTGACGCGCTACATGTAAACGATATTCTTTGTTGTATTTTCCTGTCAAAATAACGGAGTTCCTTTGGAATTCTTCAGCTTTTAAGAACTGCCGGTTTCTCTGGTAGTGGGCGGAACTAATGCGCAAACGACAATCTCATTGGCTGGCGCTCACCTATTATCGTCCCTGTTTTGATTTCAGCAAATCAATTCGAGCGAACGCAGACAACGTGATTAATATTCATAAACCCAGCAGCTCATTAATCCTTATGCGTTTAATAATTGATGACAAATATGCATTCATACTTGGTTATTCTAATTACTAAAGTGCTATCATCATATAATATTAAATTGTCATAATATTATATTATAATGCTTGACTGACTGATAATAAGTGTCAGTAGATAAATAGTGTAGATTAATGCACAATGTTTTATAATAATAATTTATTCTTTTTAGTGTCCATTTCATTAATTTAACATATTTACTATTGGGGGCATCCAAAGTTATTTGACATTTGAACATTTTTTAAAAAGTAACGCAATAGTTACTTTCCCTAGTAATTAGTTACTTTTATAATGATGTAACTCAGTTACTATTTGTGAGAAGTAACTATAACTAATTACTTTTTTGTAGTCACTCTGTGGGTGAACAATTCAAGGATTTGGTTATATTACACCAAGACTTCACCAGACTCTATGCAAGCAAGCACAATTGTGTGAAGGCCTTTAAAGGTTTAAGTGTGATGAAATCATACATCATTATACATCATTTTTTGAAAGACACATAGGAACTGTATTTCATTGCATAACTCAAAAATAAAAGTTAAGCCAGCAGTAGTGATCGATCGATGTCTAACTATCTATCTGTCTGTACATACATACATACATATATAACTACTTTTCCTATATTAAAGGCTTTCTATAACATTTAGAATATTTTTTTCATGGTTTCTGATCAAGTAAATTCAGTTTTTTTTAGTAAAATTTTTTACTCTGTAATAGTTTTTCTCTGGTAAATAGGCATATGATAAGCCAAATTCAGCTTTTTATTTAGTTCAGTTTTTAGTTGTTCTCTGTTAAATAGGCACATAAGTCAAAGCACTGTTTGCATGATGTACACAGGAATCTTTATTTATTTATTTAACCTAGTGCTCATGAAACAATGCATCCCATAAAAATCTGTCCCAGAAACAAGTGCCGCCGAGATCCAAGACCACTCTCCTTGAACATGTCATGTGTAAAGCAAGGCAAAGCAGCAGAGCTGATGATTTATTGTTAAGAGACACTGTGTTTACAGTACATGCAGAATTCCAGCATCTCAAGGCCTGGGACACTATGATGATTGTTTCTATATGAGATGCGGCTGAAAAATTCACACACCAGAAGCATATACAACCTCTGTCAATGAACAGAAAGAACTGTCTTTATGAAAGCTGTTTACACAAAGCAAGTGCATTCCAATGCTCTTCCACAGTGTGATACTGTCTCCATCTGCTGGTAGAATCATGGAGGCTGCATGTTCAGTGCAAACTTTAAACATACTGATGTACGAAAGCACACTTTCATGTTACAAATGTCAAAGTACTTCGTTAAAACCAAAGCACATACTGAGGTGGTATTCTGCAACAGATGTTCTGAATAATAAAACATTAAATACAGGGTGCATGTTAACAAACCATCAAGAAATGGTCTTTATAGCACATTTGACAATAAAATGTGTTATAAATAATGTGCTTAATAAAAATGCTGAGTGGGACTTGATTTTATTCACCAGGAACTGACTGGATTGTGAAAAATGGTTGTTACACACCTGAATGAGTCAGGCAGTTAAAGATGTGAAAAACAAAGAGGGAAGTCATTTCTAAGACGTTACTATATTTTGATAAAACATTATGAGGACTGATGAATCATGAATTGCGACAGAGGAACTTCAATATGGTGCATATAGTAAATTTTGTGCATGTTTGATGAAATGCCACTGAAGTGTAAAGAGCCTGGATACAAAGTAGTTCAATGAAGACATTTTCAAGAATACTCCACATCATAAAGCAGCTCTTTTATTCATGAAGTCCAGTGAATGTCAATAATTATCCTTACGAATAATTATAATAGCATATCCAATCTCATTTAATGTCTGATCCAAAGCCTTTTTCCATTGTCAGGCCAGTTTTATTGCTCCTAAGAAGGTGGAATCCCCATCCAGAGAGATATTTGCATGGGTACGAGGTATCAGAAGCTCCAGTCTGTCCCCAGAGTCCAACTTCACTATGCCTGCACATCACATGCTCAGTTACATTCTATTGTAATAATAGGTACATTATATATTTTATCCATATACGCATAGCACTTCTCTATGAGACATTTCCATTACTTGAATAGTACTACTATTCACAGCAGTACATTATATTTAAAATACACAGTTTGAAAGTAAAAATAATTATATGACATATTTGTCATATTTCAAATATATTTGTCATGCATTTACTGGTCTTATGCTATTTTTGGACTTCCTGACTGTGTGGTAACAAATGTAGCCTAGATTCTGTAACTGGGTGCTTGTCACAAAAGAACATGTCTGGGTCATATTTCAACCCAAAACCTCAAGAAAGCAATAAGAAAGTAAGAAATTATATTTTGCTTAAAGAAAATGGAGCTTATATTTGGACCACTAAGGTTCCTAAATTTGTGTTACCATAACATGAAAAAATTCTCATTACTGTGTGTGTGTATATATATATATATATATATGTATGAATGCATGTATTTTTTCATATCAAGGTAACAAAATGTATTTTATATAATTAAAATTATATATATATATATATATATATATATATATATATATATATATACACACATATATATATATATATATATATATATATATATATATATATATATATATATATATATATATATATATATATATATATATATATATATATATATATATATATATTCATTCAAGCTTTGGCAATTTTGTATTGTTTACAGTCATGCCAATAAAGCAATTTTGAATCTGAATTTATAATAATATAACATATATTATAAAATATATAAAATACTTTGTAAATAATGAGATTTGTAAATCTGTTTTTTTTGAAGAAAAACCTGGGAAGTAGAATGTCCAGATACATTACAGTAATGAGAATTTGCACATTGTAATTCTTTTGTAACACCAGTAAAGGAGACGCTCACCTCCGGTGTAGCAGGTGTTGAAGTGATTGACTCGATTCATGCTCTGTATACAACGGAACAGAACAACGTGCTGACTCTCGTCTCCTACGACGTTCTTCTTTATACGAATCACGATGTGGCCCATAGCGAACGTAGAGTCTGTGTAGTAAACCTGGGAAAAGGAGAGCTTGAAATAATGAGGAAAAAACACTGAGCACTGTGTTGGGATGTTTCAAAGAGGCCAAAAAACTCACGAATGTGTCATACAGAATGTATATACCTGACTATAGATAAAGAAGAATCCTTCCTCTTTGACTAAAATGGTACCCTGCTCTTCCTCCAGAGCTGAGCCACGCTTCAGTCCGACTTGCCATGGGATGGCTGTGCATATTTCCAAAGCAAACTCTGACAAAATAAATATTTATACAAGTAATTTTTGCTGTTGGGTCAGATAAAGATTTTAAATGTCTCTTACTTCCATAATAGTCTAAACATTATGATAGAATCTGGCATGTACCGCTCAAACTGTTAAGATCCGACACGATATCATGGCAGTTCATAACTATTTTATGCTTTAGCGATTTATACGTTTTTGTACGATCTGCTTACACCCTAGTGACAGTTATGTTTAGAGGTTGGGTTAGGAGTAGGCCATTTTATTTTATTTTACATTTTCATACATTCCACATTGTACGATTTCATACTAAATTGCCACCTCGTAAATTAATTAATTTTTCCTGTGAGATTGGGCTGTAAGATCAGACCAAAATAAACAGGGACTTTGTTCAATTAAATGCTCTGCCTCATTTTAACACTAGGATTACTCAGATGGATATGCAGAGTAGTAGGTGCTACATCTCTGCAGCTTTCCTCTTATCACCTCACGTTTCTGGACAGACATCACTGACATGTTATGGATGACGAAGTTCAGAACACGTAATTGAAGGCCAGTTATAACAAATGCTCTTTTTGGACTGGAAATAAAGTTTTGAGTTCTGAAAGTTACAGTGTGTTTTCATAGTACAATGAACTCTTTCATGGCTCTAGCAAAAAGCAAGGTCAAAATTGATAAAATGGATCACTTGAATGTAATCTAACTTAAGTCTATGCCAAATTTCATGTTATAAAAATAAATTTACAATACTACAATTTTACAAACTCCTTCAGTACCTTTCTGGAAGGTTTTTCTCCTGTTGTCTGCCATCATTTGTAAACAGGGCTGGGATTCTGTGGAAAAATGTTTTCATAGGGAAAGAATTGACTGAATGCAAATGTATTATTGTTAAACATTTCTTATAGTATTGTCTGTAAGGGAAGAATGATTACGGCGGTGCGACTTTAATAATAATATAATAAAGGTTTTGCATTCAGTGACTCATAAAGCAACAGGATATGTAAATGCCTAACGGTGCACTTTTGCACCATGTGCATGTTTTGTTTTTTTATTATTTATTTAGTGGTTTTAATCTTACACCATCTGTGCTCCGCACCATTCCTGTCAGTATACACAAAAAAAAAACCACAACTCTTTTCAGTTAACACTCAAAAAAGAAAAGCAGAGACGAGCATAACGGAATAAGCAGAAGTGTGCACTTGCCTGCTTTGTTTGACGTATGACCCAGGCTCCTTTTTGACAGGACAGTATGGTCTGTTACGGTATCACCCATCTCAGTCTGCTGCAGATACTGTACACAGACAAACAGAAATCCTGCTGAATATAAACAGCTCAGACATTTTCTACAAGATTAAGTTTCAAGATGGACTGTTGTTGGCACAGTACTCAAAGATGGTCATTGTGTGTGGTAGATTATAATGAGCAATTTGTCCAGCATGAAAGTGCTCAAAATATATCTGCATTTAGGTTGGTCATTAGCTAAACCAGTTTAGCTATTTTATTTTTTTCCCACAATTAGTTTGAAACAAGTAGATGGGACTGGAGCTAGCTGTTGGACTTTTTACTCTAGTGAATTTTTATTATGTCAGGAATATTTCTGAAAAGACCATTTCTGTATAGGGACTTACCTTAAAGTCTTTTGACCACAAAAATACTGACTAATGTCAAAATGGAAACCTGCTATTAAACAGCCTATTATAGGCTGTTTAACAACTTTTCAGCAAAACTGAAATAGTAACTGTAACTGAAATACAAGCATGAAGCACCAAATAATTCATTAAATAGCAAAAATTTGAACTTAACTGAGCTGGATAATGACACTATTACCTTCTGTGGAGCTGCTAATAGTAGAATTGAACTTGTTTCATACTTGATGTTCAGAGTTGAGTAGATTACTCACAAATTGTAATCCATTACTGATTACACATTATGAAACATGATGAAAATTGTAGTTGGTAACGTAATCTAGGTTACTCATTGTAGGTAATTTATTCTGACTACTTTTTAGATTACTTTAAAAAAAAAATCTGTTTTAAACTTACCATTGAAAATACCATACTGATATAAAAAAGAAAAGAGAAAGAAAATATATTACACTTTTTTCAACATGAAATGTGTTAAACGTTATATTAAACCAGGGTTTCCCAAATTGGGCTTAAAATAAGAACTGCAGTGGGTTTGCTAGTTGATTAAAAAAATAAAAAGCTAATCATTAATTAAACACTAAAAATATACATATTTAATTTGTTTACCTGCATGCCAATGTGACCATTAAGCAACATCAAACTGTAAACATGTAAATGTGTTGTAAAATTACTGAAACATTAACTTCCTCAGAGATATTTCAAGAAATTTAATTCCAAAGTAGTTTTGGCAGACAAAACATTTGGGAATCCATTTAAAGAAGAATTAGGGAGAATCAATAAATTATGAAAGATTTACTGCCACTGTGTGAATCATATGTAATCATGTAATCCATAAAAAGTAACTGTAATCTGCATTAATGAGCATTATACAATGTAATACTAATTACAAGTATTTGATTTTTGGAAATATCAGCTCTGCTGATGATGCATTTTACAACATTGACCCTGTTATTGAACTGAATCAACACCAAACTGACTTGAATTGAACATCGACATTATTAATTTCGTAACTGGGAAACTGCAACATTAACACTGTTAATTTCCTGTTTACAGGCCGTGTGTTTTTCAACAACCAACTGAAATTGGCATTTCAGTAAACTGAGATATGACCCTTCAGTCAAATTAACTGCTATTTATGCAATTTCTTCAAATGAAAAACAACAGCAGCAACATTTTAGAAGGACATTTGGTAGTGTATTGTGGTCCAAACCTCAATTCTCTCTTTGGTCTCTTCTTCTTCCTGCTCATGAGTTTGTTTTTCTGCCCCGCTCACAGGTTCTTCTAGTGTCCCACTTTGCTCCTCTCTCTTGCGGACCACCTCAGCTCTCAAACCCTCCACCTCTGCCTGCAGGGCCAGGACATGGTACAGGGAGATCACAGACAGGGAAGAGGAGGTGATGGCAGCAATGACCAGCACTAGAAACAGCCAGGGCAACCTTCTCCTTTCACCCCGACCTGGACCAAGATCTTCAGCAGGCATGGTGGAAACAAACTTTTAGAAAATATGGTTATTAGTGAATAAATGTAGCCTGAATGGCATATAGACAGGTTCTGAAGAAGCACTATTTCTTTAAAGATCTCAACCCACCTCAAAACATCATCCTTACAGTGAAAGGTTTCTACTCAGAAAGAAGCTTGTCTGGAGTTTTTTGTTATGCCTGCTGAATCCAATTCACCTTCATATGGCATGAATATTCCTCTGAAGCTCTTAGCATACATTTCTTGCAGAAAAATCCCAGATCAGACTCCTACACATAACTACCCTTCCTCTTCAAGCTAATTGTTGATGTGGAATAGGGGAAAACTCCTGGGATCTACAATTGAAGTCAAATTTAGTTCAAAAGCAACTGTACTTACCAAAAATGTTCTGTCTGCTACAGTTCTCCAGCTAACAGTCTGGTTTTTGTGTCCCTTTCCTGCCGAGCTGTCCACACCCACCATATTTAACACTGCATTGCAACCGAAAGTTGCTTTGTCACCACTTGCTTTGTGGCTGTTCCGACAAACTGCGTCAAATGTGCAAAGATAAATAGCAGATAAATGAAAATGTCAGACTTAGACTTGTTAACCATAAATTAATAGCACATAGGAAAGTATATAAATGACAGTGACAAGCAAAAGGAAAGCTATTCTTAGCATAAAGTAGAACATGAAAAAAAAAAAAAAGTTTCGTTCTTTTTAATGTGGAGTTTCCACAATGACAACCAGAAAAAGGAACCAGAGGCTTCAAAGTACAAATACTCATGCAGCCAAGTTATCAGAAGGGTTTGATTTCTTTATTGCATGTCACCACACAGAAAATAGAAAGTGTGATTCAATTGTATGTACATGAACAAATGATTTGAATAGAAAATCCATAGCTCAAAACACAGATGTCGAAAGAATAAGAAAACCCTCCTTGCACATTCAGAAGTGAATCTTTCCGCTCTGCTATTTACTGTAAAAAGCAAATATAAAACACGAGCAGCACTTTATATTATTTCATATATTCAGTTTATGAACAAGATGAAATGAGATTTCAACATACAAACTAGCCCCAGAGAATGGCCAGAACATGCCAATGGTGTGTTAGTCAAATCTAGTAAACTCTTAAGTAGTATTTTCATTATTTTATCATATTTCAGCATCTTTGTTTCAAGGTTTACACTCAACCACACAGACATTCAATAAGGTATCATGGCACGTCACTTTGAGTTCAACTAAATGTCACATTGCAAATCATTTTAATTTGAAATTATTATTTCCTATAAAGTTTAGAGGCAGTTCTTATGAATTAGGCCTATACGATCAATAATGACCATTACTTATGTTTCTTTTAAAATCAAAAGGTCAATAAACTGATGTACAAAAGTATCTTATGTATTGAAACCATCCAAAAGCTGAAGTCTTGGGAACTTTTTCTCTTGCATTGGCTGGTTCCACTTCTTTCTCAATCACAGCTGTCCTGTTACTACATAACTAATAACCATAAATAATACCAGACATAACTGAAGACATCTAGAGCTCAGCTGTGCTACTATACAATCTCGTAAGCACCCTTGGGAACGACGGGACCCAAAAGAGCTTGTAAAATCCCAAAAGGTGGACTTTGGAAGCCTGTCATAACCTCTGGTTTGAAGATAGCAATAGTTGCATGCAAACTGACATAGGATCACTCTGCCTTGAATTCTGTCATCTTAAAATTCACAGGCAGTTTTCACGCATTACAACAGATGTGAGCGTAAAAGTGCATCAGAGCTAAATGAAATGTGCTGAGCATCTAAAGCATGCAATAAATTACAGACTTGGATGTGCATTGATCCAACACTACATAATGGGCCAGGTTTGCAAAGTCCACCGTTCACTTTTAATTGGTGTTTGACAGTCAACCACAAATGTGAGACTACAGAAACACAAGCCTCATGTCTTTACCCCTGATTCGATACATTAAATAGTTCAGAAAAATTATACTTTTGCCAGCATTTACTCTTCCACACCAATATGATTTCTTTGTTCTGTGGAACACAAAAGGGGGCATTTCAAAGAAGGTGCAGATTGCTCTTCAACTACAATGAATGAGGACAAAATCTTTCAAGATGACTTGCAGTCTATATTCCAAGTCTTCCGTAGACATATAATACCTTTCTATAATTTCAAATAGACTGAAATTGTATTTGTTCTTGATTGAATCATCATGAGAGTTCATTCTGAATGAATCTGTTTTGCAGCAAAGATCTCATAATTCTGACAGATTCAACTCACTAGAAAATAGTTTTTAGTGAACGGCAAAACTTCTCAGCTGTCTTTCATTGTGTGACTTCAACATACAAGTCATATGGCCAACTTTTACGATACTTAGACTTTTATCAATGAGTCCTTTTGAAGAAGCTTGAGGCTTCTACCTGCAACTGCATGGAAAAGAGTGAATAACATACTCTTCAAAATTTCACCTTTTTGTTCCACTGAAAAAAAGTCATACAGGTATGGAAAGGCATAAATGGTGAGTAAATGATGGCAATTTTCATTTTTGTGTTAATTTATCCTTACATTGTTGTGAATGTTTCTGCTTTTTAAAGGAAAATCCAAGAAAATGGATGTGTGACACAGTGCAACAGTCACCAATGGGCAGGTTTTTCAACATAATCCAAACAAAACAGGTCATTGGTAAAGATCTGATGTTAAGCACTTGACCTTATTAAAAGAAGGGAAAGATTTTATTTACAAATTGTGCAAATGGACTGTGCTTGGAACACTGTCAAGCAGCTGCTATGTGCGATTTCACTCTAACTTTCAGAAGATCACTAAGCCTGAGAGAGAGTAAACATACTTTAGGCTTGTTGTGTTGGTATTTTCATTGAGTGCTCACAGTGAACTGTAGCCCACATGAAAATCAGTATAGAAATCTATACTTCTCACACACAGCTCCATATGCAAATCCAAAACATGGGATCAAACCACAATGAGCCGATTTCCTGAGTGGATTTTAAACCTTCCGTAAAAAAGAAGGCAGTGTGATAACATAAAGCTCTAACACATTACAGCCGGGTAAAGAAGATTGAATGCATGAAATGCCATAGACAAAGATGATTGAACTAGGATCAGTTGCCCCTGGTCCATTTAACTGTATTCACTGGAATTTAAAAGGCAAACAATTATTTTAATGAGCCCTCTGTTCTATTTTTTTTTTAAAGTGTGAATATATATTCCACATAAACAAAATAAATAAGAATATAGCTTCTCAGTTTGTTTAGTAGTTTGTTAGAATTGTTTAGTTCAGTAGTCTTAGTTTTTGGGAGTAGTAGTTTGTCATTCATGAGTAAAATAAAATCAGTGGTTAACAACTTACTCTACATACAGTCATCCTTCAAACGTGTAACCTTGCTGTTACCAACTTTTTATGTATGAAATATAGTGGTAGAACAAATGTGAAAGTCTCAAGTAATGTTAATCACAGACATTATTGTGTTACTCATGAATTTTAAAGCATTACTCTAAAACCGATGCCCAAACCGAACAGTTCAAGCTCAGAAAGTAGTTCTGACCATTGTGATTAGGCAAATAACTATTTCCAATTGCATTTGTAGGTGGTAGGGATTTAACTATAGTTTTGAGAAATTGTCAGCAAATAAAGAAATGGACTGAGAGGGCATTAAACTCTTGAGGCAGATGCATTCATACTTAATATAAAAATTGACAAAAAAATATTCTGAAGTCTTAAAAAAATTCAGCCTTCTCTATTAAATAAATGAAATTGTATCTAATGAATTCTTGGTGTGTGATCAATGGAAAGAAAGAGCTTATGAAGTTGGGGAGAAGAGAAATAATAAAAAAAGAGAGAATAACTTGTACATTCTATCTGAGAGGGTCCAGATTTAGAGCAGTCAATAGTAGTTACTGTTCTAGATTATGGTGACGTTGGCTGTCCCCTGGGCCGTCTCTTCTCGGGCATGGCTTTTAAGAAGCTCCTTCATAAACTGCTCTAGGGCAGCAAAATAACCCTGGCACTGCCAGGTGTCATTGTGCGTACCCTCGTGAAAGATGGCGAGGCGTTTAGTCCGAGATGGCGACAGCTCGTACAGCTGTTTCATCATCACCGGAGGGATGAGTTGGTCTGATAAGCCCGAAATGAAGAGAGACGGCATACGGCACAGTGCAACATGTCTATATGACAGAAACTTGTTCTTGTAGCACCAGAGTGGTAGGTAACGCATGGGGAAGAAAGAGAACAGTGTGGCCGCCATGTGCGGGATGCTCAGGAAAGTGTTCTCCACCATGATGGCAGCCACTCGATGCGGGTTGCACGATGCCAGACGGATGGCCACTGCTCCACCCAATGAGCGACCGAATAGCACCACTTTGGTCTTGTCAATGTCCGGCCGGGTCATGACGTAATCCAAGGTGGCCTCGGCATCCTGGTACAGTCCCTCCTCGCAAGGTTCTCCTTCGCTCTTTCCATAGCCTCTGTAGTCCACCAGCACCACGTTGGCCTTCAGATTGACCAGCATGAGCAGAGCATTCGGGACGCGGTGGCCGATGTTCCCCGCATTGCCGTGGAAATATAAAATGGTGGGAGCAGAGGTGGGGTTTTCGCCAGTGTAACGGAGCAGAATGAGGTTGAGCCGCACGCCATCTTTGGTGCGGATGTACACGTTCTCGTGGGGGATTCCTGTTGGCATTGGAACGTAAAGGCGCGAGGATGAGGGCTGGTCGGGAAAATAGAGCAGCACGTCCTGGAACTTGTACAGGATGCCGGCCACAGAGGCCAGGATGAGTCCCAGCAGGATTAAGCCTCCATACAGGTGGAAGGTCAGAATGAGGGCCAGCAGGGAGACACGACAGACTCCCCAGGACCAGGCGCACATAGTCAGCAAACACGCCTCCAGTGCCCCCCATAACCTCCATGGCTTCTCCATGACAACTGGGATGACAAGAGTCTCCAAAACTCACTGCAGGCGTAATCTGCGGAAACACAGAAGGTAGGTTTGTAGGGTTGGGTGGTATTATTACATTTTACTATAACACAGGGCTGAAACAACTAATTGATAATAATCAATAATGAAACTCATCGACAACGAATGTCATTATCGATTAGCCCACCATACAAGGAAAACGTCCACCAGTCGCGTCAAATTATACCACTGAATTATGCATTTCTATGGACGAAATGAATCTAATCCTGGAAGAAACAGAGTGAGCTGATTCAGAAAAGGTGCGTGATCCAAGCTAAACATGCGAATGCTTTATTTTAAATTTCAAGCATTAGCGAAACAGCTCGTCCTGTTAGTCTCTTTAGCAGATGCGTGTGTTTAATGTGTGATATGATTCCTCAGTGCAAAACTTTCATTTTACGGTTATATCCTTATCTGTAAATGTTACATATTGATGCAAGTGCTTCTTATTTTGCATTAAGGCTCATCTTGACAGTCTGCATTAAACTTTAGAATTTACTAAACTAGCAGTGGCACTTCAAACAGACTGTGTGAGAATGTGAATTACAACTCACAATGCATTTCACTTCCATAATTACAGCAAGACGAAATGTAGAGTAGAATTTAAAAACTACACACAGAGAAAAAATATATATATTACCTTTTGGGGTACAACAGCTCGTCACTGCAGCAGTACCCTTAAAAGGACTTAATTGTACCTATTTGTACCTTTTTTACCCCTAATATGTTCTTTTAAGGGTGCTGCTCCAGTTACAAGTTGTTGTACCCCAAAAGGTACAATTTTAAACTTGGATTATGAAAAGTGGGCATTACCATAATGGAGCCAGACTGAGACTAAGAACTTGATCTTCTTCTAAAATTACTTTTCTTGTTCCTACGTGATGTTAGGATGTGCTGATTTTTTTGTCCATTCTGTCAAAGAGGGAGTTTTGGTTCCTTGCTGCTGTCGCCTCTGGCTTGCTCCGTTGGGGACACTTAATTAATTTCTAGCGATTATCGTCCATTTTATTGCACAGATACTATTTAAACTAAACTGAGCTAGACAATGACATCTCTGAATTCAATAATGAAATGCCTTTAACTGGAAATCGAGTGTTTAATCTTATCATTATACATTACTGACACTCTATCCTCCAATTTGATACTGTTAAGTGCTTTGACAAAATCTGTATTGTAAAAGCGCTATATAAATAAAAGCGACTTGACTTGTTTTTGTGCATTTTTTCCTGCCACTCTCTGTTTTACTTATGTTACCTGGAATCCCAGGAACTTACAAAATGGGCATGTTGGCATTCATATGGAGGCTTGCCACCATGCTCTTCTGTTGATTTATTGTGTTTATTTATCTTGCTTTGTTTTGAATTATTAGAGTGTTTATTTTCTATTTTGGTTGTAGTATGTTACTGCAGTCACTTTTAACAACCTTACCTTTTTCCTTTTCACCATTTGTGATTATTATTGTTCTGTTTGTGTTGGTCGGAAGAAAAATTATTGGTATTTCATGATGTACATTGTGCACACTTTTTTGTATAGATGAAGTAGCAGTGCCATCAGCTGTATTTTGTGTGTGTAGTCAGTGTAGTACAGATACAGCATCAAACACATTACAGATTTCTTTTTGTTTCTACATTTTTTCTTTTTTGTTAGATAGTTTAAGTTGAGAAAGCGTTAGAAAGATTTGGTTTGTTTTTGTTCTTTTCTTTGGCACTGTCCAGTATCCCTTTTCTTGCCAATGTGCATACTATCCATCCTAAATTCTGTGTGATATTAGTAATTTTCAGATAGGGTGGATAGTATGCACATTGGGACGAAGGACTAGTTTACTAGATGTCTGCTATCGAGGCGCCCCACGCCAATGCCCAAGAAGAAGCAACGCCTCTCGTAGAGCGTGCCCTTACTCCGAGGGGGCACGGCAAGTATTGGGCCTGGTAAGCTAGGACTATAGCCTCCACTATCCAGTGGGCAAGTCTTTGTTTGGAGACAGCCTTTCCCTTCTGCTGTCCTCCGAATCAGACAAAGAGCTGGTCTGAGGTCCTGAAGCTCTGCGTGCAGTCCACGTAAACGTGCAAGGCGCAGACGGGACAGAGCAGAGCAATGGCTAGGTCTGCCTCCTCCCGGAGCAGCGCTTGCAAGTTCACAACCTGATCCCTAAAAGGCCTGGTGGGAACTTTGTGCACATATCCAGGCCGGGGTCTCAGAACAACATGAGAGTTACCTGGTCCGAATTCTAGGCACGAATCGTCGACCAAAAATGCCTGCAGATCCCCTACCCTTCTTGACCGAGGCCAATGCTGTGAGGAGCACTGTCTTCAACGACAGAAACTTAAGCTCTACTGACTGCAGAGGCTCGAAGAGCTCCTCCTTCAAGGCCGTCAGGAGCGAGGGGAGATCCCAAGAGGGTACCAGATGAGGGCGCGTAGGATTTAACCTTCTCGCCCCTCTGAGGAACCTGATGACCAAGTCGTGCTTCCCGACAGACTTACCGTCTACTGCATCGTGATGTGCGGCAATAGCGGCAACATACACTTTGAGGGTGGAGGGAGACAGCCTTTGCTCCAACCCATCTTGCAGAAAAGACAGCATAACCCTGATCGGGCATCTACGGGGGTCTTCCCGGCAGGAAGAGCACCAATCGACGAACAGGTTCCACTTCAGCCTGTAAGCGTGTCTTGTAGACGGGGCTCTAGCTGAAGTGATGGTGTTCACTACCGCTGGAGGTAGCCCACCTAGAACCTCCGCGTCCCGTCCAGGAACAACACGAGGAGATTCCACAAGTCTGGATGCGGGTGCCAGAGGGTGCCCCCTCTCTGAGGAAGGAGATCCCTCCTCAGAGGAATTTGCCAAGGAGGGGCTGTCGCTAGGAGCATCAGTTCTGGGAGCTAAGTCCGATTGGGCCAGTATGGCGCCACCAAAAGGACTTGCTCCTCGTCCTCCTTTACCTTGCACAGGGTCTGCGAGAGAAGGCTCACTGGGGGAAACGCATATTTGCGTAGGCCCCGAGGCCAGCTGTGTGCCAGCGTGTCTGTGCTGATGGTCCAGTGGGACGTGTCCGGGGAGGCAAACAGGTCTAACTGGGCGCCCCCGAAGTGTCTCCAAATCAGCTGGACTGTCTTGGGGTGGAGTTGCCATTCTCCCGGAAGGGCGGGCTGACGTGAAAGCTCGTCGGCTGCACGATTGAGCTCGCCTGGGACATGAACGGCGCGAAGCAACCTCAGAGGCGGGCAAGTTGCGACATGCGACGGGAGCGTAGAGCACCTTGATGCTTGATGTACGCAACGGTCGCAGTGTTGTCCGTACGGAACCAGTACATGCTTGTCGTGAAGCAGCATTTTGAAGCGACGCAGAGCAAGCCATACTGCTAGCAACTCGAAGCAGTTGATATGCCACTTCAGTCGGGGCCCTGTCCAGAGCCCCGCAGCTGCATGCCCACTGCACATGGCACCGCAGTCCATGGCAGAGGCATCTGTTGATACAACAATATGCAGAAAAGCAAGATCCGACCACGGGCTGAAGGTCTGACGGCAGGGCGGGTTGACTGAGACCTGGTACGTGTCGCGTCGCCATGCCCATCTCGGGACCCGGTCTTGAAGCCATTGTTGAAGCGGTCTCATATGAAGCAAGCCGAGCGGTGTGACAGCGGCTGTGGATGCCATATGCCCCAGGAGCCTCTGAAACTGTTTCAGTGGAATTGACTGAGCACGCTCTACTGAGAGACATGCTGCGAGGTTGACCGAGTCCAACTCCATGCTGAGAAAAGAGATCCTCTGCACAGGGGAGAGTTTGCTCTTTTCCCAGTTGACCCGAAGCCAGCAGAGGTGGCTGAGCACCTTGTCCCTGTGTTCACACAACTGCACTCGAGATTGGGCCAGTATGAGCCAGTCATCGAGGTAGTTGAGAACGTGAATGCCTGCTTCCCTTAATGGAACAAGGGCTGCCTGCACAACCTTGGTGAAGACCTTCGCCAGCAGGACCGCGACTTCTGCAGGCAAGACAGGAGCATCTTTGTTCAACACAGAGGTGAACCGAACGCCCCTGAACTTGGGAGAACGCCGGGTGAATTGAATCACGTAGCAGAGTCTGATGGTTCTCAGGAGCCAGCGAGACGGCCTGGGGAGTGCTAGCCAGGCCCCCAGAGACCGTACACGCGGAACCAGGGGAGCCACCGATCCGCGGTGGGGCAGCGACGTGGAGCACAGGGACCCTACTCGGAAGGCAGTGCGTCCCGAAGTGGGGTCTGAGTGCGCGGTGCGACACTTACCTGGCTCCACGGCTGGGCAGGGGGCACGGGAGAAGGCATCACGTCCTCGGACCGGACTCTGCTGCCCACTGGCGAAAGGAGAGGGGGACGGGAGTGTAGAGACTGTGTCTCGTGCACTGCCATCCTCGCCCTCTTGGGACCCAGAGAAAAAGGAAACTGGCTGGGCAGCCAGTGGCGGAACAAAACAAAAAGGGAACAAAAGATTCACGCAGCTCCACGCTGCGGCCGTTGTGAAGGCTGCTGCTGGGGCCGAGCGGAGGTGGGGGAGGGCGCCCTCGGAGATGAACAGACAAAGTGGCTGCAGCCGGGTAGAGACAGCAGCAGACCGCCGGGGCAGGATATGATGAAATGCCTCTGTCTGCTTCTGTGCAACAGAACTGTTGGGCAAAGCCCTCCACCGCTTCGCCGAATAGGCTGGCCTGGGAGATCGGGGAGTCCAAGAAGCGATGCTTGTCAGTCTCCCTCATATCCGCCAAGGTCAGACATAGGTGGCGCTCCTGGACCACCAATGTGGACATTGTCTGACCCAGGGTGGGCAGAGCTGCATGGCAATAGCACGCTGGACTGTGGGGGTGTGTGTGTGTGTGTGTGTGTGTGTGTGTCTACATACACTTGGACCGCTTCGCCGTCGAGGGTGGTGAGGACAGAGGAGGCACTAGGCCTGTTTCGGGCAGAAAAAGGTGCCCTCCAAGACCTAGTCACCTCCTGATGCACTTCCGGGAAGAAAGGAACCGGAGGCAGTTGCCGGCGATCGGCCCACACCCCCAGGAACCTTACGTAACTGTAAGAGTAAATAATAATAATAATAACTATGCACCCGTTTGTAAGGAAGATTGTAAATTAATTAATTTCTCTATCCAATGCGGTCACGTGACAAAAGAACAAACAACTCGAAAGACTCGAGAGTTGAACTAATCAATTCTATTTCCGGCTCTGACTGCATAGGTTTAGTTTATGAGGCTGTCACGTGATGAACGAACGACTCAAACCTGAAGACTTGTCAGATAAGAGGTGAGGTGAGCTAATCATAGACTAAAGACCCAGGTAAACAATGAATTAATCTTTTCTGTTTCTTATACCATTATAGTTTTGTATTGTTTGTAGTGTGATAAATGTTTGTATAAGTAGTAGATGTGTTAGGGAAGTAGCACGTAGCATTTTAATTATATTTTGCTAAAAGGAACGAAATGACTCGAAAAAAGATTTGTTCATTTTGCTGAACGAGACTCAAACGTCCGAGTTAGTAAAATGATCTGAACTTCCCATCACTAACCGCTATATTAAGCAACTCCTAAAGCACCACATCGTGGCAGAGAATGAATTTGCATTTCCAAGAAGCCTTTCTTGCTGTTTATGGTCAGATCAATGCAAATATCGACCCATGTTTTTACGCAGCAAACACAGAGTTGTAAATGAGAAAGAAGTTAATGTGCCTTCTAAAAATCTAAACAATTAGGACAGTAATATTTATTCGTTTTAAATTAATATAATAATTTATATATGCTTGATTTATCCCTTTTCATAAAAATGGTCTAAAGGCTGAAATGCTGTTGTATAAGATTTTTGTCTTTGTGAAACCTGTATCTGAACTGTAAATCATGTCATTTTATGGCTTAATACTGTTACCATAGACATTGCCCAACCCCGCTCATACTGTGTTCATTTTAATTGTGCAGCTCTTAAAATGAGTCATAAATTGCCTTACATTTATTTTTAAAAATTCTGCAGATACCCTGTAAATAGTGAAATAAAATTCCTTCCTTCATATTTGTTGATAGGCCTATTTGTGTATTGGACATTTTTGATTGACATTTAGACTCCTATCTGATTTTCAATATATATATATACAATTAAATAATTGTTAAATTAATTTTCAAGCTACCAAAATCTGAAGAGTACCTGCCCGAAGGGCTACCAGGGATTTTGAAATTTTGCGAGCCCTGCCACGAAACACTGAAACATGGAACATTAAAGAGACAGTTCACCCAAAAATAAAAACATTGTAATTAATCCTTCAAACCAGAATAATTTACTTTCTTCTGAGGAAAAGGGTATAATTTGAGTCTGTTTCCTCCATTCAGTGGAAATTAATGGTAACTAAAACTTTTCGTTATCAACATTCTTTAAAATATGCTCTTTTGTGTTTCGTAGAATAAATAAAGTCTTACAGCTCTGGAACGATAGGAGTAAATTACAACAACAATTTTAATGTTTCCATAAAAATAAATAAATAAACAAACAAACATTTTATAATTCTAATATATGATTCAACTTTGAACACTTTCAATATACCTTGACTATTTTGCAACAACTTTGAAAGTAGCACAACCAATCAGAAAAAGCTGGAATTATTTGTTTTATAATATTAGTCTTACCGTTTTCTCTCTCTTTAAATTTCACTTTCAGCCTATTTCCCTAATGGAAATTTTCCATTAGGGACAATAATAAAATTAGATGAAGTGCTTCTCATCTGTAAAGTACTTCATTCACTGGATTATCCAAAAACAGGCTTTAACACAGGTTATGTATATATAAATTGTTAACTATACTGCATCATACACAGTTGCCATAAAATAAAACTATTTATGATATAGGATTTTGGTCACACCTCCTACACCTACCATGACCTTTACTGAAATACAATGGTATTACCCTCTGATACTATCACTGCACCATGGTCTCACCACAGGACCTTTTGCAGAAGCAGAGAGTAGGTGCACATATACATTGTGAGTCACCTAAACACACAGAGATAAATTCTTTAAGGTATTATCTGATGACACAACACAGTGCTGTCTTGAGCCCTCAAGGTGTTTAGGGACCAAGTCCAGTCTTGACCAATCAATTACACTGGAATGCAGATGAGGATCAGTATTCACTCATTCATCTATACTGCACACAGAAACATTCAGAGTTCACAAATCGAGCTGTTTTCCAAGATCACCATTACTTTCGGCATGTAATGCAATAAAATAGAAGCTGTAACTGTTACCACGATCTGACCTCAATATCAAATCATACAGCAAAACACTGTCAGCAGATCCGCACTAAACCCCGCAAATTTTGTTTTTCATCCAGCTGTTGACAGAGTGAGAGAGAAAACACCCTGAAGTCCAAACCCAGCTGACACGAATCATAAACGCACCGATGACAGATTGATGTTGACAGCAGCTTTTTCCCTCTGGACTGCATGTACTGCACAGCTAGCTGCTAGCCATGTCTACAACACATCTGCTCACAGTCTGATACAAAACTACTCACATCTATCGCATTCTTCAGCGGCACATCTTCAGAGAGCTGAGCTCACGGGCAGGTGAAGCGGTCATCTATACGAACATCTCCTGAAACATCAGCTGATCCACTGTGGCTAGCAGCAAATCTAGCCAGACTGCTGCTGTACACTGGTGTCGCTTCTAGGAAGTTCCGGGCGGAAACAGCGGAACCTTCTGCTGACGGTCTACACGTACTGCGAGTTCAACGTCCGTGTTTATTCTTGTAATTGTTACAAATATGTATCCAATAACATTGCTATTTATAAATCGTTTACATTTATACATTTAAAACACATGCGACGACTTGTGGAAATTAAAATCTGGCAACTTTCCCCATATTTATGAAAAATACATTTCAGTAGGCAGTCCTTCTGTGTAGGTGACTCGTCTGTGAATGTTTGTTTGTCTATTGTGTTTACTTATTAAAAAGCAAAAAAGCATGATGATATTAGATGGTCTTTTATTTTGGGGAACAATAGTAATAATAATAATAATAATAAATAAAAAATGTAATTTAACAGTGAATTGAGGTGATGATAAATATACTATTGACTAAATAACTATACAAAAATGAGACCTATACATCACTTGAAAGCTAAATAAATAAGCTTTCAATTGATTTATGGTTTGTTAGGATAGGACAATATTTGGCTGAAATACAACTATTTGCAAATCTGGAATCTGAGGGTGCAAAAAAAATCTAAATATTGAGAAATTTGCCTTTAAAGTTGTCCAAATTAAGTCCTTAGCAATGCATATTACTAATCAAGAATTACGTTTTGATATATTTACGGTAGGAAATGTACAAAATATCTTCATGGAACACAATCTTTACTTAGTATAGCCTACTAGTGATGTTTGACATAAAAGAAAAATCAATAATTTTGACCCATACAATGTACTGTTGGCTATTGCTACAAATATACCCATGCTTTTTTTTTTTTTCGAGTGAGTAAAAAGCTCAGCCCGGTTCCCAATTGGGCTCTGGCACCAGCCACAGTGGAAAAGCAGTATGTGTCTAAGAGAATCTTCATGCTGATCCATGTCGATAGATGGCAGTGCAGCATCTACCATCTGTGATATTAGTACTTAAAGGGATAAGTAATAAGTAAATTTTGTCATTAATCACTTACCCCCATGTTGTTCCAAACCCGTAAAAGCTTTGTTCGTCCTCGGAACACAATGGAACCACTGTTCCACTGATGGCAGATGCACTATTCTGACGATGCTTTTCATATTTTTCTGTGCCTTGACAGTGTAATTTACTTTTCAGTCAATGGGACAGTCACAAACCTCCCGGTTTTCATCCAAAATATCTTAAATTGTGTTCCGAGGACGAATGAAGCTTAATGTGATTAATGACAACATTTTCATTTTGGGGTGGAGTATCCCTTTAAAGTAACTGGAGTCTTACCTGAAATGTATTACTGCGCTATTGCCTTTGTCACAACTTCCCTAGTCTCCCCACCCCATAAATATAATAGATGTATTATATTTATGTACGTGTTAAAAAAAAAAAAGGTACATAAAATGCATTTCCTGATAATTCAGCTGTGGTAACTCACTTTTATAAACAAATGTTTTGTAAACTATAATAATAGATAGCCTATAAAATATACAGTAGCTACATTTTATTAAATGCATTTACATTCAATGATTTTTCCTTTGAGCTTTCATAGTTTGCATGTTTATTTTTCCTCATGCACAATCACAAAGTGATAATTTGAATACACAAATAACACAAGTACATGACATCTGATATAGCGGGAAAGTTTCAAGTCAGCTTTGCATGAATGCTCAGTTCATTTAAAGAGAGACTGAGACATTGACTGACTTAATTGTCAGCAATGGTACTGCATTGAAGAAAATCTTGTCTTGTGATAAGTCTTTTCAAAACTGCTCGGTCTTGGATATTTGCTATAATCATTTTAGGGCAAATCTACGTTCAAACAGGTATAACCTGCGAGGTCAACTTCTGTGTCAGCTTATAGGACTGTTGGATTTACTTTTGTCCTTTCATCATGACTGATCTTTGTTACTTCTGTTAACCTTCAGGTGTGTCAGTCCGGTTGATCAGGTTTAACCTGTAAACTTGTATAACTAGGTCACTTCAGACAGATAAACATGCATTACCTCGCCGAAGAAGTCTTGTATTATCCCTTAATCACCAGAAAACTACCACGAACACATGATTCCTATCCTCGTCTGAGTCAGAGAATTCCGCAGACAATTTTCACATGTATTAATGATTCTTTTCTTTTTTATTATTATTTATTTAAAGGGGTGGTTTACTGTTTTCTTTTTTTTCTAGGCTTGATTGTGTTTATGGGGTGCAGTCTAACATGTGTTCATGCTTCATTTTTTTTAAACGCATTATTTTTCATATAATTTACCTTTATTCCACACCGCCCTGTCCCTTCTCTGACAAACTCCTAGATTACTTCCTGTTTTTATGAAGCCTCTCCCTCAGAAATACGTGATGGGCTCTGATTGGTTAGCTGGCTCAGTATGTTGTGATTCACTAAACCGCCGAGCGTGCGTCTAAATGTCCCGCCCCTCAGCTCAGCGGCATGTGCTCCTGTTGTATTGTAAACAATGATTTATAACAATATAGAAACGTCTATATTGCTTATCAATCTGAGCCCGATTGAGACGCAGAGGATATTAGTGAAGAGGATTGCGCAGAACCTGTGCAAGCACGGCTCTTAATGGCATGTTTGTTTGTTTGGTGTCTCATATGTTTAGATATGCTGTTATTATGCTACTGCTTATGTTAGCTTTTAATATACGTTTTTATTCTGATTAAAGTTTTAATACAGTACGGCAACCGCACACGCGTCCATGTATAACGCTTCTCATTGCTATGTGAAAATTTATAATTGGAACAGTTTGTTGGAGCTGATCTGACGATCTGAATGAGAGAGAGAGAGAGAGAGAGAGAGATGCAGAGCAGGGCGACGCAAGGAACAGGATTGAGAACCGCTGTTTTAGAACATTGATTTTGAAACTTGTGAATTCATTAGAATCGATAGAAGACATAATCGCGATTCATATATGAATAGATTTTTACGTGCACCCCTAGTTTTCTCTTCCTCTTCTCTAAAGCAGCACAGCATGGCCTCGCCCCCTTCCTTACATGTTCCCGAGGGCGGGGTTAGTGACGTATCAGACGTAGTTCGTTGTAGTTCCTTACCAGCCGTTTTTGTAGGCATTAAACTTCCAGAATTTTAAAAGACAATATATCTGTTTGCATTGAACTTTCAGCGCTGCAACTTTGCAGATGTTGTTTATGCTCAAACAACAACATTACACACTAACTAACATTAAAAAAGTGAAATTGCAATAAACCACCCCTTTAAAATATATTTATTAAAAAAAAAAAAAAAAATGTATTAATGATTCTGAAGACAATGTTTTATGCCTAATCTTGATTTCCTCTTTTCCCACTTTGTTGCAAATTGGCTAAATTTAACATTTTGAATTCTACTTTTTGTCATTAAAACCAAAAACATAATTTAAAAAAAAAAATTCATTCTCATTTTGTGGATGAAATAAAATAAAATAAAATAAATAAATAAATAAAATTATATATATATATATATATATATATATATATATATATATATATATATATATATATATATATATATATGTGTGTGTGGTGGAAAGTTTTGATATTTTGAACTCAGTGCAGTGCTGTGTTATGTGTAAATTCTACCATTATATTATGTCAAAATATAGTTGTTTTATATAGTTATTATTTTAAATATGGCTACTGTAAGTATGACACCCAAAACCTATATTTCCCATAAAACAATGGTTTGTAACCTCTTTTGACCTTAAACGACAATTTATCTGATTGACAACACACTCCAAATGAAGCAGCATCCAGACACAAATGAACAGACAATATTTGTTATTTCATCAGAACACAACTTTAATCATTTTAGCAGTATAATCATACCTTCGAAAAGATCATAACTTGTGAGATTGTTTTATAAATTATTTCATCAAAGTTGCTTGTAAAAAAATTAAATAGGTTACTGAACTAAATCATCTATAATATTACAATATACCAGTAGTATATAATATTATTATTTTTTTTCAGTAGTCATAGTCATAATGTTATCTCTATATGCCTTTAAACCTTTATCTTTTTTCTTAAAGTCATTGCTTTGCACATTCCATCATACACAGCATCACAGCCTGCAGGTGCCGAGGTTGTGACCAAGAGGACAGTTCTTGTGATGAAACCACTCCGCTCTCAATATCCATCTCAGCACAAACCAACCAATGATCTCTGACACTTACAAAAGAGGATTTAAAAAAGGACACCAACTCAGAACACAAGGAAACCTCCAAATCAAACAGAGACACACATTGTTTAGCATTCTCGTAACGTATTTACAACAGAAAAACAACTGAGGTCAAGGGCTGCATAGGTCCACAGGATTCAGAAAAGAAAGTATTTCTGCTTGCTAAGTGATTACGCAATGTGGAATACTACTTACACAACTGGATCAGTACTTGGAAATGGCCATAAAACATGTGCAAGCATAAAATACATCTTATAGTAGGTTTGGTGGTGTTTAGCAATATTAGCAGGCATCTGTTACATTCAATCTCGTTGGTCGCTGAGACAAACTGTATGTTGATTGAATCCCAACAAACACAGAGAAACATGTTACAAACGTGACAGATCTGAGCAACCATGACGTCGCTCTCAGTTTAGGAATATGTTTTAGTCAACACTTTGTTGTGAATGGTGTCATCTGAAGTACGTTTGGTGACCGATTCAACATGTTGCATTAGACCAAATATTTACGAGGCAAACATGAGTTGACATGAGTCTTGAAACTGACGGAACTCGAATCCTTCCTGACTTTTAGAGCATCGCCAAGTATATATATATATATATATATATATATATATACATACAAAGGATTCCCGAGTGAACAAGCATGTATGTGCGTGTATTACAGTGTGTGTGCACGCTTGTCTTGCTGTAACAAACATCCAGAACTTCAAAGCAAATGAATAATAGTGCTACGCCACTGTCATTAGCCCACCTCTCTCTCACTCATCACTTCCTTCACCGTCAGGCCCGGCTGGAGAGCCTAAATTAGTTTTGTTTGGAGATGAACAGAGGGAGTCATTTCTGATCCGTCTGCTGTTCCAGAGCAGGTGGTCCAAGCTGAATGTCCAGGGTTATAAACCAACTAATAAGCTCTCGAGAGGGTATACTTTATCTCTCAGTGCTTTCCTCTAATTATTCATTAGCAAAGTCCTCAGCACTGCAAGCCGGACTGCCCTTACACATCTCAAATGGGCCTGTTGTGCCTTGTCATATGGTCAAAATTTCCTGGTCAGGCTATCATCATAAGCATGACATAGCACTGTGCACATATAGCTGTAGTTATGGTGTTTCTGGTAACACATTGGTTTAATATGAAATAGATTAATGAATTAATAATAACAATAAAAAAACAAACAAACAAAAAAATGACCTATATATATATATATATATATATATATATATATATATATATAATTTTTTTTCTTTTTCTTTTTTTCTTTTCTAGATAGGAAAAATGACAAAGATGGGCCTAAGGGCAATAAGTCAGAGATGTATGGGTAAGGATATTAAAAGTCATTATCATGTTTGATAAAGCTCAGCTTGCCCAAATTCACAAACCCTGAACAGCCAAGAATTAGTGGTTTGAGTACATTTAGTTGAAAATTCTGAAATTTAAAAACAGTGGAATAAAAGGAGCTTCTCTCCCAGCATTTGACCGTTCAGGTTAAATGCTATTTTTTATCAGCTGAACTGAACTGCATTAGCAGTCTATTTCAGAAAACAAAAAATCACTTTGTGCTTCTGACACCTCAAAAGGTCACCGCTAATTTAGTTTAAACAGCAAAAGGGCAAATGGATTGATTTGTTCTCTTAAAATGCAAGTTGTTAAATTTGCCTCAGAGTCAGTTTTCAGAGTTTAATGGTATTGCATGTGATGTTAATACCTTTTAAGAGAAAATCAGCTTTTTTAAATGTAGTCTAAAGGCGCGGTCACATTGGCAAAACTTCAGCGAATTTCCAAACTAAGCAGCTTAATATTGGCAAATGTGATGAATTTGGATGTTCAAAGTTTAATAAATCTGAATCTGATGTGAAATTTGCAATAAATTTGCACGTTCAAAGTTTAAGAAATCTGAAGACGATGCTGAATTCACTACAAATTTACACTCAAATTTTGTCAAACCTGAATTTTTGCATGGGAAAAAGTTTCCTTTCATGCGAAATTCCAGATTGGGCTAATTGACTACACAGAATTTCACCGTACAAAGTAAATGTGACCGCACCTTAATGCAGACAATCTACAGATATGTACAGGGAGGGAATAAAATTACATGAAATGAATGTGCACCATTTTATTCCTATGGCATGCATTATGTTAGCCTGCTTTACACAATTGAAATATGGCTACAAAACACTTTGTTTTTCTTTTTTTTTTTTGTTAGCATACTTAGCCTTAAAGCTAGCTGTGACTGATATATGACATATGTATGTGTAACTAACATTAACGACTATTAGTCATGTCCCATGAGATGGAAACACAGGTGTGAGGCCTGCTATTTCAACAGGTTCACACTGAGGCTGTCTAGAGAACTTAAACTCAAGGCTTCGTTTTGTGTTTGTGTCACAGTGACACATCCTCATTAGAGCATACCTATAGAAAAAAAAGCATAAAATAATATATCAGCCCTTAACTTAGCCTCTCCTCCACACAAAGAACCACACAGTCACCTGAGACGGGCCTTCGTTCTTCTATCTGGAGCCTCGTGATTGAGCTCCTAAACTTCCTGTTGATGTGACTATCTCAAGGTTTGCAACAAATTAACATCGTTTTCACTGAGTTATTCATGCCACGTGAATCTCTACATGCAGGAGTGTTTGAATGCGTGTGGATGATGGGTAAGCCCTTTACTGTAATAAAGAACGATGGATCCTCTCTGTTCGACTGGGGTAATTTGTCTCGTAAGCTCTGATTGGCTGGGTTCATGCTGCCAAATAGCAATTTGGATGGTACTCGGAGTAAGAGCTCCTCTTGTTTTCAGATTGTTAGGGTTTATTTCTTTAAAACTTTAGCAGCATAGTCTAAACTCTGGTTCTAACATGCAATTACAGAATATAGGGTAGAGAATATAATATCTTACTATAATATATAAAACACGAATGGCGCTAAAACAGATTTGTGGACGTCTTTTTGCAGATTGAGGGAACAAACATAAGTCTGGATACCTAGAAGTTTAAGTCGAGCACTTAAGCAAATAAGCGACATTAATGTACCCAGACCCCCAAAGCTACTGACCTGACCTCGCAGGAAATGACATCATACCAACAACAGAAATATCAGGCTACCTTAATAAGGTTACAGGATCTTAACGGGAGAATCTGAGTTTGAACCTGGGGTTTTATTGGGTGTCTTGGTATTTGTCTAGGCAGATTTGTCAATGGATAAACTGCAATAGAAACCCTCGTAATGAATAGAGCAGCATTCAGAGAGTTTGTGATTACGAAGAGAAACGAGAAGAACATCTAAGTGGACACACGGATGCAAGCACAGGCACACATGCACACGCACTAATCCATTCGCTCACATAGACACACGCTCAGTCTTGAATATTCACTTGGATACTGTACATTTAACTCATCCGTCTCTTCCAATCCTTCCTGCACAAAGACCCAAATGAAACTAAAAGAAACGTGAATTAGATCCTGTAGTCATCTAGTGCAACAGAAATCCAAACCATAGACACAGTGTAAAAAACATGGTGCGAGAGAACTCCGCCCCCTAGAAGCCTCTTTCAACAAAGGCTACGGTGTTGTCCCTTGTTCTTGTTGCTTGATTGGATTTGTCCAGTGTTTGTTTAGCTTCGTCAGTTTGCTTGGTTTGTTTTGATTGCATGTCCCCAGTCTCTGTACCAGAGGTCCCAGCAAGTTACCCACGGTCCGTCACGTCGCTGGAATCGGAACTGTAACCGAGTGGCTATTCCGTCATTCCTCGTTGGAGGAGCTGGAGGTGAGGTTGAACCCAGTGGGATTGTGGGATGCTGTGAGAGTGGCAACAGTATGAAGGAGGACAAGGACCAGCAGACAGAGTTTGAGTCTGCTGTTGCACAGTCTAGAGGCCGCTGACGAGGTCAGGGATGTCCCGTGCTGACACGACGGGTGAGTTCTTTTCAGAGTGCCTTTGGAGCTGTTGTCCGCCCTGCTGTCCCATCGGACATCGCAGCACTCTGTCTCTGCGTCTGAGGGGTTGTCCTCTTGGAGCCCTGGGCCAGCAAAAGACACAAGTTAAGGGCCATGATCAATTTTCACCTTTAAGTAAAAAAATTAAAAAATAAATAAAAATTAAAACCTTTTCAAAATCTAATTCTTGTAGAATGTACTTTTTGTTCATGTTGATAAATAATGTGAAGTGGTGTGACCATCAAGGTTTTAAATCTATTTTTCCATTTTTTCCCAAGTATCATAAATTGTTGTGTTGTCGTAATTGTGAGTGTACACATCTTAATGATTATTTTTAGAAAAAAAAGTTTATATATTTTTCACTGTATTTTTTTCTTTACAAATCATGAATTCTTAATTGTGAGTGTACAAATATTAATGATTAATTTAGGAAAAAAAGTTTTAAAATTATTGGTCAATTATTTTATTCTTTACAAATCGCTAATTTTTAAATATACACAACAATTTTAGAATAAGAAACATAAATTTATTTATTTATTTTTTTTACACAATTTTTCACAAATCATGGATTAATAATTGTGAGTATACACATATTAGTGTATGATTTTGAAAAAAAAAAAGGTTTTAAATCTAATTTTCAAAAGCTAAAATTTTGAACTAACCTTATCTTGTCATAAAAAGGTCAAATTATCTGATATTTTATGAGACTTATTGACCTTGACACACAGTTGTGATGGTCTGCAGGGCTTGTCTTTAATATAATATCATGTTGGTTGCACCACATGACATTTTACAGCCTGAACATAACTTGGTTTTTCATACACTGTAAAAAATAAATTTATTTTTACAGAGAAAAACCAGTAGAATTTAACAGTAATATCACATTTTGATAGGAACTGGGAAATTCCATAAAAATGCATACATTGACACAAAATGTACATTTTACCTGTTGTTCAACTGATTATATGTGTTACTGAAAAAAAATAGCATTTCCCTTTAATTAAAAGTAATTGTTATGCATTATTAACCTTACATGTCCTTAAAAAAATGTTCATATATAATGTTTTTTTAGAGTTGGGGAAAATTAATTTTTACAGACAAAAAACAGTAGAATTTTACAGTCATATCCCATTTTGATCAGAACTGTGAATTTCCATAAAAACGCATACATTGACACCAAATGTAGCCTACATTTTGTCAGCTATTTAACTGATTATAATATGTGTTATTAGAAAACACGTAATTTGCGGTGGCACGGGTGAGGCGTCCCCACCATGTTTTGCTAAGGAGCGATTTTGTCCCCACCACTTTTTGAAACAACTCGCTGCACGAATGTACCCAATAACGATTTTAGGTAGCAGAGCAGAGCATTCATATAATTCGTTTGTTAAAGAGGCGATCAGGCGCTGGAATGTGTTGTTTCTGAAAACATACGTGCTTGTTGCCGCCGTTATCAGTGGCTGAAGGCAACAGTCAGTGTTCCCTTGTGCTCGTGCAGTCTTCACAGTTCATGCAGAGGAGCGCTTCAATCAGTCTATTACCAAGTATTATTAATCAGTCTATTGCAGAGGCCCTGAATTTGTTGTGGTGAAATCACAAATTAAAATGCACACAAACGTGTTTGTATTCTTGATATACAATCATGGATTAACATCTTTGGTTTTTATGATGATAAAAAAAAAAAAAAAACATTTACGAGGTCGCATTCGAACCAAGAACCTCTAGTTACTTCAACAAGGATTCAGCCACCAGCCCATTGGAACACAAAAGTTGCATTAATGGAAAAAAAAAAATTAGATCTGTCAATAAAATAAAATCAATGTACAATTGAAATCGATTTCTGTACATCATGTTATTTTTTCTGCAATCGTTATTGCACATATTTCATATTTCACAACTTGGCAGAGGCCATTTACATTAGCTCCACCCACCAATGGCTGGTTGGCGTAGACAACACTACAAAAATACAACAAATTAACTAAAGTCTCAGCTGGCGTAGGGCATTAAGCAATGGCAGACGATACGATCGACCCTAGTTCAAATCTGCCTTATGCCGAACTCATTCTCCTCTCTTTTCCCATCACATATCAGATCGGAAAGACATTTGTTTTTCAATTAAAATGAAGCAAATATTTAAAAATGGAAATAAAGTGCCTTGCGGGTATTTAAGCTAATAAAGGGAAATTCCTACAAATGCATATGCAGTGAGGTCAAGCTGCAAAGTTCATTGTCCATGCCTTTTCATCACATGTATTCGGTAAACCCTGACAGTATTTTAAACAATAATATAGAGTGCACAGTGCCACAAACAGTTAGCAAATGGCCCTAGATGTTTTAAGGGCATAACGTTAAACTAATTTAACACTGAAATGTATTTCTTTCCACAAAATACAGGGATATGCTCTATATGCTCTTTAACAGCCTGACATAAAAAATAATACTAAAAATAAAGAAATAACTCAATTAAAAATGCTTTTGAAACTGACATTTTATTGCACCTTTACAAAATACACCAAAACAGAAAACCGCTTTTGTATTCTTAAACACATTTCATTGTCAAGGGCACTTGACATCAGGTCAAGTATTTATCTTAACATCAAAACAATGTACATTCCAATGCATTCACAATCTAGGACAGTGGTTTTCAATCCTGTTCCTGGGGACCCACCGCTCTGCACATTTTGCATGTCTCCCTTATTTAACACACCTGATTCAGATCATCAGCTTATTAGGAGAAAGATCCATGAACTGCACTGTGCGTGTCAGATAAGAGAGACATACAAAATGTGCAGAGCGGTGGGTCCCCAGGACCAGGATTGGAAACCACTGTCCTAGATTGTGAATGCATTGGAATGTACATTGTTTTGATGTTAAGATGAATACATTTCAGTGTTAAATTAGTTTAACGTTATGCCCTTAAAACATCTAGGGCCATTTGCTAACTGTTTGTGGCACTGTGCACTCTATATTATTGTTTAAAATACTGTCAAGGCATAATTACTCATATTCATTTTTGTCCGTTTACTGGCGTGCAGTATGGGAAACACACACCGTTCAACTTGTCATGAACAAGTAAAACAATAAAAACTATAAACGTGGCCGTTTCTATGTTTGTAGGCATGGGGTGTTTTTAAATCATGCAACGAAAAGGACGGCCTAACCTCACTCCTAACCTTACTGTGACGTGAGCCAATCAGGTCCTGCAGAGACCTTTTAGATGAGCAAAATCTGCACAGAACTGATCACCGCGAGATGCATGCCGGTTAGAAAAGTGTCCGAGTTACATCCGACTTGCTCTGATGTCATGCTGACGTGTGCCAAAAAACTCGAGGCGAGGCGGCTGTGTCGGATTGAGCAGTCGCGCACAGTTGCTCTCCACCGACTGCGCTGATCAAAAGCATGATGGGAAACGACTGACTTGACGACAAAGCTTAATTCTCATTGGTTCAGACAACCGTGATGCTGCGTTCTCTTCTAAAATGTTTTATTTTTTTTATCTGGTTTCATGTGTTTATGTATTTAAATTATGCATGAATATTCCCAAACACTATATCAGTGCGATCCCTGTGTGAGATGTTGTCATATTTCTATAAAAATCTAAAATACATGTTTGAATTAAAATAAAAATGAATGATAAATATGCCTTTCGTATGGAATTAAATAGCAAGCACTTTGAGTGTCTTGTTCATCATATTTATTTTCATATAAAAGCAACAGAACTGAAATTATATCATGTTAATCAGCAACACAGCACATCAGTGAGAATAACGTGATATCTGCCTTTTGATCTCGTAGGTATGTTCCACTTCGAGAGGTCAGAACGTCTTGACTGCGCTTTTTTTCACTCCTCCCCTCACTGCAGCCGTCTACTGTCGCCTACATTTCAAGCAAGGCGAGGTGCAACTCAAACAAGCCTCTTGTGTGTGTTGCAGTGTTGCCAAGTCCGCTTTTTTCCAGCGGAATTGGGCTACTTTAACACTGTTACCACGGGTTGTTTTTCATGTCCGCGGGTTTAAGCGACCCCAATAACGTGATATTTATCCCCTAAAATGCGAATTTTGCCTGTGGAACCCTGCCAAAAAAAATTGTATTACCCCGCCAGAAGGCGATTTTGTACTGGGGGATTCCCCTCGAAACGCAATTCGACTAGTTTTGGGTCAGTGTTAAGTAGCAATTGGGCTGGTTTTGTTGTGAAAACCTGGCAACCCTGGTGCGTTGCCTGTTTTAGCCAATGTGTGGTGCCAATAACTCCATTTACATCCAGTCATGCTTTCCCATTGGAACAACTACCTTAATTTTTGTGCCAGCGCGGGATTAAATGCTGCGTTTTCGTCCCCACTGGCAGGTGATATCTTGATTAACTTAATAATGATGAATTTAAGCCTTGATTCGTGTCGCATTTTTCTTATAGCAGTGTTTAAATCAAAGATGGTGGCGGACAACAACAATCCACAACAGGTAGAGGTATGCAGTTACCGGGAAATATTTTCTATTTTTGATTTTTAAATCGTCTCCAGACTCAGAACGAGGTCTGTGGCATATTGTCTAAATTTATCTGTAGCGACCCAAATTTAGCTACCCTCTCATTATGTAAGCCTGTTTCATTAAAAAAGAAACATTTCTCAAGGACACGTGGAGTAATGCGTGAAAATTGGTCAATAAACAAAAAAAGAAGGACACGTGGACAATGGTATGCATGTTTATCTTTACTTTTACTTCAAATTGAAACTCTTACAATTGAGATGTTTAACCATTCTTTCTCTTTCTCTTTCTTTTTCTTAAAGGGATAGTTCACCCAAAAATGAAAATTCTGTCAACATTTACTCACCCTCAAGTAGTTCCAAACCTGTATGAATGTCTTTGTTCTGCTGAACACAAAGGAAGATATTCTGAAGAATGTGGGAAACAGAGCAGTTCTGGGTCACCATTGACTTCCATAGTATTTTTTTTTCCTACTATGGAAGTCAATGGTGCCCCAAAACAGCCTGGTTACAAACTTTCTTTAAAATATCTTCCTTTGTATTCAGCAGAACAAAGAAATTCATACAGGTTTGGAACTACTTGAGGGTGAGTAAATGATGACAGAATTTTCATTTTTGGGTGAACTATCCCTTTAAGGGACCAAGATGCAGAATGAATTGGAGTTGTACCCGTTGGTCTGTCCAAACCCTTTTGTGTGGAAGACTTGCAATGCAGTGATGATATTAATTGGATTTATTGATGCTGTATTTTATACAAAGATTTATAGTATAATGATAGTGTCTATTGTGGATTATACAAGCATTGTGTGAAGAGTTTTATGTTCTTAATGTTTTGAGTTATCTAGCAGGGTATTATGGGCTTTGCCTTTTTTATTTATTTTTTTAAAATTAATTTTACTTATTTTTTTGAATGGAATAAGTTTAAATATTTAATTATTTCATGTTTTACTATGTGTTAGAACCTAGTGATACTTTTAAGAAATGTATGTTGGTATTGCTGT
The DNA here is from genome assembly GCF_012432095.1 of Onychostoma macrolepis. Lineage (NCBI taxonomy): Eukaryota > Metazoa > Chordata > Actinopteri > Cypriniformes > Cyprinidae > Onychostoma > Onychostoma macrolepis. Next base: position 31,527,686 of record NC_081163.1, read on the forward strand.
ATTAAGTTTGTAAGACTGGTGTTATTTACAACAGAAACTTTATTGCATTACATGAAAATAGAGGGGGACTAATTAATATTGATTATCTGTAATAAATTCATTTTTGTGAGTGTGACATATTTACATGATACACTATAACTAACTAACGTTTCATTAAATAAGGGTTAAAACATGTTATTTAAATTTTCAGTCAAACAATGGTATTTTACTTACTGGTCTATGCATGTTTCTTAATTACACAGACAAAACATGTCATTTCAGATTACACTTCAAACATTTTATTGTATTGTATGGTCAGTGTACCATTTCTCATGTTGCTGTGTAAACATGTTACTTCAGTTCATGGTGTATCACCGTTATTCCCGTTAATGGCAAACGTTTGGCACCCTGTGCTGCCATGCATTGCACCTTTTTTTTACGTGTTTTTTTTTTACAGTGTAGAACGGTCAAATTAACTGATATTTTAAGAGACTTGTTGACCTTGACACAATCATGCTGGGGTCCCCTCTATATTATTGCTTATGTTTTTTGTTTACTCTCTCATACTTCTGCATGTTGCTGTTATCACCCAACTTTGATATTAAAGAGATAGTACAACTCCCAATTAAAATTCAGTCATCATTTGCGCACCCATGTCGTTCCAAACCCATTTGACTTTCATCCTTCTATGTAACATGAAGAACAATTCTGAAGAATGTTGTTAACCAAACAGTTTCAGTTTCCATTGACTTCCAATTCAATGGGAACCACAACTGTTTGATTAGCATGTTTTTTTATGTGCAATAGAAGAAAGAAACTCATGCAGGTTTGAAACGACTTGAGGGTAAGTAAATAATGACAAGGGGTGAACTATCAGTTTAATATTTTTGTTAAAAGATAAAGATTAGATAGATAGATAGATAGATAGATCTTGCCACACATACATCATTGATGACAGGTGTTTATGGTCATGTTGTGGTGATGATGGAGGCATACGGTGGTGTAAAGTTTAGCACTGCGAAACCAGTCTGTGTTAAGTGGGGATACTTAAAGCAATTAAAGGGCAGGTAATTACAGTGTGACCACTCAGCTGGTCTGTGCTCTTCTGCTCTCAATTCCCCATTTATCATCAGTCTGTCTCATTATAGCACAAGCCTGCAGGCCATTGGGAGGCCAAAGCACTCATTCGCATGCACCACTCAGCATGCACCCTCTGAGATTAGGAGAGGAGCATATCCCAACAAACACTGTTCAGGGCAATTGAGTACACCAGCCTTATTCTTAACATGCAGATTAGAGAAAGCCTATTTCATGCCCTTTGTATTAATACTCATGATTGGCATAATTATTCAAGTCAAATGGAGGATAATTTAAAGATAAAGTATTTATGAATTTATGAAAAGTAAATATTTTGTGCAAATAATGATATGATCATGCTCATTGTACTTCCTGTTTCAGCCATTAGGAGGCAACAGAGACCAAGTGTTTAAAAAAATCAGCAATACCAATGGAAAATGCTGCCTACTCAGGAAATAAATGGTCCAAATCCAATGTTTGCATAACATCCTGTCTACTGTGATGCCTTCATTTGGTTGTATCCTTCGCTGTCTATGACATCCCACAATTCTGTATGTGTGTTTGGGTGGTTAGTAAGAGGATACAAATGTAATTTTGTCTCTTTTTTCTTGAATTTATGACAATAAGCATTGTAGTCATTATATGTCTCTAAAGTTCATTTGAATTTGTTCTATTCCATCAGACGTGACATTTTGGTGCCGTGTAAGCCGGTCTGAAATCAGTTTTCTTAAAAGGTGACCTCATACCAAAACACTGTCTACCTCAATGATAATGTAAATGTGTGTTGCTGATATTGCTTTGCTCGACTCCTCTTTCATAAGAATGTGTGTATATGTGCATGTACATAATGTACATAAATGTATACATATGCTTAGATGTGTGTATATATAACATACATGAGTATATAAAGATCAAAAAAAGATTATTTAAAAAGATAAAAATATTTAATTTTTCTAACTGTTAGTATTTGATTTAATAGTATTTACTGAATTTTTAAATGGACAAATAAACCATAAAAAAAATCAGCCACTTGCCATGGCAACATTTCTCATTTTCGTTTAGTTTAAGTTGAAGTATTCAAACAACTAAAACTGAAACTAACAAATATTATAATTACATATCAGTGATATTAAACAACACTGGTATGCAGTGCTTGAATATATATATATATATATATATATATATATATATATATATATATATGTATGCATACAAAAACAAAAACATATTTCATATTTTCTTTCTCTAATTTTTGTTTAATTTTGGATTTGATTTTATTCTATATACTTTTAGTATATTTTATAAGGACTAGTTTTTGAAAATACACCATAAAGCCAGGTAAAACCTTTTATAAATACAGTATAACATAGAAAAAAAAATAATTATAATAATTCTGTTTAATTTATTAACTGACTAGGAAATGGAGCAGTTGCCATTGGTTTTGGTCACAGCTAATGATTCAGTCCTCTTAAGAAGAGGAAACCACTGGTGATTTGTTTGCATCTGAAAAGGTCAAAGTGCCCACCTGTGCATATAAAACTGGGGCTTCCTCCATAGATGAGCTCATCATTGTCAGGCAATATGAAGGGACACCTCTGCTGGACCTCCAGGCAGTACTTCCTGCAGGGGATCCTGTTGCTGCAGTGCATCTGTGTGGTATGGAAGAACTGGGCACATAGCCAGTGTTTGTAGACAGTCTGTGCAGAGAGAAAAGTACAGAAGGAGAGCTGTTAGTGCTTCAGTCTGGATGTCCATTGCAATTGATTACATCATCAGTACCACGGTAACAGTCATCACTTAAGCTCTCCCACCTATGTGTCTTGGCAACCTTGCAGCCTTCTTCCTCTTCATCATTTTTCTCTGTCACTCACAGTCAAACGTTTATGTTGGTTTATGTTGCATTATGTATATTTTTATTGTACATAGATTTTATACTCATTTAAAATTCAACACCACTGTCCATCAGTAATAATAGGTCGAAAAAATTTAATTTACAAACACCAAGCTATCCACAATGCTTTTTAAACTCTATACTCTTACTATATGTCAACCACTGCCTCACTTGATTCTACAGACAGACAGACAGACAGACAGACAGACAGACAGACAGACAGATAGATAGATAGATAGATAGATAGATAGATAGATAGATAGATAGATAGATAGATAGATAGATAGATAGATAGATAGATGCATCCCAACTAGTAACTTGCTGCTTAACAAACATAGTGAAACCCTAGTATCTGTGTCACACTTCCATTTTCAAACCACTTTAGTTTAACAGTAGAACTGTTTTAAATTAATTAACACAGGTTGTAGAGTAAAGCCTACTAATTTATTAGGTCAAGATCAAATTAATGTCAGAATAATGTTCTTAAGGTTAGTTAGGGTTTGTTTAATTTCCAGATGTTTGGTTAAATCAAAGGTTCCCTCTGAGGTCACACTCCAGGTTCCCTGGGTACAATTTGAACATAAGTACTCTTCAAAAATGGCGCTTTTATTCTTATGACAAACTAAAAGAAATAGAATTAAATTTGAAAGAAATATATAAGTTTTATTGCATCCTAGCTTGCTTGTTTTGCTCAAGAACATGATCTATTTAAGTTCACATGTGGTTAGAAGCATAGTTTGTGGTTAGTGATTACACATAATTTGCGATTCTGTTTGTGAATGTTAATGTAAAAAAATGTTCACGGGAAAACCACAATTGTTGAACTATATTGCTAACAATGAAACCTGCATTCCATAGTTGACTAACAATGCTTTTGGGAAATTCCTGACACAAGCAACACTTGCTCAACCAATATTGTGAGTTTGGGGCAGGACTATTTGCTTCTTGACCAATGGAAGACTTGGATGTTTGAAATTTTTTTTTATGAGTTTGTTCAGTGGCATTAGTACAGAAATTTCAGCTTCACATTAAAGATTACTGAGAAGTAAACAATAAAATATTCCTCTGGGATGATGTAGAGCTTTTTTGTACAGTAGATGGTGTGCAACAGGGCTCCGTTTGTGGCCCATTATACTTTTGCAACAGCACAGCAGGCATTAAATTGGATAAATAACCATGTAAACAAGCAGTTTTGTTTTGTTTAACACCAAAACCTTTTTTTTTCTCACGAACTAACATAAATATGCCCAGTTAAACAAAAGGGAAGAAAGACATCAAACCAATACCATTTGCTTTGACAGTTTCCCTAATGTACAACAGACAGACAGACAGACAGACAGACAGACAGACAGATAGATAGATAGATAGATAGATAGATAGATAGATAGATAGATGCATCCCAACTAGTAACTTGCTGCTTAACAAACATAGTGAAACCCTAGTATCTGTGTCACACTTCCATTTTCAAACCACTTTAGTTTAACAGTAGACCTGTTTTAAATTAATTAACACAGGTTGTAGAGTAAAGCCTGCTAATTTATTAGGTCAAGATCAAATTAATGTCAGAATAATGTTCTTAAGGTTAGTTAGGGTTTGTTTAATTTCCAGATGTTTGGTTAAATCAAAGGTTCCCTCTGAGGTCACACTCCAGGTTCCCTGGGTACAATTTGAACATAAGTACTCTTCAAAAATGGCGCTTTTATTCTTATGACAAACTAAAAGAAATAGAATTCAATTTGAAAGAAATATATAAGTTTTATTGCATCCTAGCTTGCTTGTTTTGCTCAAGAACATGATCTATTTAAGTTCACATGTGGTTAGAAGCATAGTTTGTGGTTAGTGATTACACATAATTTGCGATTCTGTTTGTGAATGTTAATGTAAAAAAATGTTCACGGGAAAACCACAATTGTTGAACTATATTGCTAACAATGAAACCTGCATTCCATAGTTGACTAACAATGCTTTTGGGAAATTCCTGACACAAGCAACACTTGCTCAACCAATATTGTGAGTTTGGGGCAGGACTATTTGCTTCTTGACCAATGGAAGACTTGGATGTTTGAAATTTTTTTTTATGAGTTTGTTCAGTGGCATTAGTACAGAAATTTCAGCTTCACATTAAAGATTACTGAGAAGTAAACAATAAAATATTCCTCTGGGATGATGTAGAGCTTTTTTGTACAGTAGATGGTGTGCAACAGGGCTCCGTTTGTGGCCCATTATACTTTTGCAACAGCACAGCAGGCATTAAATTGGATAAATAACCATGTAAACAAGCAGTTTTGTTTTGTTTAACACCAAAACCTTTTTTTTTCTCACGAACTAACATAAATATGCCCAGTTAAACAAAAGGGAAGAAAGACATCAAACCAATACCATTTGCTTTGACAGTTTCCCTAATGTACAACAGACAGACAGACAGACAGACAGACAGACAGATAGATAGATAGATAGATAGATAGATAGATAGATAGATAGATAGATAGATAGATAGATAGATGCATCCCAACTAGTAACTTGCTGCTTAACAAACATAGTGAAACCCTAGTATCTGTGTCACACTTCCATTTTCAAACCACTTTAGTTTAACAGTAGACCTGTTTTAAATTAATTAACACAGGTTGTAGAGTAAAGCCTGCTAATTTATTAGGTCAAGATCAAATTAATGTCAGAATAATGTTCTTAAGGTTAGTTAGGGTTTGTTTAATTTCCAGATGTTTGGTTAAATCAAAGGTTCCCTCTGAGGTCACACTCCAGGTTCCCTGGGTACAATTTGAACATAAGTACTCTTCAAAAATGGCGCTTTTATTCTTATGACAAACTAAAAGAAATAGAATTCAATTTGAAAGAAATATATAAGTTTTATTGCATCCTAGCTTGCTTGTTTTGCTCAAGAACATGATCTATTTAAGTTCACATGTGGTTAGAAGCATAGTTTGTGGTTAGTGATTACACATAATTTGCGATTCTGTTTGTGAATGTTAATGTAAAAAAATGTTCACGGGAAAACCACAATTGTTGAACTATATTGCTAACAATGAAACCTGCATTCCATAGTTGACTAACAATGCTTTTGGGAAATTCCTGACACAAGCAACACTTGCTCAACCAATATTGTGAGTTTGGGGCAGGACTATTTGCTTCTTGACCAATGGAAGACTTGGATGTTTGAAATTTTTTTTTATGAGTTTGTTCAGTGGCATTAGTACAGAAATTTCAGCTTCACATTAAAGATTACTGAGAAGTAAACAATAAAATATTCCTCTGGGATGATGTAGAGCTTTTTTGTACAGTAGATGGTGTGCAACAGGGCTCCGTTTGTGGCCCATTATACTTTTGCAACAGCACAGCAGGCTGTTAAAATACTGAATGAATGGACCGTAATGCATTAATGGTGCTTCTATAAAAGACAGAGGAGAATCTCTGGCAAGTTTTCCAGCAGCCATTAGTTACAGCTGAGCCAGCACATGACATCATATCCTCTCTCCCATCAAGAGCCTAACTGAACGATTCTGTATTCATTTTATTCAGAGAGAGAATGACAAAAACACAGTGAAACAAGTTCAAACAAACATAAACACCTTCTCTCCTGCATCGCATATTAAAACTGTTCTCCGAACACGCAACGGACTTGTAGCTGCAATACATCGCTGTCAGCAGAGAGAAGAGCGCAGGCAGGTCCTCGACTCCATCTACAACAACAGTTCAGGCAATTATGAGTGCAATGAATCACTGTCTTTGCCTTAAGCACAGCGCCTTGCCCGCACACAGCTGTATATCATGTCACACCGCCATGCCCAATGAAATATTTATGTGGCGTCACTCGTGTAAACTCTTTAAAAAGCACATTTCCTTCCTCAGCCTTGATCCTCTACCGCTTTGGTTCGCCTGTAAGTGCTTATTAGATTTGCAGAGAGCAAACCTCTCAGCGGGCGTTTGCTAATGCCTGTTCATATAATGAATCCCTCCTGAGACAGAGGTAAAGCAGACATTTGTGGAGGATGACAGATGACAGAGAGGGGCACGACTGCAGCCTCCTGTCTCCTCCCCTGGCCATTTCAGGCAGGCCTGATTGACATGCAAGGCAAACAGCTTTTCTGAGGTGAAATAAGCTTTTGTAGGAGTTATCTGAGGACACTGTGATGATCTCGAGTCAGCATTAGATTTGACCAATAGTAAACCTCAGTCAGGTTAGACGCCATTTTGAATTTTAATGCGGATGGAAACAAGGCTGTGAGAGATAAACTTGCAGTCTTTAGAATGTCAGAAAAAACATTTGACCAGATGAACAATCTGTATGTACAATCCATTAAACGCACTGAACTTCTATCCCTCACAGCTTTGTTTTCATTCCTGTCAAAAAATAAATATGGTGCTACCCTGGCTAAGGTCTACAGAGGCAGAAAAAAGCAGTGGACGACTGTATTATACATCAAAGATGTCCATGCTGCATCAATATCACTTTTGCAGAACCATACAGCATGTTTGATTATTAGCGTAAAGCTTTTTACCGCAAATACCATAATTTTACTTAGTCTTCCGTTACTGAAAAAATGTTGCCATTAATTACCTTGAACAAAACTGAAGAACATTATCAAGATGTTTGTCACAAAATATAGTCAATATATTTAGCGATTCTCATTTGCAACATAAATGTACACAATTAAAACAACAACAACAACAAAAAACAACAACAACATAAAATATTAAATCAAATCAACACAGAATCAACTTTGCATTGTTGTAAGGACCAGCCAAAACCAGAAAACCAGATCAGCTACATTTCCATGTACATACAGTAGTCCTGATCGGAGAAATCAAAATTCCCTTGATTTTCTGACATATAAGAGGTCATTGTACTATAAAAACATCCTGTAACTTTCAGAACTCAAAATTTTCTCTTTAGTCTAACAGCTTATACTGAAGGCAGTCTGCCAAAACAACAGCTTGTGGAATGTGCCACTTTATGATGTAATAGTGTGGGTAAACACCACCTCCGCAGAAGAAGATCAGTGCCTGCTTCTACATCACTGCCTGTTTAGCCCCACCCACCGATTTACACATGTAATTAACGAGAAAGGCTAACGTAGTTCTACGCAGAAATCAAATGATAAACATACTCTGAAGACAACAAGATGCCGTCCAGTGCCAAGCTGTGGAAAAACAGTCTTTGCATTGCCCTCCTTCTAATCCCAACATTAGGGAAAGAGTGGATGGAATTTATTTCTAATGAAGATCCAAACCGCGTCAGTAAAAACTCGGTCCTTTATTCACTTAATTTTACCGTGGAATCGTATACAAACAAGGCATAATTCGACACAGGATTTTCAGAAAGATTGAAACTAAAAGACGATGCTGTGCCGACTATATTGATCAGACAGTAATGTCGCAACACACAAGTGTGATTAGGCTAACTGTTTTTTTTTACATGTTACTATTTAGATTGTTTGATATGTATTTTTTATTGAGTATTTATGCATTTTTAACCTAAATCACAGCACCATCCATCTGTGAAGGATGTAGGATGTCAAACACACAAGTCTAGCCAATCATAGCAGTGGGTGTTTACTTCCACCATGCATATTCAAACAGAGCGTTCTGATGAGGGGGGTTAAAACAGGACAGCAAATATTACTTCTAAATTATGTTTTTTGATGTAAACATCTTGATAACATTATATGTGGACCTCAGAGAACCGTACAAAATAATAAAAAAGTTCATGACCCCTTTAAGAAAAGTGCTTAGGTTGAATTTTTGCACCATCTAGTTGTTTAAAGGAAAATAAAATCAAATGTGCCTTTTACCACGGTGCGCCTTTAGACCTGTTGTACCCTATACTCTTTGTTATTGAATTATCCTATTTGTATAATCACCATTTCTGGTCATTTGGTCATTTTTCTAATCACAATTTCACCATAAAATGCTGTCATTGTAAACAATGCTTTTTACCAAAGGTTTATTCTTTTTAAGTTATTTGCGAACTCGCATGAAATGAAAATGTTTGCCAGAAGTTTGTCACAATGACACTAGTCTTTCTACAGTATTGAGGACAAATTCCTTCTCAATTCACAACCTGCACAATGTCTGCCCCAATCTGTATTAGTATGCAATCCATTCTTAATTCACTGCATTTCTTTGTTTTTTATTACTGTATACCTTATATTTGAATAATTATTGGGAAAAAGTTGTTTACTCAATGCCATTGTTTTAATTTAATTTGTTAATATTTATATTAACATTATAATTCATTTGATGAATGAAAGAGTGTTCAGTACATTAGTTTTTGCTGTGGTATCGAAATTGGTGACGATCCTGACAACCTTAGAGCTGAATGATGGGTGAAGTGTTGTGACAGTGACAGACAGTTTTAGAAAAAAGTGGAGCAGTGCAGTACGATGATAGCTTCACACATAGCCTAAACCTCACCCAGTCACGCTCACTTAAGATGGGCACACACACATCCCCGCTTGCACGTGGTACACATGAGCAGGGCCCTGGAGACTGTGAGTGTGGCGACGTGCTGGTGGCATTTGGAGTTGGCACATGATGACATTAATCCAGAGCTCATTTGCAGTGCTACAGTGAGGCAGGCCTGCTCAGACTGACAGAGAGAGGAGCCTTCAACATGTGAATGTCACATCCTTCATCTGGACTCCTAATTTGTCCAATCAGCACTAATATTTCCTATTGAGGTCCTTACATACTGGTATTGGTCTTATCTGATCAATACATCCAAAACAACTAACCACAACAGATGGCAAAGGTTCAGACACAAACTATGGCCAAAAAAAAAAAAAAAAGTAAAAATTGTGAAATATTATAAATATAATAAGCATTTTTTTTTTTTTTTTAAAGATTTTAAAATGCAATTTATTCCTGTGGTGCAAAGCTAAATATTCAGTGTCACATGATCCTTCAGAAATCATCATTGTAATATGCTGATTTGCTGCTTAAGAAACATTTCATATTACTGTTGAAAACAATCATCCTACTTAACATTTTTGTGGAAACGGTTATACTTTTTTCAAGGTTCTTTGATCAATAATATAAAGTTTAAAAGAATTAACATTATAAATGCTTTTCCTGATACTTTTCAATGTAATGCATCCTTGCTGAATAAAAGTATTAATTACAATAAAAGATAAATTTACATTTTACATTTACATTTTTCAATAACATGACTGCCTGTATATTTGATTTCAATAGAGTTTAGAGTTAGCATGTTGCTAAGCTAATGCGATACTCTAATTAGCATAAATAGTCATAGCACTCAAAAATATTTGGTACAAAAGTCCATTACATGGAACTACTTTCATCTATACTATCCATTAATGAAAGAAATATATTTATAATCAGACATTTCTCTCATTTTGCCCCATATTGGATGCATGGATTCTTTCAAATTTGATGATGTTGAGGTTCAAAAGACTTTGATTGTTGGTATTTTAGAAATATATTAGTAAAATTTGTGATAATAAAGAGAAACAAGATGATCAAAATCAAATTTTTTTTTTGAATTCTCACTGTTGTGTTACATTAAAAAGATGCCATTAGTGATCACCCCCTTTTTTTTTTTTCTTTTTTCTTTTTTCTTTTTTCTTTTTCTTTTTCTTTGGGGAGACCGAACAAAAGCACCCAATAAATCCCATAAAAAAACAACTTATTCCTGTGTAACATTTTATGGGACAACACCTTTCATATCCTAACCATCGTTGTATAGAACATTGCCAAAACCTTTTAAAATTTTTTATTGCAGCGTGATTTTGGCGTGACCCCCTGAATCTCTGCTGTCCAGCGCTCCATTAGAGATGTGATGAGGGGTGAGTCCTCTCAGATGAGTATAAATGCATTATCGCTGCTAAACACAACCTGAGCGACGGGGTGAGCTGCATCGCGGACGTACGGTCTCTGCTGAATACTGCTGAAAGACATTGCATTAAAAGGGCCATTTATGTTTCTAATAGCTGGTTAAATCTTCACCGCCGTCTTCTATAAACTTGCGCAGTTGTGACCTGAATACTTGCTTCAATTCACTGCTATCTGAATGGCTAATATAATTAATTTTTTCCTGTATTTTAAAAATTTAATCAGTCAATTAATCTGATGTCACAGAACTCATTTATCGGACAGCATAATATGTAATCATTTTTTTCCATTCATATGTACTGCAGATGTGGCAGACAGTAACCAGCAGATGGAGCTAGCATGCTAGGTGAACCATTGCTGATTCCCTCACTCAGCAGTATCTCATTCACTTTAAGATGTAAAATACTTGGAGAGAGCTACAGTATCTGTTAGAAATCGCACTCATTTTAGTGTCACAAAATCTCAGAACCACTCGGAAGTAGGGCATTTGAAATACGCCATCTTTTGAGACTCAGGTCTTTAGCCAGGTTGTTTTGAGCAAATCACCAAAGCATAAATTACAATATTGATAAAATGATGTAGTACAGCAGCCAAAACATTTATTATGTACTGTAGCCTTGAGCTGCAAAAGCATTTTTTGGGCCACTTTCCAGGTGCTTTGTATCACATGTGCTGAAAATGGTGATTCTGATTCACCCAATGACTCAAACCTTTTGATTCTCATCTCCAAAAAGATTGAGATTTGTTAACTTATTCATTTGGTGACTCTTTCTGCAGGTTACATCATAATAACAGTAGGTGGAAAACAGCGAGTGCCTTTTTGTGTGTTATGAAATAGTTATTGAATCATTTAGTCAACTTATTCATTCAAAAACATCGATCGTGCCTAGAAAAAACAATTCTTAGCTTCTTTTTTTAATTTTTTTTTTTATAAAACGTCTACAGGTCTTGAGAAATAATGTTTAAAATACCACAGGTGAATAGGGTAAAACATTAACTAATAAATATCACCATACTGTACTTCCCCTTGCTGATTAATAAGTGCATTACGACAAGACAAGATATGTTTCCTGAAATGTTATATATGTGAATATGCAAATTTAATTATCTAATTAAATATGCACTTATTTGCATACATTTCCAGAACAGAAATATGAACACTAGATAAAGCTACATTCAAAAATGGTTGACATCATTAATGATTTATACAGATAGAGTTTGGATATCTCTTTTTATCACTACATAAATCAGAAAATACTTTCAAAGGCCAAAGAAAAAAAAAAGCATAAATCAGGTGAATGACACGAACAAACCACTCTATAAAACCTTCAAAATATAGATATGAATAAACTAGAAAGTTTGGTGGAAGTACTAGTGAAAGGAAGATTTCTGGCTTTGTGCGTGAAAAAAAAAAAAATCTAATTTTGAGAAAACGGTCTTTAAAAATTTGTACTGTAATTGAAATATACAGACACAAAGAGATAAACTGAAATAAAATAAACACTTAAATGTCTATTTTGTATGTTTTCATTCCACTAGTCAGAATGACTATGACATGTTATGAAAGCAAAACAACCCAGAATCACTAAATTGACAAGTGTATGAAAAAACAAAAAAAACAATGATTTTGCCTGTAGCGTCTTGCCTTAATCACCAAAAACATTTTCCAAATTACTGACAATGAAGCAAATACATATTATTTTTCCTCAGTTTTGTCAGCTGCTAAGCTCGACATTTATCAAGCTATAAAGATAACGTCCTTTTGTCGTTATGACAGATGTGTAATTATAATTGATATAATAGTTTGGGGCGTCTCTCTCAAAACACTAGGGTTTATTCTTCATTCAGTAGATTCAACTCATGTTATGCAATCATTTGCTTTGCGAAGAAAAAAATAGTCAGTATATCAAAGTAACTGAGAAGGATTCGTTCAGTACCACGACTAAAAATGCAAGCGCAAAACTCACTTCTAAATCTAGGCGTGATGGGGGGAAAACAGGGCAGGAGCGTAGACGGAATCAAGGGCAGTTTCTGATGCAGGATTCGTCACTTCTTCGCTCTGAGGCTGCAGCAGACAGAGGATGGTGTGATCTCATTAGTATGAAGAGCGGAGGGAGTGTTGGCAGAGGAGCTCTGAGAATCAGCCGGCTGCTATACTGTCTCTGCCCTACTTACCTAAACCCTCAGCTGCCTGCACAGGGACCTGCCCGAACCTGCTACATCTAACACTGCTTCTGCTCACATGATAAATGACCACGATGCCTCAGACAGAACAGCATGTGAGGAAGCTCGAGAGAGGAACATTTCCATTTTACATAAGTAGGCTTTGCCCTTCCTTTCCCTACAGTGTATTTATCTCATACTACAGAAGGGTCCAAAAGTCTGAGACAGCTAGTGAAAATGCTTCTGTGTTCACATTTTTAAAATTGAACATAAATTACATGACAGTTTAATAAAAAATGTTGCAATGTCATTTGCAGTACAACAGCAGCCCTCTAGCTGCAGAAGTTTGTAAAACAGTGCTGTTATTGTAAACTGTTAAAAACTATTAAAACTATTAAAAGCTTAAAATAAAACATTAAATATAAATGTTAAATTAAAAAGCTAAGATAGATTGATTGATTGATAAATAAACAAACAAACAAACACATAAATAAATAAGAATAGTTGCCTTAGCACTTAAAATAAATAAGAAATGTTTGATTTGAGCGTAATAGAAATATTACAAACAAATATGTCAAAAGCACAGAAAATACAAATATAAAACTAAAATTATATCTTAATTTTAATAATATAAAAAACATGACAACTAACATGACAATTAAAATCAGTTGAAGTAAATTAAAGCTAAACAGAAATATTATCAAAAATAAAATAAAAAAATGTCAAAGTAAATTAAAGCTAAACAGAAATATTATCAAAAATAAAAATAAAAAATGTCGAAAGCACAAAATAAAATTACTAAAACTAAAATTACATATTAAATTGAAAATCTAAAAAAAAAGAAATAATGTCATGACAACTAACTGAATTTAAGTTTACGATAAATTAAATGAAAGCTAAATAGAAATATTACAAACAAAAAATAAAAATGACAAAAGCACATAAAAAAATTACTAAATCAGACCAAAATTAAACGTGGAATTATAAAAATAAAATATAATTCAAAATACATAACTATATAATTGCATAATCAAATACATAATACAAATTAAAATAGAATAACGTAATATAATAATACTGGTGTGAAATAATACTCTAGCATGATTTGAAAATTTTCATTTCTTTCTTTCGCTTTATTTTTCACCTCCCCCTAATCACTCTTCCTTTTCACTCGTCACTTTTAATCTGACAGTGTGTGTTTAACTTTCCATTCTCGGGCATTAGCCAAGCTGTCCTGGAGGACTGCATTATTCCATTATGAGTAGGCTAATAACATTGTAATTGACGAAAGGCCTTTCTGCAGTCTCAGTATTGGTTTTTAAAAGCCTCCATTGCCCTGTCAGTGCCTTGCCTTTGATGTTTTATTTGCCTCTTCCTCTGAAGCACTGGCCAGAAGACACTGCTCAAACCTCGAGTTAAACTCTCTTCACCTCACTCACTTCCTCTTCTTCTGACAACTATCAAGCCCTCCGTTAAAAACCCTTGCAGTTAAAGCAAAGCTCAGACTGGAGCAGAGGTAGAAGTAGTCACAACGTTATGTGAAAAAACAATTGGCTTTTTCAACACGACTCAGGTTATACTACGGTGATTTACTGAACGATTCATTCAGGCTGCTTTTTAACCAAATGAACCAATTCTTTTGAAAATTTCTGCCTCATATGAAAGATTCATGATCATAAATCGCTACACACGATTACGCAATGGAAAATTTCCATTCTTGGGTCAACTACCCCTTTAACAAAGCAAAACTGAAATCTATCCAATTACCTGCCTGAAAGCCGCTAAAGTACTGCTAGTTGGGAATCATTGGTCTATTTAACACCATCTGAGAAGAGCCATCCTGAGACTACAGTGACTGAACCCTCCAGAGGATATGAGGAGGTCAGAGGTCAGAGGCTGCCATCATCCCCACTGACTGAGGGGGTAAACAAATTCAAGGCAGGTCAAAGAGCAGTCCACACATTTACCGCAGCGGGAGTGCATTACAACACGGCCCAGGTCACGGGTCACTCCGCAATCTTCAGTCCTGCATTCAACCACACACAAAACCAGAGCCAGTTTAATCAGTAGGAGACAAATCTGAGGGGGAGTGGTGCAAATACACCATTTCAGCATATGACAACCAAGCCAGCATGGGAGAACTTTGCTTCAAATGAAGCAAGACTCAGAAATCAATATCCATTTCTAAAGCTTTTTTAAAATTTGTACTCGTGCAAAACAGCAGAACTATCATTTGTACAATTTGTGCTTTTAAAATGACTTACATTGCATTTGATCTACAGTATGCATTTTTTAGCAGTTCACCCTTTCCCTGGGAATCGAACACCTTGCATTGCTAGCACTCTAATGTTTGAGCGACAGGAAAAAAAAAAAAGTGAGCTCATGGCATAAGACATAAAAAAGATGTAGGCCTAATTATTTATTCTATTAATTTATTTAATTCTAAACTTTGGAAGCTTATTTCCAACATTGAATAAAAAAAAAAAAATAACAAAAAGCTTTTTTCTATTTTATTTTTTGAGTGAATGCTATGTAATAAAAACACTGTTAAAAAAAATAAGCTTTTTTCTTAGAATTGTGAAATATTAACTCAGAATTTCAAAATGTTAACTCCCAATTCTGACTATTTTTCTATTTTTCTGAGTTTACATCTCACAATTCTGACTTGTGAGATAAAAAAAAAGTCATGATTATGCCTTCTACATAAGCTTCTACACAATCTGCAATTGCTCTAAAGGGATAGTTCACCCACAAAATTTATGTTCCGTCATCATTTTCTCACCCTCGTTTCTTTCCAAATCTGTATGACTTTCGTACTTCTGTTCAACTGCTTATTCCATACAAAGTAAGTCAACAAACACAGAGAAAGGAAGTTTTTACAACATCCTTTTTCCGTGTGTTCCACAGAAGAGAGTAAGTCATACAGGTTTGAAACGATATGTGTGTGAGTAAATGACACTCGTGCAACATCAGAACTATAACTTGTGCAGACTGAACCCCTGCGATTATGAAGCATGTAGCAATTAAACTGCTATACAGTTATTACAGTTTAAGCACGTATTCATCCTCCTAGTTCTGCTATAAGATTACAAATCACCATAGTCAGCCCAAATAAACAAAGCCTAGTTTCACTGCAGATGCACAAAACAACACAAGCTAATTAGGATCCGACTGGGGCTTGCAGCACAAAGTACATTTCCGAAACGTCAAACCGAATATTCGCAATAAAACACAAGAGCAATGTTTTTGAACAAACAATCCCAACAAAACAAACGTAGTTCTAGTAGTCATAAAAATTAGCATAACGCAACTCCACACAAACTGTTGTTGAAGTCTTCGCTAACAGTACGCTACGTGTGTTGAGTGATAACAGATACAGATGTACAGGCTAATAATGGTTATTCAGCCAGCAGAACCGGCGTGCTAAGCAACAGTAATTTTAGACTAAACAAAGCGGGTGGACGCAGGGGTTGGCTAGGCAACCCTCGCTCCTCATTACAGCCCCAGATAACACCCTGCCCTAAACAAACTGCACATGGTAGTAGGTGCAAGGAGAAAGATTAGCTTTGTGTTGCCCTCGCAGTGCACAGCAATAATAGTCAGCTGGGAACTGGGAGGGGGTTGTGGAGATTTGTCGAGTGACTGAAGTCACACAAAGCCGGCGCTTCACCTGCAGTACACAACATGCTGAGGAAACGAGATGGCCGAGCCCTTTCCTGCTTCCCGCAGTCTGTCTGATAATAAATAAAGCCTTTTGATATGGCATGCCCATGCCATGTAAATATCATTATCAACAGGCAGGCCTTATTACACGCTGCACAGCTTATTAAATATTAAAAACACGACTCAGACCAAATCATATTCAACCAGAGCTAAGTGAAGTGGGCACCTCTCTGTATGCTAACACTACCAAAAGGGAGAAAGAGAGATGGAGCAAATGAAAGAGAGATAGATTCACTTTAAAGTCGAATCAGGCGAGAAAATGGGTGTTTATTTCACACACAATTCATACATCATTGCGTTGCCAGATCTCACAAGAAAACCCGCAACCTGGTTTAATAAAAGAAACCCAAAATTGCCTTCATAAGTAACTAATAAAAAGCCTAAAAAGTGACTCCATTAATTGTTTTTATTTTTAATTTTTATTTCATTGATCTGATTCAGAATAGAACAGCACACAACTCAAATGTAAACGACTCAAACTGCATTGAAACTAGCAATACATTTTTAAACAGTTGCATTTTTAAGAAGCTGAAATGTTATTTATTCTGTCAATTTATTCAATTTACAGACACAATAAATCTGTATTCACTTTACAGGGATAGTAACCGTTTAATAAAAGTAAATTGTACAGTTTTGGGTGAACTATCCCTTTAAGAAAAAGTGACTCAGTTATTTTAATATTTTCTTTATTTTATTTGATTATATTTTATTTTTTATTATTTATCTGATTTACATAAATAAAATGCAACCTATGGCTTCTCGTGTTTTTAGGCAAAAAAGAACAAACTAATTTTTATATAATGCCAATAATGGAGGATACGGCAACACTGTTATGTTATGAATTGCTTAAATTAATTGCTTTTAACATCATATATTGTGGGATTGAAAGCAGAGGAAGAGGTAAGAGCAAGTGAAAAAATAGAAAAATGCTCTAAAAACATTATGGGAATGAGAGGATAGGGGAAAAAAAAGTAATAAAAAAAACTCTATGAAAAAGCCAATCGCTCCTATAACAAGTGATTCAAAATATGCTGTTATTGCTGTGGTTTGTACTGGATTCAGTGCTTAAATCATATTATTACATATTACTGTACTCAATCATTCAAATGGAGTGTGCACATTTTCATTGTGGCTAGGCTGTGACTGGGTTAACAAAAGTATATTAAATTGCAATTCATTCCTGGTTGTTTGGCTTGTTTGCTCTAGGTTATATTGTGCTAGGTTATCTGTATTAGGTTTATTGTACTAGTAGCACTTGTTTGTATTCATACAGGAAGCACTTCGTTCCAGATTGCATGCTCACCATCTGTTGATCTCTACTGGTCTCATATGCATGGGCTAAAGCACTTTTTTTTTTAAGTTACTATGCGTAAAAGCATCAGTTAAATTATTTAAATGTGAGTGTAATGTGAAATCGACACCATATGCATCATTTAGGCATTCAGAAAAGTGCATTTTTCCATTTGTGTGTATGTATGATGACTTTACTAGCAATCATAGACCGTACTGAAGATAATCACAGTGCTGTATATTTTATGGCACATCCCTAAAGTAGTAGACCTTTGGTGTCTTGCACTGTATTGAGTGGATTTCTTCTACACTAGTGCACAGAGAGGGTTAGGGTTAGAAACACAAGCTCACTGAAAAACGCACCCCTACTTGCATTTTTGCAAATGTCCCCCAAAAACCCCTACATTCAGTGCAGTTTCCAGCATAAAATAACAGTAAAACGGCAGTAAAACACTCACAACTTTTCTTCCTTTTCACACAAATTATGATTACAGGGGCAGATTATTGATTAATAAAGACTTTTTACCATGTTAAGACCTCAAAACACTTTTACCATAGTTGTACACTAATACATTTTTATGTTTGCATCACAACCAGTTTCATATATATGGCTTTTCTGACATAGTAAACTTGCTCTGTAGCTCACCTGGTATAGCATTGCGCTTTTGATGCGGAGCAATTGGGTACAAGTCCAGTAAAACACAAGTCACAATAACAGAGCTCACATACTTGTACAAGCAAGCTAAAATGTGATGGATAATTTAGCAGTTAGGTTTTTTGTAGGTTGTATGTTATTTTCAAAAGTGATTTAACCTTTTAACGAGCATTAGAGGCACTCATAGGACACTTAATTTCTGAACTAATGCAATAAATGTTGCCACATTCATGTTCATCTGTTTCTGAAAAAGAATTCCATGTGGTTGTACAGCCACTTTTTACAGTACATTTCACTTGAAAGTGTTGCAAAACGTGCAAGAAGCAACATAATGTCATCTTCAGAAATGTCATTACACATTTATCCACTGAGGTTGGAAATAGAACAGCACAATTTGAATGTATTTACATCTTAAAAATGTATCTTTCCTTTTCTTTTATTAATTTATTCAATTAGCAGAGATGCTCAATTTTAATTTGCTTTAAAGTGACAGTTCACTCAAAAATGAACATTCTGTTATCATTTATCCACCTTCATGCTGTTCCAAACCTGTATGATGATCTTCTGGGGAACATGAAGATATTTTAAAGAATGTTTTAACTTGAAACAATGAAAAGTCAACAAAAGCTCCATAAAATAAAGTCCTACAGGTTTGGAACGACTTGAGAGTGAGTAATTAATTGTTCATGTTTGGGTGAACTCTTTGGGAAAAATCTCTTTAACAGCTGAAGTGGAACAAAATAGTACATTGCTTTATTTTTCAGTTTGAGCTTTAGGTAGGCTATTTGTGTTGCATTGTTTTATGTATCTGATTTGAGTTTGACAAATAGACCAGCACTGCTCTTTTTGTCCTTAACCCTGCCTTGACATGCTGCTGCCAGGGCTTGAAAATGAAAAAAAAATAATTCTGCACTCCGAGCACAATCGATATTTTAACATTTCTGTCCCTGCGTTCATCTGTATTATTACCTGTATTATAAAAAAAACAAAAAAAAACAGGCTAAGTCGCATTGCATTTTATTAGGCTATTACATTCAGAAATGATGTAGCCCAAAATGCCGGTAAATCAAAATGTTTACAAACATTATAAACAGTTATTAGTTTCTCTCCACAACAAATCCTCTAAACTTAAGGATATAGCCTATAGGCTATAAAAACGTAAGTCCAAAAACAAATTAAAGGTGAAACTGATGCCTACCTCTCTCATTCGGCACGAATCCAAATGTTTCCATATTCGCGACGTATCTGGATGCTAAAATATTATTTATTAGTATAGGCTTTTTACTTTCATCGACGTAAAACATTCACGTCGGCTATATCAGCACAGTGAGGTGGTGCACTGTAAAAAAAAACGTACAACTTACAAATTTTTTTTTACCAGCTTCAGCAGATTTTTAAGTTTGCTCAATTTATTTTTGTGGGAGATTCTCAAATTTTTGTTGTATAAACTTAAAACGACAAGTTGAGAAAACTCAAAAATCTGCTGAAGCTGGTTGCCTTCAAATTTTAAGTTGGCTCAACTATTTTTTTTTTACAGCGTGGTCACGCTAAAACGCAAAAGATTGGACAACGGAGCACTGTAACGTTTTATACGTTTCAAAAATATGTTGTCTTTGTGCGCGCGAGGCACCGCCGTGATATGGCCATACCAATCGCTGGTTGGTTATACAGATGCAAGATATCATTCAAAACTGTCAAGCTTTTGCAAAATAAATAAAACTGTAAAATAAATAAAACTGTAAAGCTTTTGCAAAATGAAGAAAACTAATTTCTGCCATCTCGTTTTCCTTTCCAAGAACTTTTGAACACATCACAATGAACCATAGGCCTAACTCAGCATTTTTTTTTTCCTCTTTTGTTTCGTTAATCTGTCAATGATTTAAGTGAAATATATTTAGTGTGTAGACATATATATTCCTTTTTATGTAAGCCTATAGTTTTATTCACATTTGCATAGGCTGTACAATTTGAATTCCTGATTGGTTGACAGCAAATTTCAA
The DNA here is from genome assembly GCF_012432095.1 of Onychostoma macrolepis. NCBI lineage: Eukaryota > Metazoa > Chordata > Actinopteri > Cypriniformes > Cyprinidae > Onychostoma > Onychostoma macrolepis. Next base: position 31,548,333 of record NC_081163.1, read on the forward strand.
ATATTATATGGAACGATAAAATAACATTATTAACCGATTAATGGCCTTTTCAAATTTTCGATTCTGTTCGGATCTATAAAATTAGATTTCGTTTCTGTTTCCGGTTCTGTTCCAGTCTAAATTTAGTTCGTTTCAGGTTTTCGTTTTTGTTCCTTGAACCGGTTCAGAGCCCTTGCTGCTGCCATCTTTATTAAGAGGCAGGACTGGCGTGCTGAACACAGATGGGTGTCACCTCGGCCCAAACCCACTCAATAAAGCTATAATGTGTCAAGATTACAGTCAGCCCCTTGGCTTGCCTTACAATGAGAATCAATAGCTGGAGAACCTTTAGAGTGACAAGATAAGAGAAAAACACAGAGAGATGGCCTGGACCAGAGTGAATACTGCCTACTAAGAAGACAGAGAGGGTGAGAAAGACAATGACAGAGAGAGAAAGACAACAGCATTTTATAAAACTACCCATTGAAGCATGCTACAGGGGCAGAATGTAGGACAGGGGCATGAACTTTGGACAGGAGCCCATTAGCTGGCAAATCAAGCACTTGCAAAAAACAAGGAGTGACATAATCTCTGTTTTTGCAGGGTTGTTGGATTCGTGGCCTAGTAAGGATTAACTACAATACAAGAAGTGCCATGCACCGGTCAGATGAAGTTTCCCGCACTACTGAGAGAGAAGAATAAATATCAAGGGATGATATGAGGTGATAAACTGAATTTTTGCTGTGATTGTGTTTCTGAAAAGAAGTTCCTGTTCCATTATGTTGTACAAGGCAGTAGCACTTCACATGAGCAGCCAGAAGAACCGGCACGATCAAATATTAAACATGACATTCAGTTCAGCATAAGCAAGGCTTATGAAAAGCACATTCACGCGCAGAGAACAAAAATGGTGCTTTTTCTACTGCAGCATCTCTCTTGAATACATGAAAACAATCAAAGTCCACATGAAATGGTATTCGCAATCTGTTTTACTTCTGTAATGTGTAATTTTGAAGCAAATTTCGATGCAAAATTATAATATAAAACATCTCCTGGAATTGCATCCACTGATTGTTAACATCAATACAATAAAAATGTTGTTCACAAAATGTTTACAAAACACTGTTTTCCATTGTTAAGCCAACTTCCCACTATCTCTTACATTTGCATACAGTTTTGCATTTCGCCACCTAGTGGCAGTAATTACACATCGCCTGTTCACCATATAAGCATGGAAATTAAATTAATAATGTATGGTAACATGAATTAATAATGAATGTATGAATACATCCAAAAACAAATGACCAACAATACTTTTGAAAGAAAACCACTTTTCTAGAGCTAATAGACATAAATAATTATGTAACAACTATTCAATCATTATTTCGGACATAATTATAATAATCATAACTGCATATTTTGCGGAAATGGTGTACAAAGGTTAGCATTTTAGCACAAAAATACTGGCAATTCTCACCTCACACTCACAGTTTTCATTAAAATACTTCACATCCGTTTTGCTGGTCACACAATCTAGCTAAAAAGGTTCAAATACTTTAATGCCTGAAAGTTCAAATCAGATCTGAAAATTCCTGTACTACTCTCGATTCAAAGCGAATGACTTCCTCTCTGTTGCTTGGCAAGATTGTGAAAAGGCAGCTTTAGGTCAAATATACAAACCCCAATATTCACATCACTGGTTGAGTCAATGTCCAGTACCTATACAATTTGCTCTATTCTCATTTTCTGGCATTTACAGATGACATTTCAAACCCACTTTTCCACAATGTTTATACAGTCTTCCAATAAACTGCCAAAAAGAAATCAGGCCGAGAAGGAGGTAACCTTGCTTTAAGCAATTCTAAATATAAAGTATTGATTATATTCAAGGTGCCTTTGCAATCACAAGCAACATGGCCACTACTGACAAAACCATGCTAGTGTTAGATAGACAGATAAAACAATAGACAGATAGAATGGTAAAACTATAGATAGAAATATAGAACGATATACGATTGATATACTATATGTGTATCCATATGACACATAAAATGCCATTTTGTAACGTGGAAAATATTTTAAATAGCAATTTCCGACATCTTTAGATGATAAAGGACTGGATCACAATTGAGGTAGAGCTCAGGGATTGGAAGACTGAAAGAAAAAGACAGAAATTTGTTTATTAGATTTTGTGCTGCAGAGCTATGATTTGCTTTTCTGCTATCGCCTCTCTCTCTCTCTCTCTCTCTCTCTCTCTGCAGCGTGTGCCGCAGCAGACACATGACAAATGGTCTACGAGCCAAGAACTGTACCACAGCCTCTGGTGCAAGGTTACAACAAACACACACACACACACACACACACACACACACACACACACACATGACAATGCATAGACTAAGACACTCCCATTCATAAACATTGAACAGTCTGTAATCAAATGAGTTTGTTGCCCACAAACAGGTCAATTTATTCAAGTTGTTTGAAATATGGTTACTTTCTCACGTCTCTGTAAGGTGTTTGCACATATTTACTTCATTTTGGCTGTAATTTAGCTAGTTTAAATTGAACATGGACACTGTTGTTGTGAGAGCAGGATGAATTCAGTCATGTGGACTGGTAAAGGAAGGGTGTTGATACAGATTCACACCACTTCTATCTGTGCGTAAGCATTTAAACAGACATACACACCCTGCAGCTGACATTTGGCAGAATAGCCAGTGCTATAAAGTAAGCCAAACTATTCCCAAAAGGGAATTCAGACGATTAACCAAACAGAGAATCATTGGGAACATAGGGCTATCATCTGCTTATGAAGTGTCCCAACAGGTGCTGTTTTTACATCATATGCACTACTGAAAAGAATATCACACGAGTATGAGAAACAGACAGAGAGAATATGGCTAGTGAGATGAATTCATTTAAGCACAGATCACGGCACAGAAAAATAAAAGGTATAGAACAAATTAACAATAGAAGGAACGAAATAACAAATAAAAATAGATGGAATGAATGAACAACAGATAGAACAAACAAACAAACAGAATTATAGTATGCATGCATGGCAGAACAAATGAATGATAGCTTGACAGACATAGACAGATAGACAGATAGATAGATAGACAGATAGACAGATAGACAGATAGATAGACAGATAGATAGGTGTGCGATAAATGATAGGTAGATAGAATGAATGATGAATGAACGATTGAACAAATGACTGAAAGCATGATCTATAGATAGAGTGATAGAACAATAGATAGAACGATAGAACAATAGATGGATAGAACAATGGATGGATGAATGGATGGATAAAAAGAATGACAGAACGATAGAACAACAGAATGATAGATAGATGTGAGTCTGCCTGTAACGCACCACGGCAGAGCAGAATCAAAGCCACGGGTGGAAGGTAAGTCTCTTCAAAGCCGTTTAATGTGTGGCAGGCACGCTGTTTAATTAAAACGTCATTTAGGAAGAAGATCACGGCCTTTTTATCCCACACGCACAGCTTTGGCTCAAACAGGCAGACCAGGAAGCAATCATACTCCATTCCAATTTGTGTTTATCGTGATGCTAATGCCATGTATGGATCAGCCAGAACAGCATTCATGAGGAACTTGAGCCAGGGTGCTGGACTCGCTTTGGTGTGGACTCATGCATATTCAGTGAGACAGGAACAAGATGGCCAAATAAATACAGAGAGAGAGCGAGAGAGGGAAGGTAATTTGTGTAAAGCAGGTTTGTTCTTCTACCCACACTGTACTTAACTAATCACACTCAATGCAACCTCCTCCAATAAAATACTAGAATCACAAACAGTAAATGATACACTTATTAATCATTTTATCAATCAAGCCATTTGATGGTTTGATGGCATGTTGTTTTTCAATAACTGACAGCACATTTTGCATTTTGAAATGTTTATTCTTATAGCATGCAAGCTTTGAAGGTGAAATATGCATTTTCTGCATCACTAGTGGCACTAAACTAGCCTGACTACGTCAGACTTCGTACTTCCGCTCAATTTAATTTCGCTTCTGTACTCAGTCTGATATAGCAGACCATCTCCCAGTTTATCTCCGGCTCCGCAGCAGCCGGGCCAATCAACGAACAGAGGGCGGGCTGAGAGCCGTGACGTAAACGCTAAGCGCCGAATTTAAAATTGTAGTTTAGGTGAGGAAAATCTAAAACGACAGCGGACATGGAGACACGGGATGCTATTCGCTCTGTTGTGGAGAATATTCCCAGGATTTGCCAACTGAAGCCCGAACAAGAAGAGTGTTTGGTTCACATTTTCAATGGAGGTGATGTTGTGGCCCTACTCCTAACAGGTTTTGGGAAAAGTTTAATTTATCAACTGTTACCGATCGTCAGCGAGAAACTGGGGAGGCCAAAGTTCAGCAAGGCGATAATTGTGCATGCGTAGATTTACTTCACATAATCTGCAAAAGTCGTTCACAGCCATCTTCACTCCGATATTTCGCTCGATGGTTTTGTTTTTGCCACATACCTGTGTTTACAGCGGAAGTTCGAGGCGGCTGAGCCGGCGAATAACATACGTCATAACCAACCGTTATGTGATTATCTTACGGGTACACCAATGATTTTAAACTTCAGACAAGCGCCCGCCCACGAGAAAGTAAACGCTTGTCAATTATGCCCTTCCAGACTCTGTCTACGAAGCAAAGCGAAGTAGCAGAGTTTGGTATTACCAGGCTAGCACTAAACAGAAGTGCTCTGGATTTTTCTTTCTTTCTTTTTTTTTTGAGCAGCTGACCTGGCCTGACTAGAAACAATTTAAGGAGAAGGAGAATTTAAGCAGTCTGGGAAAAAAAAATAAAATTACAAATTTAAAGTAAACAGCACAGAAGACTGATCACACAGATCCGCAAAACAAACAACTAAAATCACTGTAGTATGCATTACAGGCACTGAAATTTATGATAGTATTCTTTACCAATTTGACAGATAATTTGGCATGGCAGATCTGGGGATAACAATTCTGGACAGTTTAGTTCTTCCCGTTCAAGTAGCTGCTTGAATTACTTTTAAAATCACGCCTATGACCTTTTGAACTACCTTTTTTATTTGTTTTTACTCAACATTCAATATTTCTGTATCTCAGCGATTATGATTTTCTGTTGCTTGTTTAAAATCTGTGAACTGTAAAGCTCAAATGATGAATAATTCACTCATCTGTTCTATTCAATGAATCAATCAAACTAGTTTGGAAAATAGGTTTGCGATTCAGTTTAAAACATTTGGTTCATGAAAATGTAATGTAAAACAGTGGATAAAGTGAAATATTTAGCTAAAATCCACTGAAAATGAGCCTGAAATACATTTATTAAGAAATACTTTATTAAGATCAACACCTGAAGCTTGTGAACAAGACATCTATTTGAGTGATATCTGTCAGAAAGAGATATTTTACTACGGTGTTGTTTCCGGTGTTATTTTAAGCTAATGCTCTTTGATGCGTTGAGTAGCGCTTCCACACTGGGTTTGTCAGCACTAATATGGTGGTGAAACAGAATTTAACAGCTTAATTGTGACCATGCAGAGTTATGACAGAAAGTATGCTTTCAATCTGCCAGCTCCCCTGTGAACCTATCCGGGAAAAGACGGATAGCTTCTGTCAGTGAACACACAACACGGGGGATGCGTGGCTCCACACATGCTCGCGGACTCAGTGGAAATCAATGCGCACTCTGTCTTTAATTACCAGACGAATAACTCTGTAACCGTGCAGGCATATTAATAATAGAAAAAGTCATCCAAACTCTGGAGCCATTAGTGCCTAGTGCGCTGGGGCTAATGCATCTTTTTAATAGGGTGCGGAAGTGTCATTGCTTATGGAGACAGGCATCCTCTAAGACCCTCGGCCCCTCCCGTCTCAAACGCTCTGATCTAGTGGAACAGGCATGAGCAGAATTTCTCCTTTTCCATTTCTCAGTCTCTTTTCTAGTATTAGTGCACACTCAGAGTGCACAGGCATTTAGAAGACGCTTTTATCTGAAAACATTTGCAATACAATTATAACAGGAACGATTCACATAGAGAAACCTAGGATTAAAGGGATAGTGCAAAAATGAAAATTCTCTGTCATCATTCACTCACCCTCATGTATTTACAATTCACATTCAGTTGTGTGAGAATCACTGGTATTTGCAATTGCAATTTTAATCTTATCACAAATACAACTGATATTTCAAAAACTACACCCATTTTGCATACTAATATATATATATATATATATATATATATATATAATCAATGTCTGATTTATTTGATTAAAAATACAGCAAAAAAAAAAAAAACAGCAATTAAACAATTGTTGGTGAAACAATATTTTGGTGAAAACCAATTCTTTGGGTTTCTTTAATGAATAGAAAGTTCAAGAGAACAGCATTTTTTTTTTTTTTAAATGATAAATGTCACATTTGATTTAATGAATTGATGAACCAAAAAAATATATTAATTTCTTTAAAATGCACAGACTACTGACTTTATATAGAAGAGAGCTGTGTGACGACTGTGTTCAGAATTTCTCCTTTTGTATTACTCAAGAAACAAAAACAACAACAACAACAAAAAAAAAACTTGAATTTGGAACAAGGCCGAGGGTGGGTATTTTGGATGAAATATTGCTCTTGCTGGAGATCCCAGTTTTGATGGCTCTTGCATTAACCTGGTTTTGAACCTACAGCCTTGCAGTCAGCAAACAACTTAAACCAGTCCACCACATCACCACTTAGCTGGTATTCACATAATGCACTTTTAGTAGTTCATCATTCTAAACTTTCTGAGCACAAATTTAAAAATAACATTCTGAAGATAAAATGTTTGCAGTTCATGGACCTTCTTGAACACTTTCTCTTCCAGTGAGCATGATGAGATGACAATGGCAAGCACAGATGCATAAACCCTACAGTTGAGGTTAGGGCCATAGCTAGTGGGGTGAAAGGTGGTGATGATTATAGGGGTCCATGGCTGTGGGGGCTCCTCTGTGATTTCAACTGACTGCCCGAGGCCAACATGAAAGACGCTCAGAACAGTTGATGGCCCACTGCTGTACATCGTCACAAAAGCTTATAAGTTGCATGTGTTTTTAAGCCTTGCCAATTTAAAGATTCAGAAGATTTTAAAGCATTCAAGCACAAGATGCAAAATAACTCAACTGAGTACTCGCATGCTGTGATCGGTGCGCACACAGAGTGCCGCATCTCAGACTGGTCACAAACACAGAATTCAATTCTCTTTTGTGTCATCTTGCATTTGAACGAAGAAATTCACCTCGCCAATTTAAACATGCAAGCACAAAAAGACACGAAAGAGCTTAATTCAGCACCCGCGCTGTGTTCCGTGCGCACATGCATCTCACAGCTCTTGAATGCTAAATTGAGTTTTGCCTCTTCTTGCGCTTGAACAGACAAATACATACAAAATTCTACCTGGTCTCATGGCATTTACGTACCTGGATGCACTTTTTAGCGTTACATGAAATACGTACCAATAAGTACATATCACTGCAGTTTCCAAAATAAATGAACACTTTCACACAAATTTACAGAGTTGCGATTACTAAAGTGTAATTTTCGCACAATTACTTGAAGAATATCATGCTATCACTTCAAAACAATATTAATATGCTGGGAGATTTGAAAACTGATGCTAACCTTCAAAAGCATCGCACACATCCAGCTTCATATCTATGGGTTTTCATAGATGATAAGTTTGTTCGGTAGCTCATGGAGTACGGAGACGGACTTCAGAAGAAAGAAGCACCGAACTACGGTTCGACAAAGCAGTTAAAATCTGCGTAAAAGGGAGTTCAAATGACATAGTTACATCAGCTAATATGTTTTTATATCAGTTTTGCATTTGTTAACACTATCGGGTATGTTTAAGGCTGGATTTGGTGTAGGGCATATTTCCAACACGATAGAGCGTTAACCTTTAGCGACAGTCCCCGGATATTTGAATTCTGAACCGTCACAATACGTATCTGAAGCAACGTAATTAAAAAAACAGCAATACGTGCCAATATCTACGTAATAAAAACATGCTAGGGTTCACATATTGAACCTGTGTTTTAGCGCCACTCAGTGGACATTTCTATTTGAAACTGCGGCGAAACGTGCAGCAAGGTACGTAAAACGGTATCGCACAAAAAGTGCGCAGAGGTACGTATTTTTATGAGACCAGGTTGACAAAATTATATCAAAATAGACGTCTTTTTCGATATGAAAAGTATCTCCGAAAAATTGTCAGTCATGTCTTAAGTGAATGTAAACAGTTGAGAAAGAAATCGGATATGTATTATTATGTTGGATCCATGCATTACCTCTTAAAGTGGCCGTGCCTAATTTACTACCTGATATCCAAGAAAATAAAAGAGAGAAAATCACTCACTGCTCTCGACTCAATTACTTTGTAGTTTTAACAAGAATTAATCTATATTTAATTTATACAGTGAAGATTATGCATTGCTATACATTTGATTATTCCGTTTCTGTACCTTAGCACCTGCAAACTTGGAGAAACTTAAACATTGCTTAATTTTTATCTTTGTTCTATTTATGTATTTGTGCTATTTACACAATTTCAAACAGGGCCCATGGGAACAGGGCCCTGCAACACCACCCCTTAGGTATGAGGTAAGACCCCAGATGAACTGTCCTTAATTTGGTTTCTCTGCATCCAGAGGTTTGGTGACAAAATTGAAGTGATGAATTAGCATAGGTATAATCATTTTATTATACTGCCCATGGCGAGCAGAGCCCCCAGTGACACTCATGCGTTTCACAATGTAGTTTGAGGGTGGAGCGGGCGCTCTGACACACTCTCACAGTATGAATATACCTCCTCTGGACACATTATCTGAATTTCACACTCACAGAGGACTCACTTCCATATTCATCTCTTGCATTCATTTGTTCCACGTGAGAGCATGCAGTTTCTCCCACTGAGGAGCCACCAAGTTTCTCTCTCTCTGTGTTGCAGTTCATCATCTTAATAAATACATTCGTGTGCAAGTCGTTATCCACAATGAGGCAGCGGACACAGTTACTGGCACCATGTCAAATGACTGATGATCATGTACACCTGCCCAAAAATGCCAAATGCTTTATTCTTCACAATCCATCCAGCCATCAATATCCATGCATGTATATGTACACTATCGTTGGTAAGATAGCGTTGAAAGTAATCTCTTTTGCTCACAAAGGTTGCATTTATTTGATCAAATAAACAGTAATATTGTGAAATAGTATTACAATTATTATTTTTCTATTTTAATGCATTTTAAAATGTAATTTATTCCTGATATGACAAAGCTGAATTTTCAGCATCATTACTCTAGTCTTCAGTGTCACATGATCCTTCAGAAATCATTCTAACATGCTGGTGCTCAAGAAACATTTTTATCATTTTTATTATTATCAAGGTTTAAAACAGCATATACTGTATATAAATGCATACATAGAAAATCTAACCAGAATTTCTAGCAATATATTTTTCTTTTCTTTGTATATATTTAACCATTTATAGCTCCATGTGTTATTGTGTGCAGCAGCTGAAAACAGACATAATGGACTTATATGCTTTTAAAGTGCCCCTATTATGGATTTTTGAAAATGACCTTTCATGCAGTGTGTAACACAGCTCTAAGTGAATGAAAACATCCTGCAAAGTTTTAAATCTGAAAGTGCACCGTGTATAAAGTTATTGTCTCTCAAAAGAAAGAGTCGACTCTGAATCATTGAAACGAGTCATTTTTAAATGAATCCCAAGCTGTTTCATGTTGACGTCAACATGAAACGTTAGCATATTGCCCGCCCACTTGTTGCGCGCGCAGACCTGGGAAAACTTGATTTTTGCGTTGGTCTGAATGAAAATGCAACTTCATTCTTTGCCATTAGGTGCTGCTTTTGGAGTGTTAAAAGCTCACAAACACTGCTTTAAATGAAATCGACCAATCACCGCAGATTAGCGTCACGCAAAGGAGGGGTTTGGAAAAATGAGTCGTTGAGTGAATCGTTTGGGAGTCGTTGAGCAAATAAGGTAAAAATAAATGGGTAGCACTTTATTTAACAGTATGTGTACTTCCCTGGTACATACATGGTAAATATCTTGTACCTACAGGCAAATGAGTGGTAACAAAAAAGTACTTACCTGAAGTGCATGTACATGGTAACCAATAAGAAACACGGCTGTACTTAACAGTCGCACATGCATGGTAATTAGTTTGTACATACAGACAAGTGTGGGTAAGATACTTTAATTAGATACTTTACTGTACTTACTAATGTACAGTATGTACATGGTAAATATGTAGTACTTACGGAGTGGGTAAAAACACAGGCAGGTCCTTACAGTATCTATATATGGTAACTAATAAGACACAATACTGTACATACTAATGGTATGTACAGTAATGTTAAATTGCTCTCCACAACAGTGCTTACAAAGTTTGAAGAATTGGTAATTCCTGTGTAATGTTTATGTAAAATGGTGCACTTTATTTTACAGTCCTATTTCCATATACTTACTATGTACCATCTATCATCAATTACTCAATGAGTACCTTGGTCTATCTTTATACCCCCAACTTGAGTACCACATAACTCACTCTGTACATTAACTAATAGGTACATACACCAGTACTTAAATAGTAAGTATATGGAAATAGGACTGTAAAACAAAGTGAACCATTTTACATAAACATTACACAGGAATTACCAATTCTTCAAACTTTGTAAGCACTGTTGTGGAGAGCAATTTAACATTAACACACACTTGTTTGTAAGTACTATATATTTACCACGTGTATACCAAGTACAGTATGTGTCTTGTTTGTTACCACATAAGAGCACATTTTTCCGTAGGTGCTACACATTTACCATGTACATACCATTAGTATGTACAGTAATGTGTCTTATTAGTTACCATATACGGATACTGTAAGGACGGGCCTGTTTGTACCCACTTGTCTGTAAGTACTACATATTTACCATGTATATACATTAGTAAGCACAGTAAGGTATCTGATTAGTTACCATGTACGGGCACTACCTGTAAGTGACCGTTAATACCCATTACTCATACCATGTATGTACCAAGGAAGTACACGTACTGTAAAATAAAGTGCTACAAATAAATGCATATTATAAGAAAATGAAAGTGTTTTTTGACCTTGCATGCATGTCAACCTGTTGTTGGGGACTCCCAAAACCAAAATATGAACCTTTCATAACCCATAATAGGGGCACTTTAAGCATTTAATTTACAGAGAAATAAGTATAAAGTCTATATTTCCATAAGAGATAACACAATTTTCTGCCTTGTAAGCACAAGTATTTCCTTCAGAAAATGCTAATCAAGTTTTCCATGCTTCTTACAGTCCTTGAAATAATATATCACATTCATTTGTATGTTGGTATGTTTTCTAGCAGAAGATTAAATGCCTTGTATTCATATAATTATAATATTAATGAATTAATTCTAAGGCTAAATAGGCTAAATGACCTCAAATCTCACTGAACGTATAATTAGAGTAATGTGGAAATCAAAAACAGCCTTTATACTGTATACATACATACACAATCAGACCGTGTAACAAAACTGTACCACTAAATACTGTAATTGACAGAAAGATGTTCTCCCATGGAACACAAATGGTACATTGTTTAATAACATATTGAATTTGGCAAGCCCAGTTCTCATTCACTTCCAGTATGTTCTTTAAAAATGCTAAATGTTTCACAGAAGAAAGTCACTGACAAACATGGAACGACATGTTTGGGTAAGCCAGTAATTTAATTTAAGAATTTAATTCTAGACCATTAAAATGCCCATATACAGTATGTACAGATTTAGGACAACCACATCTACTTTTAAAAAAGGAAATTTTTCCATAACTGATGGCTGGTGAACTTTAACATTCTGATCTCTGCATAAAGAGAGTGCTTTTATATTTTCAGCCTCAGGGACTTCCAGATAAATCTGCTTCTGAGATAATAGCACTGAGACTCAGAACAGTAAGAGGGTTTGGAATGGATAGACCAGTATTTTTGCAAAGGGTGAAAGGGAGTATAAGAGACCATCTGCATTAGTGTAGACCCATTAGGCCAACGGAGAAAAAATTCCTTCCAATTATCTATGATTAAACTTATGAGGCGATGTAACCTTGTAAAATATTACTCTCAATTGATCACAAACGATCAAACCTTTCTCCCTGCCTACAGACAGGAGCAAAAAAAGGCCATTAGAAAACTTTACTTCTAGCTCTTAACATACATTATGACTGTAATGACCTTCAATATTTCATGAAGAACCCTGGGGTTAACCCTTAAATGCATGAATGTTTCACCAATCATTATTACATATTCGGGTCTTTAGTAACCCAGATCAATATATCTAAAATGGGTGGATATCTATCTGCTGCAATAGCATAAAACTCTCCTGATATTTTAATAACAACTTCAAAAGAATAACCATTTTGAAACTTGGAGACTTCAATTTTACCATCACTGTCATCGTCAAAGCACACTTCCTCAGGGCATTCAGCATCCGGCTAATACTCACGATCTCAACCATATTCTTAAAACTATAATTTTCAACATCTTCAAAATCAATATTTTGATCACGGGCAGCTTATTCACCACATCCACCATCAAATGACAGTGAGACATATATTTCATTGCGTACAGTAATTGCTCTGCAGTAAAGCCATTAAAGCCAGTTCAGTTTTTCCTAACGATATTCCTTTGTTTTATGCCTGTAGTAATTATGAGTGAAACATCACATCATGATTGTGTATCAAACAGTGGAATAAAGGTGAATTTCACTTAAGTTATCAGATATTTAATTATTGTCGCGCAGGAAAAAAATACTTACACTATTACATACCTCAGGTCGCTAGCGACCCTATACACTTTTTACAAAAAAAATTATTAGAAAACAGTCATTCTTCTTCATATTATTTATAATGAATAGATTAAGGAAAACTAAGAAGGTTGATGTCTAACTTTTAAAAAATGAATGAAAGGGAGGGTAGTGAATGACATCCCGAGGTATGCATTTAAGGGTTAAATGGACTCTCTCTCAGCTTTGATTTAAAAAAAGACAACAATTATTGTCAGTTTGTTTGACAACCCATTATGTTTCTTGTCTGCTCCAGTTTAGTTTGATTTACACACACTTACACACTTTACACACACTTGGTGATGGACCCTGGACATTGAGTCTGTCCTGTGCGCTTCAATAACTGTCTGGTTTGGCTCAGCTACAAAATCAGGGATCAGAAGACTACAGAGAACGGTTCAGACTGCTGAACGGATTATTGGTGCCCTCCTGCCCACCCTTCAAGAACTGTATACATCCAGAGTGAGGAAGAGGACTCAGAAAATCACTCTGAAACCCTCACATCCAAGTCATCCCCTTTTTGAACGTTTGCCATCTGGCCGGCGCTACAGAGCCCCAATTGCCAGGACAGCCAGGCACAAGAACAGTTTCTTCCCCCAGGCAATCCAACTCATGAACAGTTAAATGCTCATAAATGCCCTCCCCCCCATTATGCAATAACAATGCGCAATAACCTTATATTTTATTTTTTTACTGTATTTTATCACATAAATGCAGCCTAAGAAACTACATTCAAAATAACCCAAACTTAGATAATAAATTAATAATCATATATGTAATTTAATTCTAATAACATTATTATAATTAAATTAACCACCTATAAAACCCAATTTAACCTCAAGACCAGTTTCTACACTTGTTCATATAAAAACAACTTTAACAACAACAAAGTTATTAATAAAATAACAAAGCACAAATTAGATGAGGTTGTTGCACCAGCAGAAATATCTGCATTCCCAGCTTCCTTTCATCCAGCCATGACAATATGGTGCATAAAACTGAAAACTGGAGCGCAGATCTGCACAGTCACAAATCCCAAATGATTCCATTCGATTTCATTATGCAAATGCACTGAAGTCTGGGCACGCGTGTCATTGTTTTGGATTATAAGAAGAAAGCAGAACCTTAAGACAAACTGACAGGCAAACACACACTGTTCCACAGGACTTCACTTTCTGCTGGTTCTTATCGACCTAGTATTGACACGTCCATAACTGTTGGCAATGACAGATATGAATATTGATGATGTGTGCTTAATGAAGCTGTAATGACACATGTATGTCTACACATGACGCAATGCTTGTGTCAATGCAAAGGTCATTGAGTTTGAGATGAGGAAATAATCACAGCTGCTGCCTTTCACAGTGTGTCCCGTCCACCTGAGACCTCTCATGGTGGAAGATTGATGTTATGTCAATACCACAGTGCATGGCAAGTTCGTCAAGAACATTGTTTGTGTTATTTAAAAATCCATGAACATACTGCTTCTGGATTATACATTGTAATAGTTATTCTGTAAATTCAGCTGACTGGGTGAAAAAGATTTTAACTAAATTTTGGTATGATATCTCTATTACGACCATATGTTTCCATATGTTCTGTATAAAATAAAATAAAATAAAATAAATTGTGGAAAAATTATACTAGATGTATTTTATATATTATATTAAAATTTTGTCTGATACACTTTAGGCAATGCTTATTTTCATGTTATAGCCAATATTGAAATGTGTCTAAATATACAAAATATTCACTTAAAAACTAAATTCAAATGCTACAAGTGACTTTATGCTTCACATTATAATATAAAGCATGAAAAATAAATATTAATATTGAGATTTGCTAAATATAATATTAACAGTGTTAGTAAATTATTAGTGTTAACAATCAACAATCATTAATCATTTAACAATCAACCTGAGTTAACCAGAGTGTTAGATGACAAAGTTGAGGTAGGGGAAATGAGCCCAGGGTACTCCCCCCTGTCCGGGGAGAGAGATCGGAGCTCAGCATTTAGCCCGGACCCAGACCTAGAGATGATGAAGGTAAGGCTGCTTTGATTATTTATAGGGGTTCTCTCTCGTGCTGATTGGATAGATGGTGTGATTACTGATGATGAATTGGCCGTGTTAATTATCTGCACATGCTCCTCCCCAAATTTGTTAATAAAACATCATTTATCAGCTGATAAATGAAAAAGAAATTCTGTAATATCAACAGATAACAAATATGGTACAGATACTATTGCGAATCCCTAGAATAATTTCTGAATTTCATGAGTAAAAGCCTCTTTAGGGAGTTTTTGACCCTAAAATCAAAGTATTTTAAATAAGACCATCACCATACGGTTGTTCAAAAAGAAAGAGACTGGACGTCTCATTGACGCTTAGCTAATTAATAGTTTCTTATTTTAGAACAACTAAGAACAAGTCCAAATGAATTAACCATCATATGCACAAAGACGGTTGATCCAATTCCCCATCCTCTTTCTTTTGTCCAGTAACTACAGAGAGCAGGATGAAGGTAAACACAGCTAAAAATCAAACTCAAGCATTTGAAGAAGAAAGCGCTTTGGCTGCTCAAAAAGGCCGTCGGAGGCAAATATGGATTACTATAAAGCGGTGGGCTATTTCACATCAACCAACATAGCCATTTCCCCTCACCCAAATACAAAACATAGTCTTACAATAGAGGGAGATGGACCGTTAACCAGATTATGATGCATAGTTACCCATCATATGACAAAATCAATACAGTGCATAGAAAGACATAGCTGACTGGGATCAATAGCTGTCCTCTCTCTCAATTAATCCATCTGTCATTCCACACCATTAGCAGAGATCATTCAATACACGCACAGGAATAGGTTTGTTCACGCTCAGTGTTAAGCTAATTACATTTTAGGGGTGAAAGAGAAAAAAGAGAACAAAATGCCACTGTAGTGCCTTGCCGAATTACAATGAAATGTGGATGTTTTAAATATTTAAATCATATAACGTGAACAAACTGTGTTCCTGTGGCTCAGTGGTAGAGCATTGATTCAGCAGTGCAAAAGGTTGCGGGTTCAATTCCCAGGAACAAAAAAAAAAAAAAAAAAAATGTATAAACCGAATGCACTGTAAGTTGAACACTTTTTTATGAAACACTAAGCACCGTGGTTTCAGCTAAAAACCTTCTTTACTGTTCTACTAAAGAAATAAAGTCACCTACATCTTGGATGGCCAGAGGGTGAGTAAATTAACAGCAAACTTTCATTTTTGGGCAAACTACTCCCTCATAAATGACATCTTCACATGTAAAATGAGTAACAGCATGTTGCTGCACTGATATAGGCTGTGGGTTTGTTGTTGAGTCTAATATACTGTGGAATTAACTGCTCAGTCCTTCAATAAACTTATTTTCTGTAGAGAAAAACTGCACAAAACACCCCATGCAGAAAAAATAAAAAAATAATGATACAACTGAAATGATCAGGGACTTTGTTTTCTGGTATTCACTGAAAGGCTATGCAGAGGGGTAGGTGCTACACACAGTAGGGTACAATGGGGCTAAAGGCCCACCTTAAGAAAAAATATATACGTTGTGTTGAACATTAATGGAGCAACAGATTTTTTGTGAAAATAAATCATTCAAGTCGTTTATTTTGTTTAAAAATCTTATAAATGTATGAGGTGGCAAGAGGGGCCTTTTACCCCATACACAGGGCAAAAGGCTCACCAGCACGGGGTAATCGAGGTATCGATACAAATACTTCAGCTAAAATAATGTTTTTACTAGTTAATTTTTTTAAGTTAATACTAGTTCAAAACAATCACTTTAGCAAAGTTTGTACTATTTTCTGCTTATTTTGAAAAATAAAAATAATTAATTTTTGTTCAATAAATATATACTGTCATTAAAATGTTAAAGTGCCCCTATTATGGATTTTCGAAAATGACCTTTCATGCAGTGTTTAACACAGCTCTAAGTGAATGAAAACATCCTACAAAGTTTTAAATCTGAAAGTGCACCGTGTATAAAGTTATTGTTTCTCAAAAGAAAGAGTCGACTCTGAATCATTGAAACGAGTCGTTTTTGAAATTAATCCCAACCATCCGTCACCGCAGTCTAGGCACCAAGTGGAGAAAACAGACCACTTAAGGGCGTAGAGGCGTCTCGTAGACGGGGCTCTAGCCTCAGAAATGGTGTTTAACACTCGCTCTGGGAGGCTGGTAGGCTCCCGTCGAGCGGCCACAGGTGGAGAGCCCACAGCTTGGGCCGAGGGTGCCATATTGTTCCGTTCGCCTGAGAGAGGAGATCCCGTCTCAGGGGCATGGGCCAGGGGGCTGCTGTTAGCAGCTGAACCAGTTCTGACAACCAAAGTTGGTTTTCCCACAAGGGGGCCACCAATAGAACCTTGTGTCCTTGTTCCTTGATCCGCCTTATGACCTGAGGGATAAGGGTGATCGGAGGGAATGCATAAAGGAGGAGGTCGGGCCAATCGTGGGCCAACGTGTAACCCGTTACACACGATACAAATTTTGGGTCAACTCTGCCAATGGACTAGTGAGCTTAAAAGATTCGGTTCGTCCGAGGAGAGAGATGATGCAGCAGCAGTGAACAGACTCAGACAAGGTTGAGGCAAGAACAAGATTTGATTTGTATTATGACAGTGAATAATAGAAAATTAATTTACATTCACAAATTTAATTCAAATACTCAGAACCAAAGTCCTCAATTTCCTCAATGAACTGACAAGAAATACTCTGAGGAATCAAGGATCAGTTTATAAATTTAGTCCCAAAGGTCAATTAATTGATGTTAATCACAGTCTTAAGGCTCCACTCCAGATCAGGACGAACGAGCAATGCAATTTCACTCCTACCAGTTTAAAGGGAGCAAGTTCAGTTTGTCTGTCCACCCAGGAAAGATTCACGCAAGAGTTTCAAAGGATTCGTTTAACGGTGGCTCGCCAGTCCAACTTCCCCAGCGCAGGCAAAGGAAGAGTTGAGACAGTTCAGGAATAATTCACACAATCAGTTGATTCATCCGGGGCAAATCCAGCAAGGGAACTTCACATGGAACAAGATCAGAAACAAAAAAAACCTTCTGATCACCAAAACATCTAATAACAATTAGTATTTGATCAATAAGTATAACTCAAACTAAAACACATCAATTAACATTCATTTACTCTGTGTGATAAACTGTCTTTCTATGTATTATTTCTCTTTAACAATAAAGAAATTATTCCTAAATGTCGTGTACTCTCTTGTATATATTTTTGTTTGCCATACAATTGCACATGTATAGTTCTTTCTCATAAACAACAGCATTTTTGTTCACATTGCACACATTAAGGCATATCTGTTATTAATATTGCACCATTTGATGAAACACAATTAATTTGAACGATATAGAAATGACAATCAATAAAGAAAAACAAAACACATTAACTCACCAAGGAACTCATATACACATGTACATCAAATGAACCAGGACATTTTCAGATGAAATCCGCTTCAGAGGTCACTCTCAATTGCATTCAGCTTCTGCAATTTCCGCGATGGCGGACGTCAAGTGACGTCATTCAACTGCGATCTCATTGGCGAATTTGCTAAGTGAGCGATTACGCTATTGGTCACATTTATAAACTTTGATATTTTATATTTTTACATATTTTCACATAATTAATTCATTTGTGCAGAGTCATATTTACGATTTCAGTGTTGTTAATATATATAATCTGCTACTTAATTTGATGTTATCTCTAGGTCTGCTTCTATCTACTAGTAACCTGGGTTACAAACGCGTCCCTGACCATCAAATAATAAGTTGGGCAGTGAGAGCTGTCTTTGGAGGCGAAAAGATCTACTTTTGCCCTGCCAAAGATCTTCCAGATCATCCGAACCGTCCGCGGATGGAGCATCCACTCCTCTGAGGGGACATTGCTCCGAGATAACATATCCGCTCCTTGGTTCAATCTGCCCGGCAAGTGTGCTGCCCTTAGCGAGCGCAAATTGCGCTGAGCCCACTCCAGAAGGCGCTCTACAAGAATGAAGAGGCGCTTCGAGGAAAGACCTCCTTGGTGATTTATATAGGACACCACGGACATGTTGTCTGAGTGAATCAGCACATGGCGTCCTATTAGGTCTGGCAGAAAAAACCGGCAGGCTCGACATACTGCTAGCATTTCCAAGCAGTTGATGTGGAGGCCGTTCTCCGCTTCTGACCAATGGCCAAAGGTCGGTTTGCCTTCGCACAGCGCCCCCCAACCTGTGTTGGAGGCATCTGTCGTGACAACCTTCCTGTTGCAGACCATTCCAATAGCCACACCCTTCTCCATCCATCGCGGGTTCTTCCAGGGGGCCAGGGCTGTCACACACGCCTGGCTCACCCTGATATGCAGGCTTCCGTGACGCCATGCGTTGGGTGGAACCCGTGGTTTCAACCAGCGTTGGAGGGGCCGCATGCGAAGCAGGCCCAGCTGTAACACTGGCGATGCTGCGGCCATGAGTCCCAGCATTCTCTGAAACGCTTTGAGGGGGCGAGCGGTGCCGCTCTTGAAGGAGGCCACGAGTTTCTGAATGGCCAGAGCGTGTTCTGGCTCTACCACCGCTCTCATCTGAGCCGAGTCCAGAACTGTTCCCAGGAACGATACTCGTTGTCTGGGGGTCAGTGCACACCCTGAGCCCCAGGCACTTTAAGTGGCTGAGGAGGGTCCTGTGTGAGAGAAGCTCCACCTCTGACTGGGCCAGAATGAGCCAGACATCGAGGTAGTTGAGAATGCGGATTCCCATCTGTCGTCCATGCACTTCGTAAAAGTGCGGGGGGCCAGAGACAGTCCAAAGGGAATCTCAAGAATCATCTGTGATAGGGGGCTATTTGGATGTGAAAGTATGCGTCTTTCAGGTCCAGAGAACAGAACCAGTCCCCTGTGCGAATCTGCGAGAGGATCTGTTTCAGCGTGATCATCCTGAACGGCCTCTTCATGAGGGCGTGATTCAGGCGTCTGAGATCGAGGATGGGCCAGAGGCCTCCATCTTTCTTGGGAACGAGGAAGTAACGGCTGTAAAAGCCTGATTCGCTCTGAGCTGGAGGAACCTTTTCTATGGCTCCTTTTTCCAACAGTGTCATCACCTCTGAGCGTAGAACGCAAGCGTTCTCACCCTGTACTGAGGTGGAGACCACGCCGCTGAAGCGCAGGGGTCTTCGAGCGAATTGCAGTGAATAACCTTGTTTTATTATCCCCATAACCCATTCTGACACTCCGGGGATGGCCTGCCAGGCCTCGGCCCGCGTGTGGCAAGGGGTTGGATAAACTCGAGTGACTGACTGCACGGAGGCAGGGCACTCGTGAGTGGCGGAAGAGTAAATCTGCTCTCTTTTTGAAAATGTTTGTGTTTTATCCACTATCACAGCGGATGGTTGATTGGGCGCTTGTACGGGCCCTGTATTTGCAACAAACACACTTCCCTCTGCACCCAGAAATGGGTTGAGAAGAGGTTTAAGAGAGGCTGCTTGGTAGGCGGTCCGGTCGTGGCGGGACTTGGCCCTCTCCTCTTCCGCTCGAGCACCACTAGGCTGGCCATGGACCTTCCTATCGCCTGGGCGGTGGTCTTGGTGGCGCGCAGTGCCAGGTCTGTTGCACTTCTCAGCTCCCTGAGAATCGCATGATCAGGCTCAGACTCGTCCATGGCAGAGAGGAGTTTGGCCTGATAGACCTGTAGAACCGCCATTGAGTGAAGCGCCGAAGCCGCCTGTCCAGCTGAAGCGTAGGAGCATCCAGCGAGCGCTGAAGTGGTCCTGCATGGCTTGGACGGGTGGGCGGTTTTGCTTTCCAACCGATGGCAGTGGGTGGGCAGAGGTGAGCAGCCACTGATTCATCTAGTTGAGGCATCCTCTCGTACCCCTTTTCTTCAGCGCCGTCAACTGTAGTGAGGGCGGATGAAGCGGAAGTACGGAGGCGAGCAGAGTAGGGGGTGCGCCAAGATCTCGTGAGCTCGTTGTGAACTTCAGGGAAGAACGGCAAGGGTCACTGGGGAGGGGCCTGACGGCGCCCCGGCAGGAGCTACTCGTCGAGACGGCTGCGAGATGGCTCCTCTGGTGGAGACCACTCCAATCCCAGCTCTTCAACCGCCATTGAGAGGACACGGAAAAGTTCGGTATACATCCCGGCTTTGGCGGTGCTGAGCGCGGACGAACGTGGGGGGGCGGGGTCAGCCACTTAGCCCGACAGCTCCTCATTGTCCGAAGCTGCCAATGACATGCTGTCATCGGCCAGCTCTTCGTCACTTCCCCCGAACGAGACCAGATCGCTCGCACTTGCAGAGGGACGCTGGTCAGGTTGGGAAAAAAGGATGGGAGAAACCTCTCTGTGTGGCGAAAGCGAGGCACGTGGGATCTGAGCCGACGTGAGCTCGCTCTTTACACACTGAGCTCCTCTGCCCCGCTGTTTTTTCCTCACAGGTCCCTGGGAGGAAGAAAACAGGAGGGCGCGAGGGGCGGAGTCACTCTCTGAAAAGAAAGCTATCCTCGAGCGCAGAGAGGCGAGAATGATGTTCTCGCAGTGAGAACAATCAGAGCCAGCGAGCGCGGCGTCTGCATGGGGTTTCCCCAAACAGGAAACGCACTCGCTGTGGCCGTCATCGGCGTGCAGGGGAGACCTGCAGGAGCCGCAATAACAGCGCGGCATTTGCAACAACGCCGATTTGCTCTTTTAGAATGCGTGAGTTTTCGCCGGATGGCGGCAGCGAACGGGACTGGAACTGCCGCCATACTGGAGCGCGGAGTAAAAGGCGAGTCAGCCGAGCAGTTCGAGGACGCTGGGTCCAGCTGCGAGGCTTGTCTACGTCGTTGTCGCTGAAGGAGAAGAAATCTGAGGATCCTATGGCGAAACGGCCGCTTATATAGCCAGATGCCCCGCCCATAGGCCATAGGCCTTCGTCGCCATAGGCTTGTGCAGCTCTGCTGCCAACACATTGGTTCGTTTTTTACACACTATACGAACCAATAGTCGTGCAGTTTCACTGCGTGATTGAATAAGACTTCAGTTCAGGAGAAAAAAGGCTTTTTCAAGACGCAGTACGAGTGGAGTATTGACAGGGAACTTGATATTTGCGTTGGTCTGAATGAAAAAGCAATTTCATTCTTTGCCATTAGGTGCTGCTTTTGGAGCGTTAAAAGCTCACAAACACTGCTTTAAATGAAATCGACCAATCACCGCAGATTAGCGTCACGCAAAGGAGGGGTTTGGAAAAATGAATCGTGAATCATTGAAACGAGTTGTATTTAAAACGAATCTTAAGCCGTGACATCAACATGAAACATTAGCATATTACTGGCCCGCTTGATGCCTCTAGGTGCTGCTTTTGGAGCGTTAAAAATAGTTGTTTCCCCAGTAACGGATGTACACAAAGCAGCACTGCCTCTGCTTTAAATGAAATCGACCAATAGGACCAATCACTGCTGATTAGCGTCGCGCAAAGGAGGGGTTTGGAAAAATGAATCATTGAGCAAATCATTTGGGAGTCGTTGAGCAAATAAGGTAAAAATAAACACATATTATAAGAAAATGAAAGTGTTTTTTGACCTTGCATGCATGTCAACCAGTTGTTGAGAACTCCCAAAACCAAAATATGAACCTTTCATAACCCATAATAGGGGCACTTTAATATAAAAAAGATATTTTAAAATACAGAAACAAAATAATTTTAATAAGTAAAGATTATGAAAATACTGAGGGAGATCCAATAATAATTGAATATATATTTACAGTAGTAACAACAAATGTTATTTTACTACATGATATGAGTATATGGTATGACGTTGTACCCTACATAAGGGTGAGCACTACTTATACAATGTTCTCTACTAATGCACCATTTCATTGTCAATATATATTTACAGTTCACTACCTTTTATATGTGTATGACATCCTATACATGACAACTTCTTATCCCTATTGAAAACTCTCTCAGCACACTGTCCACGTAGCCCGTCTCTGTGAACTCTGGGCCTTTAATATAGCTCCCCTCTTAATATGCCGAATTAAAGCTCTTCAACCATTTATTTCTTAGTAATGCTGGCACTGAGAGCCCAGGTCTCTGAGGGTTGGGATCAATGTGGAATTGCTAAACGGCCACATGCACGGGGGAGACAGCAAGAGAAAGAGAGCGAGAGAGGGGTTATTAGTCCTCCACGTTATCACACAACACACAAATGGTTGGGCGTTGCACACGGGGCGAGCGGCCCGGTGAAGCGCTCTTTTATTTTCTCCCACTCAATCACCTTCACTCCTGGCTGGCTTTCTTCACACTGTCATGCCTGTAAATCAGCATGTGGAGTAAAACAGAAAGCTGGAGTGCACCCAGAGGATCTATGGGCTCCACAGGGGAGATTTTCATTAGCACTATTGGTTCTTCCATAAGCATTATGTCTTTCGAGGCTGCCAATGCCTTTAAATACATGTTGGCTCAGAAGCACAGTGTGTTATACTTAACGTTAATTGAAGTG
Organism: Onychostoma macrolepis; assembly: GCF_012432095.1. Taxonomy (NCBI): domain Eukaryota; kingdom Metazoa; phylum Chordata; class Actinopteri; order Cypriniformes; family Cyprinidae; genus Onychostoma; species Onychostoma macrolepis. Next base: position 31,571,736 of record NC_081163.1, read on the forward strand.
AATGCCCTGCCATGCCCTCTTACTTTATAAAAACAACAGCTAAATGCTTGTCTAACATAGGTGGAGCAATTACTTTTCTTTTTTTTTTCCCCACAGACTACTGCAATTGTTTTTGCTGTGAGGAAAAAGATATATAGTAGTATGTATTGAATTTCATGCAACCACACAGAGGTAGTTGCAACACTTGAAAAACAGTAAAGACGAACAAGGTGAAAACCACATTGTTTAAATGTCTGTCTGGTGTTATTAATAAAGACAAGCCATGCACAAATTCTTCAGGCCCCTAATTATTATTTAGTACTTTTTAAGATAATCTTAAAAACACCTAAGTGTACTCAACTGTGCTATTTTAGGACACCATGAAAATGAACAAAAATATGCTTTTAACATACTTTCTCTGTAAAAAAAAATATACTCATCATACATAGAAAATACACTTATTATAGATAATGAATATATGCAAAATGTATTTATAATGTACTGCCCGCATATTTTTATAGATTAAATAATTCATTTAAAATGTATTGTAAATACGTTAACGCTCCCTTTATATGATACTGTATACTTAACTACATGTTTATGGGGTCTTTAAATAGTCTAATCAAGTACACTATGTCATTAGTAGTACTTTATTCCACATTAAAATATAGCACTTCAAGAACTTTATGCTAAAAGTATACTTACTGTTAAATTGTGAATTTTTATACACATCTAAACAAATATGAATGAATAATCCAATCATGTGCATTTATAGTAGACTATATACTGTACTAAGCTATAGGTGTCACGGTTACTGGGTTGTTAAACACACATGACGATGAAGATAAACAGTCTTTCACAAATCCACAGAAGGTAAATCCAGAGAGAGGGAAGGCTTGTAACACACATAACATCACATAACATAGACAAGATCTGACAAACTCAAAGTGAACCGACAGGAACTGCATTCACGTCATGTTGTAATTACTGTTATTTCGAGATGACAACATGTGACGTTCTACTTGGAGCCGTTTGCACCCTTGGAATCGGACATGGAACTATGGCGCTACCGCTACAGATTAAACGAATCTGAGGTGGTCAGGTAGTATAAGTCGTAGCTCTCAAAAAAAAATATTAAAAAAATAACTCCCAGTTCATAAGTTTTAATAACTATTCTTATGAGGACGTGCACAGTTTTTTACAAGTTGATATCTCGTAATAATGGTAATTACAATATGGCATGAACGCACCTAAAAATACACAGACCAAACAAGGATAATTAACAACATAATATGGAGCGAATTTTGTGCCAATATTCATCAAACAAATCCAGTGTTTCGCAAATAAACACAATCTGCTTTGCAAAGAAAAACTCGACTTGCAAACAAACACAAAGTGATTTGCAAATACAAAACTCTATTTGAGAGAAAATGCAGAGGTATGGACAAATATATGTATTGTGTATTGCAACTGTGAGACTCATTTGCCTTTTTATGAGGAAACTTGGCTTGATTTTCTCACAAATGCGTGCAGGCTGATTTTCTCACACGCGTGCGGGCAGATTTTCTCACACGTGCAATTGAGCAACTTTCTTTTCCAAAAACAGCAGATGGCGCTGTCGGTCAATTTACGCTAGTCTCCCGAGACCTTTTCAGACCAGTATGAGTGGGGAACAGGTGAGTTTCTGTCTTACTATCTCTATAATTAACCATTTAGATGTTTTCAAAAAGCGACCCTACTACAGTGTCAGTGAAATTCACAACAAGTGCTGTAAAACTGTTAACATGATTGATTAGTTCAAAAATCAGGAGTGACATGGCTAAACATTTAACTAGACAGTCTTTCCCTATAAAAACTGATCCATTCTCTGTAACTCTTATCCTCTGTTGGATCGCGGGATATAGAATATATAACATTCAAAACAATGCAGGGGTATAACAATATATCGTGTCACAATATATTGTAATACTAAAATGCAAATGTGTAGTGGATAGCGACAATATTGTGCACCAAAAATTAAAGCTTAGACAATTTAATTTAGTATCAGATATAGTAATATCACCCAAGAGGTCATTAATTATTAATAAAAAATGAAAACAAATCACATTATTTAGTACAATATCTTAAACTTTTTTTAAAATGATTAAATAATTACGTATTTTTTAGCTAAGCAAAATGATGAATATTTCTCTTCTGGTGTCACTCTTGTCCTGTGAATTGGGGAGAAGGAATAAGTTCATGCCGATGTAATACTAAATTCAGCATTTTAATAAACAGTGGTTTAATAAACAGCGTGCTACACGGGTGAAGACACTCTCTGGACAGCGACGACTCTTCTCGGAGTGACTCAGATGACGAACGTTTGCATTTTAAAGAGCCACTAATATAATTCCTGACGGTAGCCTTTTATTCTTAACTTCATGAGTTAAAATGTTGCTCGACCTTATATAAAAAGCTACATAATTTTAGTCAGACTAAAATCTGCTGGTATATTGGTTGAAATATGAAATATCTCCTTACAGGCCACTTTTAGTTTTACATGTTGTACAAGGCATGTATATTACTGTACTATATATAAACATAAATATGATAATAAACTATGATATCCCTTATGAAAATTAAAGTTGGTTTTACTATAGTAAAAGTGTGGTAATCATGTTTTTTTGCAGGTTACCATTTCAATATAGGCAGCTTTACTACAAATACTATGGTATTTATTTAGTAAAACCATGGTTAATTTTCGTAAGGGATATTAATGTTTAGATTATATTTTGGTACATTTACATAGCTGAATCACAATAAAGCTCACCTGAACTTTAACTAGTTTATTAAATGATTATAGTAGCCTATTTGTATAATTATTTTAGCCTACTCCTTTCAGTACGCTATCTATGTGTAGTTTTATACTTCTTTAAACTTTTACTACAGAGGTAGCCTACAACATTTCTCTCCACTGGAGGCTATGTCTATAGCAGAAAGACAATAAATCTTACTTGACCTTGTAAATTAAAGTAAATTAACTAATGATCACAAGGAACAGGAACAGGAACTCCAAATAAGGGCACGAGAGGAGGGGAAACACAAGACGTAGAGACAAAGTCTGACAGACCTAATGTAAAAAAAAAAAATTCTAAATGCTTTCATTTTTGGTACACAATATTGTCGCTATCCACTACACATTTGCATTTTAGTATTACAATATATTGTGACACGATATATTGTTATACCCCTGCATTGTTTTGAATGTTATATATTCTATATCCCGCGATCCAACAGAGGATAAGAGTTACGGAGAATGGATCAGTTTTTATAGGGAAAGACTGTCTAGTTAAATGTTTAGCCATGTCACTCCTGATTTTTGAACTAATCAATCATGTTAACAGTTTTACAGCACTTGTTGTGAATTTCACTGACACTGTAGTAGGGTCTCTTTTTGAAAACATCTAAATGGTTAATTATAGAGATAGTAAGACAGAAACTCACCTGTTCCCCACTCATACTGGTCTGAAAAGGTCTCGGGAGACTAGCATAAATTGACCGACAGCGGCATCTGCTGTTTTTGGAAAAGAAAGTTGCTCAATTGCACATGTGAGAAAATCTGCCCGCACGCGTGTGAGAAAATCAGCCTGCATGCATTTGTGAGAAAATCAAGCCAAGTTTCCTCATAAAAAGGCAAATAAGTCTCACAGTTGCAACACACAATATATATATTTGTCCATACCTCTGCATTTTCTCTCAAATAGAGTTTTGTATTTGCAAATCACTTTGCGTTTGTTTGCAAGTCAAGTTTTTCTTTGCAAAGCAGATTGTGTTTATTTGTGAAACATTGGATTTGTTTGATCAATATTGGCACAAAATTCGCTCCATAAACATACACCTGAACCTAATGAAGAAATCAAGCCAGAAACCATGACAACTAACTCAACAGTGAAAATGGTGGAAACAGTGTGATGGTGTGACAATAGGGTTTTACTTAAGTAATACAATTCTGTATTTTTCATGAAAATCCAAATAGAACTTAGTGATAGAACATACAAAAATTCACAAAAAATTTACGTAAAGAGATCATTAGCAAACGTTTAAGCAATGCAATTATAAAACACTTCTGATACTTTATCTGAGTCAACCTACAATCAGTTTAAGTGTTAGTGCTAATTAGTATATTTAAGTAGCACAGTTGGGAAAATATACATACAGCATAACTATTACTAATATATTTTAAATAAAACCAATTCAGCTAACTATATAACTATATAAAAGTGTACTAACATTGAACTTATTTTTAAATCATTCAAAGCACAACTTTAAGAAATACACTAATAAAATCCTCTATATATTTTTGTGGTAGTACACTTTATTTCAGTGTACTAAAAACTGTATTTCAATGTACTTTTGCAATTGCACGGAAGTAGGCCTACTACTGAAGTAAGAATATACTTTTAATTAGTCTATTTATAGTGTATAACTTTTACAGTTTTATTTAGCACAAATAAGAATGTACTGTACTAAAAATGTACTTGCTGGTATTTAAGTATTTAAATTTTTAGTGCACTCAAGTATACTTTATTTTTACCTGGAAACACAACTGCTGAATATTTTCTCCTTAAACTGCAGGGTATCAAAGACAGTTGTGGTTTGAAACTCCCCCTGTTTTTTTTTTGGTGTTTTTGCCTTTATTCTGATAGGACAGTATGACAGGAAGCGAAGTGGGAGAGAAATTCCCTGGATCGGGAAAGGTCCATGAGCTGGGATTTGAACTTGGGATGCTACTGTATATGTCGGCACACTTGACATTTGAATATTCATGAAGACAGTATTTAAGGGGGAAAAAGAACCAAACAAAAAAACAGAGAAATATGTAATTTGGATTACCAAAGATGACTTTTAAGGGATAAAATTACCACCTTAAAGTTAAATTATCAATGTTTTAATACAACCTGCTAATTATTTTAGCATTCAAGAATTTGTCTAAAGCTAATGTGGTACCTACATTAATATTGAATGTATTTAAGTCGACTCATTCAGCATTAATCGCAAATAAATCGAAGATCCAATATTTCCTTCTGCAATTGCACTTTACCTCACAAGCAGCAGCAGTTAAATCAAAACCATAAAATATTAAGTTGCAATAGTTAAAGATGCCCATCTAATGCATGTTTATATAGAAAAACATTAAAAAAAAATGTAAAACAAAAACAAAAAGCACATTCTGTGTGAATGTCCTAAGACTTTTGCTTTTAAATGATGGCACTAAGTATAAACATATAGGCTTACATGTTTCAATGTGCTATTATTTATTAAAACATAAAAAGAGCATACTGAAGCAAGGTTACATGCTAGAGAATGTTACATGCTTTGCTTGTAATAGACAGCATACAAATAAGTTAAAAACTTTACATTACTTTTCATTAATAAAATATATGAATCATGCCATGAAAGTCTGATTCATACATTCATAAAAATATACAATTTTTGTTTTGTTTCTAAACTAGTGAGAATGTGAAATGTTTTAAAAGTTCATTTTCTAAAAGTCACAAGTATCCTTATTAAAAAAAAAAAAAAAAAAAACTTAATTACATTTAATTGCTCCTAAACTACTACTATAATATTTGTAAATTACTAATATGCATACTGTGTACATACAGTAATTAGTCAGTAATAACACATTATAGTTGTTTGGTATTTGGTTTCCTCTAAACTCTAAAATAGATTCTCCTCTCCCACAGCATGTAGCTTTAATTGAGGATAGTAGAACCACAGCATTCATGTTTCCCCTCCAGTGCTTTCTGAGAAAAGCAGTGAGCTGCGGACCGCCCGCAGTCCACATCCTTCATCCCCGGGTCAGAGCTGTGGAGTACAGGGTGCATCTCACTCTCACTGTCAATGGCATTTAATCGATTTCAGAGCACAGCTCCAACAATAGTTCAGAGAAGCTGAGAGTATCATCTCAGAAACACACCACAGACCCATGGAGCTCAATCTGAGTTCAATGCTGTCCTCTTTATAGATCTTACCGTTCTCCGAAAAATATGTTTTGTGAGATGTCTATATTATAGAATGGACAGTCATAATGTTATTACACAGAAACACACACAACTTCAGCTATCAAAGGGTTTGTCCACAGAAACATCACTACTGGTTATTTTCAATGTAATGTTTATGGAGAACATATGTGGCATGTTATCGATAACAACAGACAATAATTTAGAATTTTGGAAAATGTGTTCCCACTAAAATAATAGAATCAACAACGATAGTCTAAAAGGCAAGCAATACCAATAACAATTAAATAACATGAATTCAATTATGCAACTATCACACTGTTTTGAAAGTACAGCCATATATCTTGGACTATTTTTGTTCATGTATTTCGTTTTTATTTAAATTTCTGTTTGCTTAGTAATTTTGGTATATGCTTTTGTCTTTTAAGATTTATTTATTTAGATTTAATTTAATAAACTATTTTAGTTTTAGCAATATTAGTACTTCAACTTAAATGAAAATTAGAAATGAAGAGTTCAGATGCAAAAGCCTCTAAGTGCCATTTGAAATTTTCTTCTAAAATGAGCATTTTTATGAGGCTCCCATGTGTAAGTTCAGTCATTTTAATTCAGTTGCAATGAATAGGTTATTTTCAATGCCATTCAAATGAAATAACTGAACATAAACATAGGAGCCTGAGAAAAATACTAATTTTAGAACGGCACTTAGTAGCTTTTGCATCTGAACTCTTCAGATGTTGCCTTGGAAACTAACTGAAATAAGTTTAAGATTTTAATATAATATTAATATTTTAGTTTTAGTTAACAATAACAACACTTCTGGCAACTGTACTGCCCTCATGTAAAACCTTCATTAGTTTTGCTTGAGGTGGATGTATTTGAAACATCTTTTTCTATATATCAAAATAAATATTTTCAATAAAAATGTTGGACATGTTTGGAATGACAGAAGCGTGAGCAAATACGTTTTATTTTTGAGTCAAGTATTCCTATAAGCTTCCACAGTAAGACTGTAAACATCAATTGTTTTTATACAGTGAAGGACAGATCAAAACCGTCTTTGTTAATCAAGGCCACAGATGCAGTACACAACACAAATACTGGATTAAAAAAACAACCCAGAATTCTTCTAATAAACTGCACTGGACCTTTACTTCAGACATCACAGCACTGTGATCAAGCATTTAAAACTGTGATGCTTATTTTCTGTCTAGCGAGTAAAAACATTTGATTAGCATCTTAACAACAAGCTTGACCCGTTTTAAATGCGCAACAGTAAAGTAAATCTAAAAATGAGATAAAATAAAAGAGGTAGTCCCTTTTTAAGATAATCCCCAGACTTTCATGTGTCTCACAAGTCCATTGCTGCCCACTGATCAAACAGAAACATGAAATGCTGTGAAATCTCCACATAAAGTGATCCATTAGCCAGAGAGATGCCCAGAGATGAAAGGCATCCTTGCATCCTGCCCTACCGCCGCAGTGCTCCGTGTAAATAACCTTTTGCTCCGAATAGTGGCCATACATATTCAGTTAGAGACAGAAAGGGAGAGTTCATGGGAGTGTTTTCTGAGTGTGTGAGCAACAGAGCGAGATAATTAATGCACGTCATGGCTGTCTGATTATTTTCCAGGAAAAAACATGGTTATAAAACTCACATTCATATCACACACACCAAACAGCACTCTAGAGCGTGTCCTATACAGTTAAATTTGACACTGTTTGCCTTCATACAGTAAATACAGCTTAGAATCTGCTCACTATGACGCTAATGTTAAATGTGCTTGTCAAAAATACAAAAATATTTTGGAAATTCAATAAGAATAAACTGCTGTTAGCTTTGTGTATTTTCACGCAATTCCTCCATTGGATGATGCAAATCAAGTAAGGCCACAAACATAGGCTACCAATTCCCAATTTTGCGGGTCAGTTTTGAGCATTAGGTTATGCAGGATGCAGCAGACTACCATAATCTGACATACTTTACTGGGACTGTACAGCAGCATACAACCAGACACCTTTTACACTTTTTAAAAGCAGAGAGTGTGCTTTACTACATCATACATCTGGATATTTGCCTGGTAAAGGTTTTTTGACGTTATAGTATTTATTTGATCAAAATACAGTAAAAACAGTAGGGTACAACGTTATATTACATAACAAAGACGTTATATTACTATTTTATTAATAATATATTATTTTCATCTAAACCACTACATGGCACAAAAACATGGCGTAGCACTTTCCAAAACATCCGCTTTTCAAGATGCACGTGCAGATTTGTCTGATCTTTGACACGATCGCACGCAGCATTGCAAAGTTGATTCTGTGCTTACTTGATCTAATATTTAATGTTTTTTTTTTTTTAAATGTTGTAGATTTAAGTAGCAAATTAGAATCGCTAAAATTAATGCATATATTTTGAGACAACAGTCTTCTTTATGATTTTCGGTTTTGTTTAAGATAATTAAAGCAACCGTTTTTAAATAACGAAATAATATGTAAAAGTATGGTATTTGGGGTAAAAAGCGCCCCTGCTGTTGGGGCTAATTAACATGATCATTAATAAATGGCTGACTTTTTGACATTACATTCAGATGGTAAATATCATATATTATGTTGGGTGTCCATATTAGAGATAATCACCATGTTTAGAATGAAACCATCATATTTAAAAACATTATTGGATCTCCTTCAATACTTTCAGAATATTTACTTATTAAAATGATTTTGTTTCTGTATTTTAAAATATATATTTTTTATATTAACATATTTTAATGATAGTATATTTATTGAACAAAAAATATATATTTTTTATTTTTCAAAATAAGCAGAAAATAGTACAAACTTTGCTAAAGTGATTGTTTTGAACAAGTATTAACTTAGACATTATTTTAAAAAACATTATTTTAGCTAAAGTATTTGTATCAATACTGTGTGCCCTCTACCCCATGCTGGTGGGCCTTGTGCCCCGTGTGTGTGGGTAAAAGGCCCCCCTTGCCACCTCATACATTTATAAGATGTTTAAACAAAATAAACAACTTGAATGATTTATTTTCACACAAAATCTGTTGCTCCATTAATGTTCAATACAACGTACACTGTTAGACATTTCTGTAATTTCCACAGTTATTTACTGTATATCACCCAGTGTAATACTGAAAATTCCCTTTACAGTATATAACTGTAATACCCTTTGCATCATGGGAATTTTCTGTGACGTCAGACCCCACATACAGAGACTTACTGTATTTTTTTAAAATTGCTGTATACTACTGTAACGGTCTCTTTGGCGCCATTATACTGAGGTCGTTTTATTTTCCTCATTTCTTACATTTGGATTGACACAATTTGAGCTACACCGTGTCTACAACGCCGCAACAGCTTGGAACTGACTACTGGATGTGCTACATCTCTTCTAATGATTGTAAAATCCGTTTGTACTTCGTGTCAGAAACAGCGCGAGCGCTTGGAGTACATCTGTACATCAGAATTATACTGGGACATCACATTACTGTCCGCATCCACTGTAGATAATATATATAATGGGTTCTATATTGCTTTTTTATCGAGTCGCGCCTCGCCTCGCCACGCCGCGCCACTCGCGGAAGACACGGAAGCGCGGGGCAGCGCAGCGGGTTTTTCCCGGGGATGAACCCGCTAGAGTGGAAGAGCTCAGGAGAATATCTAGGCTGTGTGTCGATGCACCTTACGAGAGAATAAGACCAGCAAGCAAGGTAAAAATATATGTACATTTTTCTGTGTGTTTGTGTCAGATTTTTGCACCCCAGTTTAACCCATAGTAGCATTTACTCGTCAACATAGCGGTTACAGAACTTCACTATGGTAAACTGCACTGTCGTTTCAAATGACTTTTGTCAGCTTATTGAATTAAGTTAGTGAATTAAAATAGTTTTTAATGAGCAACGCTTATCTTATATTAACATTAAGTTAACTAATGTGAAATTTAGTTCAGGTGATAGTAGTTAATGTTGGCCAGTAGCCTGAGAAAATAAAATCCTATGTTAGCTAGGTTAAACTAGTTGTATGGTTAGCTGCCTTTCTAGTTTTAGAATTAGTTTGTTTTAGTTTTTAATGGAATTTAAGATTTACTGCATTTTTTGTATTTGTGTTTTAAAGGCAACTGCAATGAAGCATCAAGAAAGACATGAGCAGACCAGCCACCCTGAGACTGATAATTCATGGTAAGAGAACAACTATGGTTTTGAGAGATTCAAGTATTCTATATGAGGTTTGCCTTTTAAAAGTGTGCTATTTCTTCTACTTGTTTTTCAGAGAAGACATTTCTGTCAAAGTGGATGGTGAGCAAAGATGGTGGCCACGTTTTGGAGCAGCATCTGGGTTTTGCAGATGGCTATGTATTCTTTGGCTGCTTGTCTTTTTTCCCCCTATTATGTTTCTGTTGCCTAAAGATTCTTTGTGAGGATGAATCCAGAGGACACAACATAATGCACTGCAAAACGTCCTAAGACAGGAGAAATGGTGAAGATGCACTGTTCCAGCATTGGAAGTCTGTAGTTTTAAGTGTTATACATGCAATGTTTTAAATAAAGAATTTGATATTTTATAATTATTGTGTCTGTTTTAATTGAATGCCAGTAGTACCTATGTAGAGTAAAAATAAAATGAATTATATATAAAAATTATAAAATCTAATGAAATCTATATTAAAATGAATGAATTACAGTAGTATACTGATAAATCAAATACAGTTTGCTACTGTACATCTTAATTATAGTAAAAGTTACTGTAAAACCCTTTGAAATGTCTAACAGTGTATATATTTTCTTCTGCAATTATACATTTTAGGCACAGTGAATAGCACATTTTTTCTTAAGGTGGGCCTTTAGCCCCGTTGTACCCTAATTCTGTGAAATATGCTTACAACGTTATATATATTTTTAAAATGTAATTTATTCTTCTGATACAAAGCTGAATCTTTAGCATCATTTCACAAGTTCACCCTCACATCTAATCTGATAGCAAATAGTAAGCATATTTTGGAGTGCTGTCCTGGGGGAGGGATCCGAGCCCGGAATATGGCCTGAACCCAGAGAACTCCCCCTATCCCTAATATGGGATAAAAATAGATTAGGGGTGAGGAGTTGGGGTGGAGGAGGGATGCCAAAAAACTGTCAATGGACAGAGGTAGGCAGGCTGCATATATACTGTATATACATGTATTGTGCTCGTTAGGACGGTTAGCTAAACGAGTTGCACCTGCGCCAAATTAGTTGATTATCTGATCGTGCTCCTCCTGAACCTTGTTAATAAAACATCATTACTCCAGTCTTCAGTGGCACGTGATTCTTCAAAAAACATACTAATATTCTGATTTGCTGCTCAACAATAATTTCTTAGTATTATTGATTTTGAAAACAGTTGTAGTGCCTAATATTTTAGAGGAAAATAATATAACAGTATACGTTCATGGCAATTAACATTCTATAATAAGTCTAATTCGCACAAAAGAAGGCATGTTTGCATGACAAGAATATTAATGAGGGACCTGAGACTTGTTTAGGGACCACAACATCACAGAAACTTGCAGGCTCTGTTGACTGGAAAGCTACCACCTAGCAACCAAAACAGATTAGCAAAACTGTCCAGGCATGATTAAACTGTCCAGGCTGTCAGGGAGCGTCCGACGGGCTAGTTTCTAAAAGAGACAACCACCAATGAAACCTAAACGGGTGACAAGTTTTGCACAGGCAAGCACCATTTACATGTACTTAGAAAACTAAGAAATCTTTTATCATCTTTTGGCATGTAGTAAAATAAATATTTTACTGCAATTCAAAACGAGCATGTGACAAATGAAACCATGAGCTCTGAAAACACACAGCAAGGCGAATACTTCTCTAATTAATCTGAGGAAATGTTGTCAGGTTTTATTTGACACTGGAAGTGCTGAGAAGAAAGTAACCTTCCCTTCAGACAGAGACTAACCACTGCAGCCTCTGCTCAGTGTTAATTAAGCCATTATTAGCTGCCACTGACAGAGAGCTAAAGTAGCTTGTTTTCATTAAGATTCATGCCAAGGTTTACATCTTTGTCAGTAATCAGGCAGCTGATCACACTTCATCTATCTTTGGGGCAGTGTTTCCACAATGAAGACGATTACAGCTCTTTTCTATAAGACACTGGTGATGATCTCAGCATATACACTCCATTCACACATGCAACATATGAACAAGTTGTCCACAAATTTGTTGAAATATATTAGTTTTAATCATTTTATGTAGACCTCTTTGAAGTTTGCAGAGGCACCCTAGTGCTGTGTCTCCCAACCCTGTTCCTGGAGGCACACCAACATTCATATCTGACCCATTCATTTTAGGTCTTGGAGTATCTACTAACAAGCTGATGAGTTGAATCAGCTGTGTTTAAATAGGAACAGTTTGAAAATGTGTTGTGTTGGTATGTCACCAGAATCAGGGTTGGAAAACACTGTCCTAGGGGTCCCGGCCAATGGTTGCAAACCACTGCATTAAAGGGTTGTATTTACTTAGCCTATTAGTTTTATCTTCAAAAAAAGTCAAATTTGGCATCACATTTTATACATTAGCAAAAAGACAGTGACATTTAAAGGAATAGTTCACACAAAAATGAAAATTTACGGGAAATTGATTTGCCCTCAGGCCAACCAAGATGTAGATGAGTTTGTTTCTTCATCGAAAGAGATTTGGAGAAAATTAGCATGACATCACTTTCTCACCAATGGATCCTCTGCAGTGAATGGGTGCCATCAGAATGAAATTCTTTGGTTAATTCACCAATTAACATCTTGTGAGGAATGTGAGGTGAAAAGCTGAATTTGAAAGAAACAAATCCATCAAGGCGTTTTAACTCCAAACTAGCATTTCTAGCCAAATTGCAAGTTCATAATCCATAAAAAACACTTCCTCCAAGTAAAAAAGGGCATCCTTTCTTGTCCTCTCACATCAAGATCCACCAATATATTTAATTAGATCTGGCCGACCTGGACTGTTTTCAGACTGGATGATGTTTGATCTGTGCATATTTTTCTCGTGATTCAGATGAGATGGCTTTTTTCACTGGAGAAAGCAATATTAGGGATAGAGTACTCGTTTGAAACAAAAAAAAAACGTCTTAATGGTGGATTTGATTCTTACAGACATACAGCATTTCACAAGACGTTAACTGATGGACGTAAATTGTGTGGATTACTTGCGGATTATTGTGATGTTTATATCAGCTGTTTAGTCTCTCATTATGACAGCACCCATTCACAGCAGAAGATCAATTGGTAATTTAAATTTCTATATTTCTCCAACTCTGTGCTGATGAAGAAACAAACTACTATACATCTTAGAGGGCTCGAGGGTAAGTACATTTTCAGTTTTCGGTGAACTACTCCAGTCTTGATGATTTTACATCATTTCTAAATGCACTTATGCTTTAGCTTTTGACTCAGAATTTATTTATTGTTTTGATAACACAGATTGCATTTTGCCATGTTTTAAAGCAGCGTCCAAACAAAATATTAAGAGTGATGAGAAAGGTCATGAATGTGTTTTGGTCCATCTGTGTTACTGTATTGTACCCAGCAGTGTCTTCTCCATCCTAATCGTGGTCAGGGATAAGACATGGAGGGTGAGGAAAAGACTCTCTGAATGCACAATGTAGCAGAGGGTGAGGTGGGAATGTCAACGGCTCTTTGGAGCGCTGAACAGCATGATTAAACAGGTCAGGCAGCGAGCTGGAGGGATTCTGTGTGTATACGTGTGAGTTTGTGTATAATAAGACTGAGAGTGTGAGCCAGCACATGTTTTAAAACTCAGAATGTCATTGCGAAGATGTGGATGATGGTAGCAGGCTCGCTTTGACTGATGTAGATCTATTATGATTGACGGGAGTTTATCAGAGCAGATACGCTACGGATCATGTAAACGCTGCTGTATAGATGCAATTTCAGACCTCATTCACTAGCGTCTGCTTCTACTGTATTGGGTTTAACTGATTACATTCCCCTGCAGGTGTCCCCCACAATTCACTGTGCTTCAAACAAACACACCCATCACAATGGAGTTCACACGCGGTGAAGCCGTCTGATGAGAGCTGTGAAGAGTTTACATTTCACTATCTGCATTCATTAAGAGCGCACTTCATCATTTTCTACATACATTACCATTTATGAAGAGGAACTGCTTCTGAAGCAGATGAAGATGTGGGTCATGTAGTACTCTCATAAAACACCCTCCATACAGCAAAACTGTGACTGCAGCAGATAACAAATGGTCACAGTGAAACCACAACACTCTATTTCACTTAACTAAACCAATAACTGTCTGTACACACTTGACCTTACATTAAATACAATCATACACGTTGGTTCCACTTTGTCTTGATCCTTTAAATCAAACACACCATTTCCTGCAGTGGCTTTAGGACTCCTGTGTAAACACACTCTTCACATTTAAAATGAGTGATAGAGCTGCATGTTTGCAGTTGAGTACAATAGCAATGAGAAATCTGAATAATTTATGCAAACCAGTTATTTTAAACAGTTAAGTTTTACCATTCACAAGTTTGAGGTTGGATATTTTGAAAGTCTTTTATTTGCTTTTATTCAATCAAAATACAGTACTACTGTGAAATATTATTACTATTTATTATATATATATATAAGTATTATTATAATTTATTATAATTTACATTACATTAAAGAAGAAAAATATTAAGCAGCTCACCTGGAGACTGGAGTAATGGCTCCTGAAAATTCATATTTTCCATGACAGCAATAAATTCAATTTTATTATTATTTTTTTTTTTTTTTATTATTATTATTTTTTAATATAAATAACCTATATATTCTATATTATTTCATTAAAAATACTACTTACATCATCTGACTGAAAAAATCATTTTAATAAAACGGTCCTTAATTCACAAAACTGTGCTTTGTGTGCATTGATAAAGTCATTTAAAAAATAAATAAAATGTGTAAATATTTCCAATACGCTATTAAAGTAAGCTTCGATTCACCACAATTGTCACATTCTTGGTTCACGTCGAGTGCTTTTGGCTCATTCGTAAATTCTCGACAAATTGGACATGTTCACAACACAATGTTATCAGTTGTTAATCTGGTTCCTTACAAATCAGACATGTTTGAAAGGAATTGGTGAGCTGTTAATCTAGATCACCATGAAAAGTCACGTGAGTGTCAGTTGTTGACTTGAAAATAACCTGCACCGATTCAGTTCAGACATTTAGCAATTCAAGCGTGGAAAATTAGAGACAGGTGAATGTGACTGCTCAAGAAACAAAGGGCCCGCAGCAGATGAGACCTGTTGTGAGTGCAATGTCAGCTGAAGGTGGAGATGAAGTAGGACATGATTCTATGAGCAAGCTAAATTCACAGGTTTGATCATTCAGCACTGGCAGCCTTGCTTTGTTGGATTGCCATCCAGAGCCATTTGCTGGATAATCTGGCTAGGAGATAATAGTGGTGAATCGAAAGCCTCCCACTTTACAGCAATCTACCAGACAAATCACTTTTCTTTTTGGGTAAAAACATGCAACAGCTGTGACATTTGTGCAAATTAGCAGATAAATCATCTTTAATATGAACACAGGGCTAAGAATGATGAACAACTGTAGTCTTTTGTCCAAATATTCCTACTACATAAGCGAGAAACATGTGAAATGAGTATGTCCAGATTCATAGTATTTATAAAACAGTAGGCAAAAAAAGTACCCTGATGACCTACAGTACTACTGCTGCTGAGATTCTGAAGTGCACATCTGATGGACACTTTTCAATCCCATGAGGCCATGGCAGAGGATTTGTGATTGGCAGTGAATACGGCAGATGATATTCACTGGCATATTCCAGTGAATAGGTTTGCATTTCATTCATACTACATACAATGCACTTTTTTAACAGTAAGTTAGTTCCCTATGGAGTGATGCAGGGAAGACATATTTGTGTAGGCCAAAATCACAGTGAACACGAAAACTCATCTCTCTCTCTCTCTCTTTTTTTTTTTTTTTTTTTAAGACTGAAACAGTTGTTGAAAGCTAAGTGATGGTGATGTTGACTGTGATGTAATTCATTTATAGCCCATGTTTAGCATTTTACTTCTGGCGAATGTATTTAGGCTTCAAATAGATGTGTTTATTTGTGAAAATTACAATGGTGAACAAAACGTGTAAGAATCATAATTTTTGTTGTTCACAGAGTTTATTTTCTGCAATAATCCAAAAGCCAGTGCTGAAATCTGAAAGTGCTCTATAGGACTCTATAGGACATGAAAATATATTCCAAGTTTTCTGAAGCCATCAGAAAGTTGAAAACTGAAAATCTTGCTGCTCCCACTATCCTGACAGTTCATGAGACGTGTCAATGTCCGATTCATGAGTAAATCACTCTTTTGAGTCAAATCTTTGACTCAAAATGGAATAAATCCATCGTTCCGGTTCACAAAACCCGACTGAATTATTAGAGCACAAACTGGACTGATTTGGTTCATTATGTTCACTGACTTAATGATCTGGTCCCAACAGTTAACAGCTCACTGGAGGAGAAGATTATCAGTGAAAAGCAACATAAATATCAGTTAGTTGAATGATTTCAGACTTGGAACTTAGCGCACAAATACTACTGACCACTTGTACAAAATTTTATGGTGCTACTTTTTGAGCTTCTTCATTCAGTTATGAAAAAGAGAGGCCAAGATATTGCTTTTTATGTGTTGCACCAAAGAATGAAAGTAATACAGGATTAAATTATCTTTTTGGACTGGGTAGAAGTTCTGAAAGTTACAATAAAGCTTCATTCTACTTTGAACTCTACTGATTTTTTCATTGCATGTCTCCTTCAAACATCACCAGCAATACCTAAATGAAACAGCCAATCTAAACACTAATGCAATTGCTTAGTATTCATTTGTGCCCTACCATTTGATTTTCTTAGTCACTTTTTCTTTATGAACGCTCCTGTCCTCATAAATAAGATCAGTCAAGCGTCATCATCACGCTGTTATTAGTCATGCAGTATGCCGGTTGCCCTTCTGTTTTTCTCGTTCTGCTTTTCAGCACTAAACAAGAAAAGTAATTTCTTCACTTTTTTTTGTGCTTTTTTCCACTCAATTGCCTCTAACATGCCCTGGGGGAGATGGGCTAAGGCGCACTCATACATCAGAGCTAAATATGCCCCATAAATAAACCCCTGAGCCACAGTGTCAGTAATTGTACTATTGCTGCACTTTAAATACACAAAGTTTTCCTGTCTGAGAATGACATGTAGCATGAGGACGCTGACAGCTCAATTACAATAACTCAAACCACATGTTTCGTTATGATTACACCATTCACCGCATCCTAAATCAAGCAATAATTAATAAAGCGTGCTAACAGCACGACAGAAGAGAACAATTATCCCTCTCAAAACAGGAGGCAGTATTTGGAAGGAATTGCTTTTACAGCAAACGTGCACATGATTGCACACTTAAGTGAAACAACAAACAGTGTCTCAGATTTACGATTGGATCTGAAGATTACTCTTAGTCAGTTATGAGCGATCAAGCAGTAATGATTTGCTATGTAGTCTTACATGTATGTGAGTGTACTTCATGCATTCGGTTTGATGTACTACATATTCAATCAAGCCTTTGAGATTTGCTATTTAGTATTCATCATAATATGCATGGCTTGAGATGAAGGCACATGGGAGAAGGCTGGATATGTCATCTATCTCTGCCCGACAGATCTACCTGTAAAAATGATCAATACTTTAACAGACAAGGGATTTCCATCTCCATTCAGCATATTGTTGGTCAGCCAATAGACAGAGGTTATATCCCAACAGCCACTGTCAGCGCTGTCCCCTATCATTTGTCATCATTTGTTCTTCTTTTTGCTTACTTGTTCAGTTCGGCCTAATTTAAAAACTTACATGCATGTATCGACCCCTGAAATCCTACTGAAGATATGCAGTTAGCCCAATGTGTATGGTGGAGTATGCTAGGCTATGTGTGTTTGAGCAGGTATTACAAGGCAATTATCTTGATTCCATGTTTAGGACACACAAAAAGATACATATGAGAGTCACGATCACATTAAACCTGATTAATGTTCTCAATCAAAAGGATCACTGCATAAGCTCTTTCATAACTGTGCAAATGTACTTAAAGTATTTGTTGCACTACCATAGCTACTAAATAGGGAAAAGTACATTGAGTATTGGACAAACTAGAACATCAAACAATTGTGTCTGTACTTCACAGACCCATTCGATATTTGTGTTTACTCATAAGCTAAAGCTGATTTTGAATGTGATTTAACATGTAGCATATCATTTAGCATATTTGCTTGTTGCAGCTAGCTAAAATATATTTAGCAACTACCCACTTTTTCTACAACCTTTTCTCCAAATTGCAAGAGAAAAGTCACAAACTTATGCAGCACAAAGGGCCAAAAAGCATGCAGGAACACATAAGATATTTTCACAATTACTGTACATATTACATTACCATTTTTATGCCATGGTCACACCATGATGCAATTACCATAATTACTAGATGACAACATGGGACGTTCTTTTCAGAGCTGTTCATGTCCTAGAATTATTATAATTTTTGGCAACACTATTAACACCAAAATTAATTTGTGTAATCAGCAGACAAAACCTAAATACAAAAATGAATGGTCGTTATTGAAAATGTATATTTAGCTTATTTAGCAGGCATTAGGCATTCGACTCAGTTCTAGATACATTAAAGTGTGTTGTATGTCTTAAAGTGTGTTCATTCATTAAATCAGGGATGTCATAAAATTTACAAGCTATAATTAAGAGAAGTTAACAATCCAGAATCGTGTGATTATGATAATTACAACATGGCATGAACTCACCTTTAGCACTGATGCAGTATATGGTATGTACAGTACACTGTTCACAGTATGTGTAGTATGTGTAGTATGTGTAGTATGTGCAGAGCATGCGTAGAATACCAGGATGACAAAATGCCAAATAAGAGCTTCTTGCATGAAATACCCATAATGCAAAGCACCCAACTTGACCTTTCATTTCAATTGTGATGAATGGATTGTAAGTAATATCAGATGTGATCTCTTTCTTGACTCTCTCTCTCTCTCTCTCTCTCTCTATATATATATATATTACACAAAATTAAAATATGTAAAATATAGCGTACACTGCACTGTATTCAGTAAGTATTCCACTCTCCAAGGGAGGCACCTTTGGCAAATTATTTTTTAATGCAATATGGTTTGAGTATATGTGTCCTTTATATTATAGCATATAAGATAGTACGTAAGGTTATGTACAACTGGGCCAGTTAGCCCTTTTAAATTATTAATGCAAATTCATGAGGGAGAAACAGCAATGTCAGGCATGATGAGTTGACAATGAAACCATACCATGTCTACTATGTGTCCAAACAAAGAGTGCCGCTTCACCTGTCAATTATGATTAATTTATGTACCACATGAAGCTGATTCAGCACAGGCCACCCAATATAAAATCCCACAGCTTTACTCATCCTTAACACTTCTCTATGTACTATAGCTTTCCTTACTGTGCGTCCCGCTGGGCTGTTTAAATGGCCAGGAAGCTTCCTGTTTCTGAAAGACGTCAATGCATTTCTTTTTGGCCTTTTTCATGAATGGTCACAGACCCTGGGTCACGTTCACAGAGACCCCCCTCCCTCCTTCCCTCCCACGCTCTCCCCCAGGGGGCGTAAAGACTAAACATGATCGATGTATCTGCAGCTCTGGGCTCGCTGGCCAAGAGGACGATTCCATTGAGAGCAAACCTCCCAGCTGTTACAGGGGAGGAGAGGGCAGAAAGTTATTGAGATATATAAAAAAATAAAATAAACCGTATGTGTGTGAATGTCAGAATGAGAGAGAAAGAGAATGAGAGAGAGAGAGAGAGAGAGAGAGAGCTGATGTAGTGATGTACAGGTAGGCATGCACTGGGCTGGTGCATTGCAGGTGAGACTGAGCTCTGCAGTGTTTTTGCAGATGACCCTTCTCAACACACACATACTCACAAGAACATACAGATGCACTAGGACACATACACACCAACAAGGACACACACACGCACACATTCTTATTTTTTTTAAATTCTCACTTTCCATTTTACAGTCACAATGTCACAATTTATTTCTATATGTGTCTTTATACAAAGTTCTGTCATGAAACTCTAGATGGTGCAGGGCAGGCCAGTAGGTTCTAACTCAATCTGATATAATTGCATTATTATTCACATGGCACAGCTGATTGTCTCCTTTTTGTATCAGCAGCCAATGAGATTCCTGCTCAGCATTCAAATACTCGGCTAGTGCTTTCTGTAGCAGTTGCAGTGCACTTCAGAAACCCACCACCTTCCCCAGCTCCACCTGTATAGATATGCTACGAGGTAAATTAATGTATGTATGTGTACATTGGGTTATTTCATATGTTATATTTGCAGCAGCAGCATTTCTTACATGCTCACAACAGCATGTCTGTGGATTATTGGCACTAGCAAGTCTTGGTACTTGCTCTGTCGCAGCAGCAGCGTTGCAGATCTATTTCACCAAGACCAAACACATTAACATTGCAATGTAGCCTATATTACTGTCACGAATCTGGTCCGTGGCTTTCTGTCCAATTGTCACCAGAGGTCGCCCTTCCATCATATTCACTCTCACGCTACACAGACTGTTACACGTACACTGGACTTCAGTTCCCACAATCCATTTCACTCTGATTATGCTCTGATTATAAATTTCCTCTTTGGGAAAAAAATTACACACAACTGTTGATATGCAGTAACAGTGTAGAGCTATTAAACAATAGATAAATATGGTTTAGGTAGAATTTGTTGAGAAATTTTGAGTTCATATTGACTTTTGGTGCAGACAAATCAGATATGGTTTATCTGTCCTGAAACTCTAGAAGAAACGTGCAAGATTACTGTCTAAGCTAAACATTTGAGATTTTAAAAAGATATGTTATTTTTTTCTTCTTTCCTTCTTTCCTGTGGGTGGTCTCCCAGGTGTATAACCTTTTTATCTGGTCGAACAGCTACAGGTCCACCTTTAATACTAGCAAAATGTCTCAGGTTACTTGACTGTAACCCTGTTCCCTGAAAAAGCGGGAACGAGATGCTGCGTTTCAATAATGCTAATGAGAACATTCTTTGTTCGACCGGTTGTGAAGCACATGTGCCAAAGAATTGGCTTAAATAACCTCAGTGGGTGACATTATTTGATTACATGCACCTGCAGGTTATAAATAGACATGAGACGTACACATCTTCAGGTTAAACCTTTGTCTGAATAGATGTCCAAGCACGCCTACAGTGCGGCATTGAGGCGCAGCATCTCGTTCCCGCTTTTTTAGGGAACAAGCTACTCTCGATGCTGCATTTCAATAACGCTAATGGGAACAAGAATACCAACGCCACCGCACTGGAAGTGTCTGGACCCCCAAGGTTGTGTAGTGTGTGCGCAAAAACATTGAAGAGGTCTCAGACATGACTCTGGGATGTTGACTCAAGGACATGCGAGCCCGGAGTAGCATGGGCATTCAAACTATTGAGTTTGACAAATGTGTGCGAAGATGACCAGCCTGCTGCATCACACACTTGATGCAAGGGGACACCGCTTGCCAGAGCCTTAGCATAGGATGCAACCCACCTGGTTGAATGGGCCCTAACTCCTAGATGTGAAGCTTAGCCACTGGCTAATGCGGTGGATGTAAATCTGAAGAGCATGTACTCGACACAGTAAGTGAAGTCCTTCTTGCTCCGGTGTCATGAACAGTGGAGGTCAGAAGGCTTCAAGAACGACCGGAAATACGGTCGATAATTGAACTTTTGGAAGATAATAGGGTGAGGATGCAAAATAGCTTGACCAGCTCAGGGGCATAGTCTAAGCAAGATGACGAGACTGACAGAGCCTGCAAACCCCCAATTCTCCTCAGAGAAGTAATAGCCATGAGAAAAAACATCTTTAGAGTCAGAAACCTGACAGGAGTTGACTCTAGTGGTTCAAAATCGGGTCCCAACCAGATCCTTTGGGCACTAAGGCCAAGTCCGACAAAGGGACTGTCGCTCTGGTGGGCAGCCTCAACCTCTGAGCTCCATGAATGAAGCGGGCAACTAGAGGGTGCTTTCCCACAGAAACACCATCAATCAAAACACGGTAAGTCAAAATGGCGGCCACATAGACTCTAAAAGTACCAGGACATGTGCCTGAGGACAATTTCTCTTGCAGTAACTCCAGCACTGAAACAACCTGACAGTGAACTGTGTCATACACAAACTTTCGAAAAAGTACCATCTGAGGGCATAACTTCTTCTAGTGGAAGGAGTCCTAGCAATCAGAATAGTCTGTAGTACATCTGCTGGAAACCCAGCATCTCTTCTGGTCCCCCTCAGGGCCCAGAGATGAAGGTTCCAGAACTCAGGCCGGAGATGAAATACTGTCCCTTTGCCTGAGATAGAAGAACTCTCCTGACCGGAATCGCCCACAACGAACCATCAAGGAGGGATATTAGATCTGAGAGCCACACTCTGGTTGTTCAATGGGGCGCTATCAGTAAGAGGTGAGACCCTCGTTGAAATACCTTTGCCAGGACTCCTGGAAGCAGAACAATCGAGAAGAACGTGAGAGAGAGGGGTGGTTCATGCGCCCCTCGTCTCTCAGCCAGCTCGACACGCGAGCCCCACAATCGCAACGAGGATGTAGAGGCTCGCCCCTTCCTGAAAGATAGCGAGCCTCGAGCGGAGCACTCTGATTGAAGTGATAACAGTGCTTGCACTCAGCGTCCTCGAGGGCAGTAACAGCATGCTCCAAAATTCGGACAGCGGATCTGCTCCCACATTCATATGCCCCAGAATGTAAATCGCCTTGATGGACTAGAACTTGTCCCACATACAAAGCAGAACCTGCTGTGTTAGCCTGTTCCTGCGACACGGATGCAGTCTGCCCTGGCGACCTATTTAAGTGATTACCACAGTCCTGTCCCCCTGCACTAGGACATGCTAGCCCCTGCTGGAGGATGTATTTCAGGACCCAAAATACAGCCATCATTCCGAGGCAGTTGATGTGCCAATTGAGAAGATGACCTCTCCAGATCCCTTGGGTTGGATGGTCATGCAAGACCGCACCCCAGCCCGTGAGGGAAGCGTCTATCGTTAGCACCTTGCAACGACAACACGTGCTTAGAGTGGGACCCAAAGTCAAAAACCGGGGTCTGAACCACATAGAAAGGGTACGAGGCCCTAGCGCTCTGAGCCACAGCTGTAATGGTCTCAAGACGTCCTAAGGTTTCACGTGGATGCAGTCACGATGAGACCTAGAACCTTCTGAAAGTAATGTACAGCAACTTTCTGGCCTAGCCTGAAATCCTTCAGGGTGTTCAGAATGGATTCAATACGTGTAGGAGACAGCTGTGCCCACATTATGATAGAATCCTGTTAACCCCTAAATACATTGTCCCCTCGGAAAGAGAGAAAACGCCAGATAGTTAAGGTGAATGAGGACGACATCCCGATGTCGAAGCGCATGCTCTTAAGACTGGGCCAAATTAGACAGTCGCCGATGCTAAAGCTGCATTTTGCATATGTGCAGGATGATAAGGCTAGGCCAAATGGAAGAACCCGATACTGGTAAGCTTTACTCCCAAAAGCAAACCTCAGGAACTTCCTGTGTTGTGGCAACATTTCTAAATGAAAGTATGCATCCTTGAGATCATTTGTTGATAACCAATCCCCTGATTGGATCTGAGAAAAACAATGCTGTCAGCATTTTGAACTTGTACGTTCTTAGAAAGCAGTTCAGCCCGCAAAGATCTAGACTGGACACAACGCCCCATCATTTCTGGGAACATGAAAATATTGGCTATAGTAGCTCGACTCTCTGTCTAGGAGGGGAGATGTTCTAAGACCTCCTTGTCCAGCAGAGCTTGCATTTCCTGTGTCAATGAATACGCTTGTTCCAGTTTCACGGTAATAGAGACCATGCCGTTGAAACGCGAAGGATGATACGCAAGCCGTATCCTGTAGCCATCTTGTGGAGTCCTTACGACCCAAGGAGAGATTATTTGGCAGTATCTTCCACGCTGCCAAATTCTCTGAAAGGGAGACTGTCTGTGACACTTTGTTTTGCTGGGGGGAATGTTAAATGTTTGGTGTCCTGAAACACGGCAGGAAACAATCGAACATGTAACATCTCACTGGAGATCACTGACCCCCGAAACACCAGTGGTGGCGGAAGTTGTACAATGATCCCCTAAGGGTGCCGGGAAGGATCCCTTACACTCCTCGTTGGAGTTTTATGTGGCCCTCCCCGAGGGGACACACCCATTGTCCTGGGCTCACATTATGATAGATTCCTGTTAACCCCTAAATACACTGTCCCCTGGGCAAGAGAGAAAACGCTTTCCTTGGCATTGAGTCTCAATCCCAGATAGTTAAGATGAACGAGGACGAAATCCCGATGTCGAAGCGAGCTGTTCCCCAGTCTTTATGAGGGGGCGCATGGCTCGCTCACTCTCTTTTTGGCTTCTCATTTTGGCACAAAAAACACAGGACAAATATGGCTTACTCCATGAACAAGTTCTTTCATCATGGAGTTCACCAAAGAAGGGGAGAGAACATCGCTGAGGTCCCTCCCCCTGACAGAAACCTATCATCTAGTTTGGAGCGCCTAGGGGTCTACTGCTTTTGTGGCCAATCCAGTTTTAATCTGATCACACTGCACGAGTTTTCACCTCGAGTAACTCCTCATTCGTTTTACAATCGTGGGAGGAGCGCTCTGGAAGCGGTGCTCCCAATTTCCATTTCTACAGAATCAAGAGCTGCAGCGTTCGCTGCCCGATCAGAAGAAATGCCGGGGCACGCTTTGGAAGTGGGTGTGCGAAAACCCCCCGATCTGGTGAGAGCACGAGAGAAAGGGAAGGACCCACCTCTCGAGCCTCAGCCAGATCAAAGTGCGATCTTAAGGAGGGCGCAGTGGCTCGTTCTTCGTAAAAGAAAAATGAGCCAAACGTGAAGCACTTGGATAGGAAGTGAATCGCAGTGCTCACAGTCGCCGCACTCGAACGCAAGAGCAGCATGCTCTTACCCCAAACACTCAAAAAACTGCAAGGCATCTTTAGAGATGAGCCGTAAACAAGGAGGCATGCATCTCTTTGCGGATTAACTCAACAAGCTTTTAACTTTCACATTCACATTCACTTTCACTTTACAATGATACTGCTTTCAGCGTGACACACAACAAACACAGACAATGAAGACAAAGAAACCTGAAGATGTGTACATCTCGCGTCTATTTATAACCTGCAGGTGCACATAATCAAATGACATCACCCACCGAGGTTATTTAAGCCAATTCTTGGCATATTTGGCACACGTGCTTCACAACCAGTCGAACAAAGAATGTTCTCATTAGCGTTATTGAAACGCAGCATAGAGAGTAGCTTTTGATAGGGAACAGTCTTGTTTGGAAAACCAACTAAAACTATAAAAAGGCTGAAATAAAACAAAATATAAATATTAGATGAAAAACCTAAACAAATAAACAAAAGCACATAACCAAATTACTAAAGTTTAAATATAAATATAAAATATAAAAATAAAAGCAAATTCAAAATATGAATGAATATCATAAAAGTAGATAAATAACACTAACATTTTCATCTGAAAAATTATATTTGATTTTTGATGTTGTACCAGTGTTCTGTAAAATCCTTTCCCACAAACATCCAGAGACACAGCCAATTTAAAAGCCTTGCTCACATCTAAATCAATTAGACTACAGTATTCAATTCCTAAATAGATTACGTAACAGTCTTCATTTCCTAAATCAATTAAAGCCTTCACTATCAGCCAATCACATTCTCCCTGTCATTTCAGACCACAAATTCACCTTATCGCAATTCAATTTCAACAAAAACACAAAGTCTGGAATTACAGAATTTTGTCAGCTTAAGATCTCACCCAGAGCAGACATTTTATGGTGGCTATAGTCACAGGTTCATTTCTCAGAGGGCTTATCATTTATTCATGTTGATCATTATTTTGGATTTACTGAAATGAAGAGGATAAAAAAAATTATGCTGCTTCAGCATTGATCAAAGCTATGCATCAGGCCAGCTGCAGCTCCATTTCTGCTGGTTCTTTAGTTGATATTAAGACTGTATCAGGCACTGTAAATATTTGATGGTGTGGAGGTACAGAGAGGGAGAGTGGGTGTGAAATAAATCTGTTTCCTTCCCCTCTTTTACTTTCTACCTCTCTTTGTCTTCCTACACTTTTTTAGGCTTTTTTCTTCCTACACTTTCTTGTTGTTTTCATCCCAGTATTTAAATTCCTCATCGTCTTTTATTCAGAGCAAGCAGAATACAGCAGTAGTCTGTTTGTATTTGCGCTGTGTGCCATTCGGCAAGCCATAAAGCATTTTGATGTATGATACATCACACCTTTCATTATCAGAGCACAAAGTCTGATCCCGGCTTTCAACCTATTCATTACCAAACTAACTGATCCTTGTCTAAAACAAGCCGCCATCTGATCTGTGCACCAGCATGCTCATTTCACACCCACCATTACAAACCCACTAAAAAAACAACAACACAAACCTGTCAAGAACACAGGGGGATCGTCGCAATGTTTGGTGTTCGCTCCTGGCGAGAGGGTCATTTCAGGCTTTCAGAGTTGTACATGAGAGAGTGACTCAGACCATTAATGGACCGTGGACGCGCGGCTTTGATAGGGGTCATTACGGAGTAATGCTGGTAAGTGGCCGTTAGAAGAGGAGGACAACTGTGAGAGGTGCATATGAGAGGATTGTGTTGGGTCATGATGATGGGAGAGAAGATTCGGCTGGTTTATTAAAAGGACAAGCAACCCTGTTTGACTGCCATAATTATCAGGTCATTTCCAGCTGAGGTTCAGTCTCTTGTTTTAATGTCAGAAACAAAAACCTCCCACCAGATGCCCGCAGCCTATTATCGCCCATCAGACAGTCATATTCAGCAAGCTCTGATCTGATTAAACAAAACTAGCAAGGGCACACAGGACTTAAAACGGGAAGTTAAACCAAAACAAACCCTAATTGGATACATTACATGTCAGAAGGTCTCTTCCTGTCTAAGTAGTCCAAAATAAGCTGCAGTGTGAAATCTCAATATGAAATCAACCATAGGGAAGTTAATTTGAGAAATCAAAATGGAAATCAACATAAATTTCATGCTACATTGTTGATTTCACATTAATGATGTCGCTGACAAGTTTAGTCTGCTCAGACAGACTTGCGCATCCGTGTATGTCATGGATCACATATTTCATCTCCTATAAAAAGGAGAAGATAGAATAATCAATTTTAATAAATCATGCTGCGTGTAAGAGTGGTTACGGGAACGAATGAATGCACACAAGTAATCAAAAAGAGCATGGCGTAGCTCACAGAGCTAAAGGGTCAGTCAATGGGGATTCAGGGATCACAGAGGCTATGTCACAAAACCCAGTGAGATGACTAGCTGTCAACAGTGATAGTATTGTAACCTGTTTCATAAGTCACTGTTCTGACAGTTCACTAAAAAAACTACTATGGTATGTTCCAGTTAGACTCTGTGGATCTAGCTAGCAGTGTATCTGGTTGCCATAAGAATAACTTCACATGCATCCTGAGGCTCCCTGACATATGTTTGTGTCTAGACGGGACACATCAACTGTTCCTGGAACTTGTGTGAGTCTAAATAAACAGTATAAAAATGTTGCAAGAGCAATGCAATTTTGAGTTTATATTACTTAGGTTATCTCGCTAGCTGATATGATGTGAACCAAAAACATATTTTGTCTAATGTCAATTAAATATACGGCATCTTTTAGAACTACTGTCATTCCCATAATTATTCATTGTTTCAGGGTATATGGATTCCTCCCGCAAAAAAAAATTAAAATAAAATCTATTTAGCGATATATTTCGCTGCAACAAAACAAAATATTCCAGTTTAGAGTATGCCATCTAGACTAGCTATGTAACAATGTATCTGGTTACAACAAAACAAAACATTCCAGTTTAGAGTCTTCTACCTAGACTAAGCTAACAATGCACCTGGTTGCAACAAACAAAATAAAATATACCAGTTTCTGCTAGCTAGCTATTTAGCTAACAGTCTGTCTAGTTGCAACAAACAAAACAAAATGTTCCCCTTTCTGCTAGCTAGACTAGCTATTTAGCTAAATGTATCTATTTGCAACAAAACAAAACGTTCCAGTTTAGAGTCTGCTAGCTAGACTAGCTATCGAGCTAACAATGTATCTGCTAGCCATAAAACAAAACAAAACAAGCACAAAACACACACACACACACAAACAAACAATTGAGGCAAACGTAGTAGTTAATGGTTTATTAATAGTGAGAATTAAACCTTTAAATAAAGTGACAAAAAATTCTTTACGAGATGATTCTGAAAGTAGCTTGTAGTTAAACGAATGATGCAACAGTTTAAGCACAAAAAAGATAACCTAAAAAAAGATAAAGACAACCTCCTATCAATAATTTTAAGAGCTAAATAAGTATACCTCGGCTCCATTAATCAACTTGGACAGAACTTTGTCACTGCGCTTGTCGCTTGCGGGATTGTCTTATTCATGCTGGATACATGCGAATTAGACTTTAGAAGGTATCAGAATAATTTGAGACAGCCTTTGCATTAGAAACATGCCCAAAAGCCGTCTAGGTAAGCAGCTTAGTAGGTTTAAAGCAGAAGAAACATGAACAGCTGATGATGAGGTCATCACAGCGAGACACGCCTGAGCAGCAGTCATTTGAAACGCACCCCATCCAAAGCTAAATCAACAGCCTAATCCTGCTCTGTAGGAAGGCATGCGTGTCTGCACGTGTTTGTGTGTATTTAAGAAAGTAACTGTGTGGTTGCGTGTTAATGATCATTGAGAGGCTCAATTGTCTGTGTAATCCTTTATGTTCTACATCATTGATACTTTATTCTTTAAGGCTGCTGAAAGATTGTTGTAATGCTGTATTCTCTCTTCCTTCCTTGGCCTTTCTGACTTTTAAATGCCAGACCTTTTGCGGATAAAGGTCATGTGCTGAAAACTGTTAAGCATATCATGTTTTATGATCACAGGAACCCGACGGATCTCTGTTCAATTAGTGTCCCCTTTTTGATGATGTCACTGGCTACCACAATGCAACTCTGTCTCAAAGTCTGGGAAAATCAAGGTCAGGCTTTTACAACTTGGCCGACAGGACCCAAGAACATCCAAACGGACTGCCAAGCAACTACATTAAAACAATAAAAAACCTTGTTATTCCAAGGAGCTTTTTTATGTTAATCATTTGGCTTTGACTTTTATGGTGTTTAAGAAGGGGTCTACCAAAATAAAACATGGACAATAGGAGGAAAAAAGGTCCAGAACTGGATTCTTCTACTGTACTCTTGTTGGTAAAAAAAAGGCCTAATGAAATTGTCCAAAATGTTTGAATTTTCTGAATGATGGGCATCCCAATTTTGTGGAAATCTGTGGAGCTTTCTGCAAGCTCTGCACACACAGATGAGTTTGTTCATGAGCAAAGAAGTGATGATCACAAGCCACATGGCATCACTGTGAGCCCTGTTGTTGCTGATATGTTTGTTTCAACAGAATGAAACTAGAATAACAGCAGAGGTTCAGATGTGACTCTTTTGCTCAAGGCCTCCATTGTCCTTGGGCAGATGTCAAAGAATTCTTCACTACAAAATGTTTGTGTTTGCTTGTGTGCATGTGTAAATTAGAACTGCACACACACCAGGGGCATCAAGCAACTTAACTTAACTTAACTTAATAAAATAAAAATCACAATCTAACATATATTTTTAAACAGACCTAGTAAACTCAATTTAACTAATGATCACAATGAACCTTCTTTTTATGGGCAAGACATGCAAATTGGTGAGTGCCAGTCTTTTACACAATTCTGTCTTTTTTCCTCAGAATTCTGAGTTTACATCTCACAATTCTGTTTTTCACCACAGAACAAAAAGGTAATCTATTTTTTAACTCACTGTCCATGATCCTATCAGACATGCAACCTATTTTTGGTTCACAGCCCACCAGAATCACTGCTCTATGTTATATGGACTGATTTGTATTTGTATTTGTACATCTTCACACATGACATTATGCATGTAGCGCTGTTTCTATAGCATACGCAATTTTCACTGTTTCCATTAGTTCACGCCTATTTGCCTATGTATGTGTATGTTTATGAACTGATAAACATGCAGATTACCCACTTAAGAGCTTGTGTGTGTGTGTGTGTGTGTGTGTGTCTTTGTGTTCATGTACAGAAGATTGAAAGGGGGAGATGTGTGTGTGCGTGTGCGCACAACCTTCTTCGTAACTCATTCATGCTTTCTTGGTGAGTGACACATTGGGGCTGCCAGCAGTTGCTAAGCAGTCTCTCTCCGGTTCCACCTCAGCACCCTGCCGTGCTCTCTCCTGCTGAGCCCAGCTCACACGCTCCCCGCTGCAGACCCCAACACGCTGCAAATCACCCAATAAATGTCTGCTTGACCCAATAAATGTCCATCATCTGTCCCCCACACAAAAAAACTACATTTCCCAAGCCGAGCTTTAGTGACACGCAACAGAGCCCAGTGTCCTTCACAGAGGTCAGTTGTAGTTACTGCTGCAGTGGACAAGGGATTCAACAGAGTCATGTGATGCAATCACATGACCCAGAGCATCTTTTCTTTCATTATTAGGTAGAAATGGGGTAGACCAATGGAAATAATAATCTAATAGGAAGATACATTATTCAAAAAATCTTTTATGTTCCAAAGAAGAAAGTCGATCAGAATGACATGAGGGTTAGGAAATCATTGCAGAAATGTCTTTTTATTATATATATATGTGTATATATATATATATATATATATATATATATATGTGTGTGTGTGTGTGTGTGTGTGTGTGTGTGTGCGTGTGTGTATATATATATATATACACACACACACACACACACAACTGAAATAAAGATACATTTTTTTTAAAAGTTAAAATAAAATAAATCTTAGGTGACAAACTTTAACCTTATTTCAATTAGTTGCAATTAGCTTTCAATTAGGCAACATATTTAAGTTGTACTAAAAAATGTGAAATGTAACAAGTACTAAAATTATTAAAATAAATATAAATTAACCTAAAAAAGTAAACACACATAAAATAATAATAATAATTCCTTACATTTATATAGTGCTTTTCTGGGTACTCAAATCACTTTACATAGAAAGGCGGATCTTCTCAACCACCACCAGTGTGCAGCATCCACCTGGATGATGTGATGACAGCCATATTGCACCAGAACACACACCACACACCAGCTTATTGGTGGAGAGGAGAGAGAGTGAAGAAGCCAATCAGTATATGGGGATTGTTAGGAGGCTATGATGGATCAGAGGCCAATGGGCGAATTTGGCCAGGATGCCGGAGTTACAACCCAACTCTTTTTTGAAGAACATGCGTTTTTTAATGACTACAGCGTGTCAGGACCTCGGTTTAACATCTCATCCAAAGGACAGTGCTTTCTGACAGTATAGTGTCCCCGTCACTATACTGGGGCGCTAGGACCCACAAAGACCACAGGGTAAGCACCCCCTGCTGGCCTCACTAACACCTCTTACAGCAGCACCTGGTTTTCCCAGGAGGTCTCTCATTCAGGTACTGACCAGGCTCAACCCTGCTTAGCTTCAGTGGGCAACCAGTCTTGGGTTACAGGGTGATATGGCTCCTGGTAAATAATAATAATAATAATGTGTTTTTTACTGTTTTGTACATTGTCTATTTTGTATATTCTTTTTTTCTTGTCTTGTCTTGTCGCTGTCATTCTGTTGCACTGTGGAGCTTCTGTCACTAAAACAAATTCCTCGTATGTGTAAACATACCTGGCAATAAAGCTTATTCTGATTCTGATTCTGATAATAATAATAATAATGGTAATAACAATAATAATAAATGGCAAAACATAAAAATACTAAAACTTAAAATATAAATGATGAGATCAAATATAAAGATACAAACTAGTTTAAAATAATAAATTAATATATAATTAATAGTAAAATAACATTGGTCAGGGAGTATAAATATATGAATAAAATTCTTAATATATTTATTAACACTTTCACTAAAATAATCAAGCAAAACAAAACAAAAAAATAATAATAGCAATGACAAAAGCACTAAAAATTTATTAAAATAAAGTAAAATGAAAACTTGAAAATATTAAAATAAAAACTAATAAAAGTTATATAATACTATAATAAAAATTATAGTACTTAATATTTTGAATTAAAATAAAACTGGTCAGGGAGTAAAAATATTCACAAATGCTTAAGATATTATTAACATAGTGGCAACACTTCCATAAAACCATTCAGGTTCTCCAGACTGTGCTATATTGTGAATAAAGTCCCAGCTATGTGTTGTGCTTAACAGCCTTCACTAGTACAATCTCATAATACTATTATCTTTATCCTTCCCTCAGCTTTTTTATTTATTTATTTATTTCTCGTTGTGTTTAGTAAAACACTCATGAAAGGTGTTTTACAGTAACTGAGTGGGAAGACAGAGGAGAGCTCAGGTGGGAAGAGATGAATTAGCGCCATGGCCACCGACTATAAAAAGATCTTGAGTCATGATGTGTGAGGAACCTGTTTTAGATAATTACAGCATTCACGAAGATCTCTGTGCCTCGGTTTCCAGGCCTTCCATTGTGCAATGCTGAACTCTGTTGTGTTATTATTAATCAGCAGTGCAAGAGCACACAGGCTAGTGACTGATAAAGGCAGTGTTTGCAGATACAACAGTTAGTTTATGCCCAAATCATTTTCTGTCCACTTTCATGCAGAAGTACTAGAATCATTGCTGCAGTATTAAGTATGTATACTGTAAACTATGTAAACTTTTCTGCATTCATGGGATATTTGCTTCAAAATTCACTTAACCTTGAGCCCAGTACATTATAATGTACAGTATACAGACAGACATTTGCTAATGGCCAACAAACTGAAAAAGAACCAGCAGCATGCCTCATCTTTTTATATTCTGCCTGCCTTCTGCATTGCCATAACATCTCAAAGCACTTATGAGCTATTCTAGAATAAGCACACATATAAAAGCTGTGCGTTGTTGAAAAGCCAAACAGCATTAGCTCAGTACACGACTCACACAGGAGGAGGCAGACACACTATGGTAACAATAACAGCTCACACACGGAGGTGAGAAGCCAAAAACAAGAGCGCCAGTCTCACCTGTGGCTCGTGTTATGATGTGTGTGATTGTGTGCGAGTATGTGAGCGGCTGGTCTGCAGTTACACTAAGGTCCTTGATGAAGGACTATACAGCCATCCCTTAGTTTCTTTAGCTTATATTTGAGATTTGTGATCATAAGTGACTTTTCAGAAACATTACAAAGATTAAAAAAAAAAGCAAGCTTTTGAATGGTATATGTAAGGGATAGGATTGGAGGCAAAGAATCTGGTTGCCTCTGCGAAGTGCATTTAAAACCCTTTAATGCACGGCTAGCCGTTGATTATCCCGCTTATTCCATTGTAATTTGCCAAGTTATAGACAAGTTAAAACTAGTATTGCTCTTTACAGCGCAATATTTTACCGAATAGTTAAAATTACAGTTATTTTCATCAGTTAAGGCTCATTAGCTCAGCATTCTGCCGGCTTCAAATCAGACACAGAGATGAAATAGTGCGGTAAGATCACAATCATCACATTTATTTGAATGAATTATAGTATATATTAAAATTAATTATTGATCGAGAGAGATGACAGTTGTGTATTACCTGCATCTGTGCACGTCTCTCTCTACAAACAATTACTTCAAAAACAGCCATTTTACCATCGTTGCTGTGGAATATAATGTAGCGATCTAGTATCTAGGCTATTTTATTAATAAAAATTGCGGGGAAGCGTTGACAACAAGTTTATGTCTGTGTGCAGCGCAATCTGCAATCTTTGAACTCTCTCTCTCTCTTTCTCCAGAAGTCAAAAATTCTTCAAAATATCTTCTTTTGTGTTCAACATAAAGAAATTTATACAGGTTTGGAACGACATGAAGGTGAGTAAATAATTTCTGGATGAACTATTCCACAAAATTTGAACCATGGACCAAAAATGGTTGAGAACCCCTATCCTGAAGTAGACTACCTAGTTTTGGATTGAGGATCAATCAGTCTATGAGTAGAAACTTATCACATATTGCACCTACTTAGGACATAGTGCTACTAATGAGAATATCCACCTGAAGCAAATGCCCTTTTTCAAGAAACAATGGAGATAGACCATACATCACTCTTTGCAGGGTTTGAACCTACAACCTACATCAACGCAGACTGATAACCACTATAGGCTACAGCACCCTTAGCTTCCATACTGCACACTGTTTACAAAATCAGATGGATGTTGACACCTGCAGGTCTTGTTGATTTTGTAAGGGTTGTGAACATGTTGTTTACTGCATGTGAGGCATGTTTGAGTCACATGGTGAACACCTGCTCTACACTTTCAACGCTCCTTTCATCTCTCTTTGTTCCTTATCGGTGCAAGAGAGAAAGAGATTCAGACTTCTGGAATTGGCAAAAAAAGTAATTAATAAAAGAGGCCAAAGAGCCACTGGGACTGTGTTTATCTGCAAGACTACTAATTAATTTGCACACCCAGTCCTCTGGACATAGTTTGTGTGTGTTTTGCTTTCTTGGAGTCTTCCTCCCTTCAGGAATCTCAGGCATTTCTTTTTTGATCCCTCATGTTCCTTGCCTCACAAGAGCTTTGTTACTTTATTACAATTAAACTGCACCATAAAACACAAAGAAGACCATGGAGAGTGCTTTTGTCTGAGTGTGTGTATTTGAGCCGACAGACAATGTGTCTCATAGACTGCAGTAAAAGTTACAGTTGCACACAGAAATTTATCTCATGTGTAGTATTGTAAAGTCGGATTCATTCTGGTGAATTGGGACATCCGAAATGGTGATGTTATGTGATGTGATGTTATATGATGGCTTGTAGTGAATCAGTACATCCTAAATGGTCCTCACGCTCATAAATACGCTGGTAATTCTAATTCATTATAGTGAATTGGTACATTATAAATGGTCCTCTCTGTTACGTGGGATTATATAGACTGATTCACTTTAGATTTTAGTGAACCAGCTCAATGGTTCTCTGTTTTGTGGTAATAAAAATATTGATTCATTCAAGTGAATTAGTTATTCATTAATCGTCCTTACTCTCAGACTGCTGAGAATTATTATTCATTTGAAACTTTGTGCATTGTGAAAAGTGCTACACAAATAATCTTGAATTGAATTATGATGTAGTATTATAAATACTGATTCAATTTAGTGAATCAGTTAATCATCACTGGTGCTTACTTTAACATGTAGGACCGGAAAGTCTGATTCATTTGAAACAATACATGCATTGAAAAGTACTATACAAGTAAACTTGAATTGAATTATGGTGGATCAGTTAATCCTAGAAGGTTCTTCCTCTCTTATGTGGTCTTATAAATACTGATTCATTTTAGTGAATCAGTTCATCCTGAATTATCCTCACTCTCATACATAGTGCAGGAAAGTCTGATTTATTATAAAGAATCAATTTGTTCTAAATATTTAAGTAAATTAACAGGTTAAAATCTTCTTCTTCTTCTTCAATCCCTGTCCTATGCTTTCAGTTACTTTGTTGCTTAAAGCTGCAGTCCTTAACTTTTTTGGTTAAAAATTATTCGAAATCAATATTTGAGCAAGTACATGACCAGCCAGGGTTCAAAACTATCTCCTTCCTTTAACCCGATTCACAATGGTAACTTATGATAATGTTTTCTAATTTGAGTCGTACTCGTAGGAATTTGCGAGAAATTTGAGCATGCTGCCATGTCAATGCAGCTGGAATAATTAAATTTATCATTTTGATGGCGGATTTTGTAATCAAGAAAAGATTATGTGTTTATGAAATACATGTGACTTAAAATAAATTATATTCTAGTTTTAAATGTGCATCTGATTACAGATAGCCTACGTGGGATTACACAAGTTTTTGTATTTTACAGAGAACCATTTTGAAGGAAGAATATTTTGCATTTTGGATTAAAATAATGTATTTATATGAAATTCTAATGGTAATGACAATTAGGGTGGGTTGCACCAACAAGGATTAAGCTTAAATCTAGATTAAATCAAGATTTATCTAATAATTCTGTTGCACCAAACTTTAAACCTTGTTTAAAAATAAGCAGGTTTACATTTAAACCATCAGTTTGATCCTGGATTTATTGTATATTTAAAATAGATTAACTTTAATCCTGTTGCTCCATAACTTTAAACTCAGATTTAAATCTCAATTAAGGATTAACTTTAAACTTACAGGTGAGGAGGTTTAAATACAATAAAGTGCACTTACAGTTACAGTATGTGGCTGATTGAAAAAAGACAGAAACAGTGGGTGTGTCCTCAGGTCTCAGAGAGGTGTTTATTATAAATAAAAATGAAAATTAAAGTGCACTGAGCCCGCAGATTGTGAGGGTCGTGGCAGCCTGTAGTAAACTAGTAGTTTGATCAACGTACGGTCTCTCTACGTAGTGTTTTATAAAGACGGCGGACCTTTTACAAGTTTATTTCCTTTATCGACAAAAGCAACTTATGTCAGAGACAGAGGATAAGGAATATTAACATTGTTGCTAATTAATTACATGACAAATCCATCATGGCGGAGAAAATTAATCATAGATGGAGGTTTTAATCGCAGGTTAGAATTCTAATCCCCAATTTGTTAATCTCAGTTTAAAATTAAGTGGTGCAACACAACTCGATTTAAAATAAAACCCAGATCAATAAATCCTCGATTAGCTCTAAACTTTGCTTAATTTAATCCTTGTTGGTGCAACCCACCCCTAGAGATTAGACTCGGTTTGATGTGATATGAACTAAGCGATCGTTAGATTCAATCACCATTGGTAGCGCGATTTATTGTAATTCTTTTTTCCTCAGTTGGTCAGAACAAAAGCGTCAGACTTGTTACTTACTTGTTCAGATGACAATGTCTAGTGAAAATTCTTATTTGGGTCATACACTGAACAAAATTATAAACACAACACTTTTGTTTTTGCCCCCATTTTTCATGAGCTGAACTCAAAGATCTAAGACTTTTTCTATGTACACAAAAGGCCTATTTCTCTCAATTATTGTTCACAAATCTGTCTAAATCTGTGTTAGTGAGCACTTCTCCTTGGCCGAGATACTCCATCCACCTCACAGGTTTGGCATATCAAGATGCTGATTAGACAGCATGATTATTGCACAGGTGTGCCTTAGGCTGGCCACAATAAAAGGCCACTCTAAAATGTGCAGTTTTATCACACAGCACAATGCCACAGATGTCACAAGTTTTGAAGGAGCGTGCAATTGGCATGCTGACTACAGGATGCCACACCTGTGAGGTGGATGGATTATCTTGGCAAAGGAGAAGTGCTCACTAACACAGATTTAGACAGATTTGTGAACAATATTTGAGAGAAATAGGCCCTTTTGTGTACATAGAAAAAGTCTTAGATCTTTGAGTTCAGCTCATGAAAAATGGGGGCAAAAATAAAAGTGTTGCGTTTATAATTTTGTTCAGTGTATATTCCAAGACGTAGGCTAGAATCTGTGATTCCAAAGTACAGTATCCACACCAGTGCAGTGACTGGCAGCCACACATTCACCTCAAAACATTAGATTCATCTGTGCTGGACAACCCACGCAAGGAAGATAATTCTGCAAATAGCTGCAATTGCAGGTTTTCAAACAGAGATGGCGACAAAGAGGCAAAACGTACAGACTGCAGCTTTAATCGAGGATGATTTCAATACATTAAGTGTAAATTCACTGGTTCAAGTCTGATACTGTCATGCTAATTGAGGTTGTTTAATCATTTCATTAATTTACTCAAAACTGCTCATGTGTTATGAAGCAAAAACATATTTGGTTTAGATATTATAACTTAAATCAATGGATAAAAACCCTTGCTCGCTTAAACAGTTTCAGTGCAGTGCATGTGTACTTTAGATTGTAGTACCTTTGAAGGAAAAAAAATGAAGGACTTCAATTCATTTGTTAGGCAGGTAATACAATTTGGAAATAAAAATATAGTAAATTAGAAAATAAATAGAATGGTTTTCAGTAGTTACACAGACCTGTGCATCATTTCTGCTGTGGATCAGAGGGAGTTGAACCACATCATGGCCAAAATAAGGATGAAATGGGCAAATTATTTATGGACAGCATCAATTTTTACTCCCAAACAACTCAGCGCAAAGCTTCTGTAGTTACACACCTTCCCGCTGGCTGCAAGTTAAATAACACACTGTGTCACGACTTGCCTCGTTTACATCCGAGTGAATATAAATATATTGTGTGCAAATTTATGATTACCTGGCAATCAGCTTTGAGTTCATAGCTCTGTTCCCTGTGGGGGGCTCTACATTCACAGTGATATTTACACACTCCTTCTACTTGCAGCTTTATGAAAATCTCCCCAGCGTGAATCAGGGGTTCCTGTCAGGTCTCAGTGAGCGCTCGGCGAAAAATGTGGCGCCAACAACTGCCGCACAATCCGCAGGTACTCATGCCCATCAGATCTGTATGAAAATATGTCAGGGGGATTATAAAAGCCTAGTCACCTAATACAACCCCGCTGCAGCTCAATCCATGCACAGAGACGGGAGGTCTTTCATATGATAATACCGCAGTGATTGCACTCCACCTGACATATGCTCTCGCTTGTTGCTCTCCCTCTCTGTCTGTCTGCCTCTATCTCTCTTTTTCCTCTCTGAACGCCCTTTGGAGACAGACCGGAATAACCCTTGACACAGCTACATATACACACGCTCTCTCTAGGGAAGGACTGAAATAATCCTTTGGTATTTTCATAATTTCTTGAGGGCTGAATTTCGTTGGCATACGCCCATGAGGACATCTAACAGGGAATGCTTGGAGACACCGGACCATATCTCTCTGATAGCGCACATACTCAAATGTTTTCCAGTGCCCTGAAGCCTGAGCTTTAATTAGCTAATGAAATATTAAATGCTCATCTGGCATTGTTCTATGTAAAGGCTGTGTGTGGCTGGGAATATTTAGAACAGATCGAAGCCTGAACCTCCACAAAGACCTTCTTTTGTGCCTTATTTTCTTGTTTACCTCTTGCAGCGTGTCTTAACCCGATGTGATGCGACAAGTTGGTGCTACAAAATTGCAGAAAATTTGAACATATTTGAGGTTTAATATACAGTTATGTGGAGCGGGATTTTGGACCAAGTAGATTTCACAATGACGGGCTGGAAAGGATAAAACCTTTTATGTTTATGCATTTAGCAGACACTTTTATCCAAAGCGACTTATATTGCATTTAAGGTATGCAATTAATTAGGTCATGCTTTCCCTAAATAAAACCAACGACCTTGGAGTTCTTCTATTGTTTGAGCTATATAGGAACACCTCATTTAAAACTTTTTAAATGCATGCTGTGTAAGACATAGTAGGACAACTAAGTTGTTTTTTGATGCAAAAGACTTGCATGAAAATATACTTTTCACATAATTCTCTGTGGCAAGATGAGAATGATAATTAGGGATGCATAACATCAGCCAGCATTTTTAATTTAATTAAATTTTTTCCCATTTATCAGTATCTACCGATATTAGAAATATTTACCCATTCTCATTTCCTAAAT
Organism: Onychostoma macrolepis; assembly: GCF_012432095.1. Taxonomy (NCBI): domain Eukaryota; kingdom Metazoa; phylum Chordata; class Actinopteri; order Cypriniformes; family Cyprinidae; genus Onychostoma; species Onychostoma macrolepis. The sequence continues at coordinate 31,611,516 of NC_081163.1, forward strand.
TTTTACATTTAAGTTACCTTTTAGACTCTCTAACGGCAATGTTTATCTAAAAAAAAAAAACACACTTCCTTATTGTAACACATATCTGAGTGAAACAGCTTCACAAATGAGAAAAAATGTAGGTTGGTACTTGACTTTGTCCATCGGGAATTCAGCCTTCACCATGAGTTTGACTGACAGGCAATCTGACCAATCATAATGGCGAATCAATTTTGTCTGGCAAAAAAAAAAAAAAAACAGACAGGGGATTTACCTTGGCGGAATTTAAATTGAAAAATAGTATATACTGTCATCTTTCCACATTTGATTTAAACACCTTCTGATGTTCATTCATGTTTATTTTGTGCTATAACTAGTAAAAAGATGATCAGTTAACATGCCGCTTGAACTGAGGCACTACAGCGAAGTGTCACAACACATTAAAGAACCATTAGATGGTGTGTATTGTTTGAATTTCATCAAAAAATTACAAAATGTGACATCTGAGACTTTGTTTCATACCAAAAGTAACCTGCTCTGTCTTGTCTGTCAGTGCATTGTCAGTTTTCTCATTGCTCCACGATGTATTCTTTAGTGTGTGACAACAAGATGTGTGACATGAGAGCAGCATGGCTTGTCGAAGCTAAAGTAGTAGCTAAAAGGGGGCGGGTCTTTCTGAAGGATCAATTAATTTGATCGTTGGATCATTGCTAACTGCTGTGATCCCTGCAGTTATTTTCACTCGCATCGGTGTAAACATCATAAGAGGAGTTTCCTAATGATGTGTATGGACAAGTCATTTATAATAAACATTGAAATATCCCATTAAAAATATGAATTCATGGTGACTTCAGTGCAATCTTAATGTAATCAGATCTCAAAATGGATACCTGTTTTTATACATTACAATATAATGTTGTCATTTCAAATTTCACATGTATCATTAAAAACTAATTATTTTCTTTTATTAGTGTTTTATGTTGGCTTAATATAGACAAGAAGTATGGAAAATTAAAGGTGCAGTAGGAGATCTCGGAAAATGCTAAATTTAGCCTGATAGCACTGAAAGCGAACGTCCCACCCTCCCTGCAATCGCCGTCCAAAGCCACACCCCCTGAACGCACATACGCTCAAAGATAAGCCAGAGACAACATAAATTACTACAATAGGCTACATCAATGGTTTCCAATTACAGTCCTCGCGCCCTCCCCGCTCTGCACATTTCATATGTATATCTTATCACGTCCGACGGTTGTTCTATTGGACCGTAAGTCATAAGTGCCCTGCGAAGTGGACATCACCAGATATTCCGCCATGATTCCAGTTTGAAGCAAGCGTTTATGTTCCATACAAAGGGCATTAAAGTGTGCCTGACCTGAATTTAAATTATATTCATTTACAGAGGTATATTATGTCACACTTCACACTTCTCTTTCGTCTGTGTGTGAGGAGCAGCGCAAATCCGTGAGTGAATGTTCTGAAGTGAAATAAACGGATTTTCCCTGCTCAGGGAGTAGGGAGCAATAAACACTGTGTAGGGAGCGTGTCAATGGGAACACAGTTCATGCACGGAGCTCTCTTCTAACGAGCTGGTCATCTGAACTGAGTGTGTTAACTAAGAGAGACATGCAAAATATGCAGAGCGGGGGACGCGAGGACTGGAACTGGAAACAGCACTGGGCTACAACATGTGTCATTCACCGGTGAGAAAACTTTACAGCACAGTTAGTAAAAGTACTACAATACCAGGAAGGAAGATCGGGTTGTTGATGTTTGCCTGCCATTCTTGCTCTGTCTGCATAGCGTGCGTGAACACGCTGATGACGTATCCTGTCTGCGCAAACAGGGTGCACAGAGGTATGCAAATACATACGTTGACAGACAGGTAGGAAAGACCTACCTTTCTTGGTCCTACACATTATATATAAATATAAGATAAATACGGATAAATACTTATAGACCACTTAACTTAATGATTACTATCAGGATGTGAAGAGACTTTCAACCAGAATAACAAAAAATACTTCTGAAGACAATCACCTATGGCACCTTTAATATCTGCCATTTATCGGTTACTGGTCATAACATGAAAATTAATACCAGTTTATCGTAATGGATTAAATCTTAATATCATTACATTCCTAATAACACTAAACAGAGATTTTGTTTGAGTGCTAAAAAAAGAAAAGAAAACCTGTCTTCTTGGGAAGTAAAGAAAAAAGAAGAAGAAAGGAATATGAAATTGCCCTGCATATCTATTTTATTCTTCTTTTAAACTTCCCATGAATGCAGCCTTAGACAGAGAGCTGCTTTAAGGCAAACCTCCAAGGTTAACACAAAAAACCCCAGAAAAAAACAAACAAATAAGGCTATGCTTTACTGGCAAGGAGAACAAGAGGTATTTTTTCATTAAATGGATGTCAGTAGAGAAGCAGCTTCAGTGTACTGAAGAAAAAAAAAAAAAACTTTCATAAGGAAACTGTCCATTTGACATTAACATGTGTGGCATAAAATATTTATTTTGGAATTAACCATATTTGGAGTTTACAACAGAAATGCTGTTTTAAACAACAAGACAATTTTGAAAAAGGTAGGATTCGGTTCTCATTCATTTCTATCATAACAGTGACCACGTTTACATGGACAACAGTAATCTAATTATTTAACTTATTCTGAATAAGACAATATTATGATTAAGGTGTTTACATTAGTTGCTTTTAGAATAATCCTTTCATATCCCGTTTTACATGTTATAGTGCATAGATCGATTAATGGCACACGTCATTACGTCACCACGCGACGCCATCCGACATCCCCTCTAGAATTTCATGCATAAACACATAGTTCTTCTTCGTGATGATGCCATATACAGTTTTGGGTGTTTCATTTTTAATTTTATGAAAGCTTCGAGTGCAGTTAATTATTTGTACGTGCATACAGACGACAGCGGTGTTGAAGCTCTTTTATTTGCCGTCAAACGGTCGACCACTGCCGTGTGTGTATCCTGTCGCAAAGTGCGGTGAAAAGTCCTACACGATGGTAATAGTTTGATTAAGGTGTTTACATGTCTGTACTACACTTCAATAATGCGACTACAATAGGAATATTCCACGTCTTAATTTGATTTGTGTTAACTTTGATTATGACTTTAACTGGTTTAAGGTAATCAAAAATCTCTGTTTACATGGTATATTCTTAATCAGAGTATTGTCTTAATCGTATTAAAATCAGAGTATTGATGTCCATGTAAACGTAGTCAGAACTGTCATAAAACTAAGAAAGCAATTCCGTGACGTCAAGGCAATAATGTGATTCAAGGCACATGATCCAAGTTGACCATTATACTTTCCTAATGGTAGAGCCTCAGAGGTTGGTCTGTCCTTTATCCCATATATTATGTCCTTTATCTCCCCCTTGTCCTTCCTCTACACATCTACGAACATCCTGTCTATGGCCACAGACACATCCACATGTCCTCAGAAAGCCTAACGTGTTTGTTTATAAGTATGTAGATGAGAAAGTCTAGATTCAAAAATAACCATGACTGCCTGATATGTTCTTGCTCACCCATTTTCCTCAAAATGTGAATGACTTCACTCTTCCGTTGTTAATATAAGTGTATCCCACAGGTCATGACACACACTAATATAGTGCTGTCCCGGTAATGAGCAGGTTCAGTTCTGACATTTCACTGATGTAAAGGCAACACACACACACACACTAGTGCAGCTGCTACACAGTGGCCTTAAAGCATACATATTCATCATACACTAAGAATGAACAAAATGGTAATTCTTACTATAAATATGACCTCCTATAAAAAAACAAAAAAAACATCCACTTACTCATTCCTTAGGGTACTACAGTGTGGTCTACTACATATGATGGGTGAATGTAACAGTGCCAAGGCCAGCAATCTTTAAATGGGTGCATCTTCTTGTAATAAGGTTGTCTCTTTTTTTTAGCCTTTATGAGAAAATATGTTTTCAATTATTTGCAAAATTACTTGAACGATGCCAATAACTGCACGAGTATACCATAAATATGATGGCATGCATGTGAGCTGTGATTATTTTGCATTCCACCAAATGGAATTTGTATGATACTGACCTTTTTAAACAAATCAAATAAATAAATGAACAGACAGACAGACAGATAGTGGGAGATAAATAGATAGATAGATATAAATATAAAAGCTGTTATTTTTTTACACAAAACAGTCATTTAAATTAATCTCAATCAATGAAATGGCTTAAAATAATCAAAGACATCAGAATGTGAAAAATCTGTATTGAGAAATTGTGTAATTGGTGCAAATTCCAAACCATTAGTGTATTCCAGTATCTTTGATTGGGAGGACCAATCACCATTCTGGATGGACCAGCGCCACCCTGGCCCTTACGAAGCCTCGCTCCTGGAACATATTTGAATCTGCATCAGTGTTTCCAGGCTGCCACATTAACCAAGCCTGATCATTAATTATCACCTGATTATACATGTGTTCACTGTGTGACATCACAATGAGTGGCCCAATGAAACAGCCAAGTTCATCACGCCACAATTTCTGCCAAATTATCAAGCTGGATTCTCAGTGTTCAATTCAGCAGGCAAATGATGCTGAATCGACACTGATCCAATCAGTTCCCCACAGGGCAGCGATGGAGTGATGAAAAAATGAAACCAATGCCCAATATCTAATCAGAATGAGGGAGAGCGCTAGAGTCACATTCACAGTTCTGTAGAAAAAGTAGAGATATGCAAAACTACATATTTTCAAAATCGACTGGTTGTTGGATTGTCCAGTCGATTAGTTAGTCGTGAGGAAGCTCTGAATAATTAGAGCCCACAAGGTCACAATCAAACACTGTTTTCACATTCACATCACATTCAAATACATGTTCAAACACAGCTGGTCACTTTGACTTGGACACTTGACTTGACACCCTATCCTAAAATTGCAACCACACTGAAAAACTATATAGTTCTCACAAAAAAAATAAAAAATAAATAAATAAAAATTAGATTATAAAATGTATATAATTTTATAATATAATAATACAGATTATATAATTACAGGAACATTGCTCACAGCAGATGATTTGTTCCTCGGTTTTTTAATTTACTGTTGAATGAGGCGAATTTGTTATGAAAGAAGAGCTTTAATGGCTGCAGCAGTGGTGCTTTAAAACAGATGAATTTAAAGACTTAACATATCTGAGTCATTTTGAGAGGCTGACGGATTCTGCACAAGCTAAAACCATCTGTGACAAGATAAAGCTCTTTTTAAAGTTCACTCAAAAATGAAAATTCTGTCAACATTTATTCATTCTCATGTCCAAACCAAGCCAAGTCTCATGAAAAAAAACAGCGGCAAAATGGTATTACGTAGATTCTTGCATGTTTCACTTAAGTTTCAAAGTGAAATGTAAAGTATAAGTGGTATCCAAAAAAATAAAAATAAAATAAAAATACCTTCAACCTTTGCCGAAACAGATGAATGTGAATCTGACAACATTCACTAAACCCCACCCTAAACCTAATCAATATTGTGAACAAAAGAAACACTTAAAGTAAAAAAGCATTTGCTGTAGAAAGCATGCCATTTTAGTTTCCTTCTACAAGGCTTTGTGCTCTTCTGTAGAGTCTGGTAACGCATGTTTTACAGGACTTATACCTGAGTGTGCTCCATCACAAGTGCAATGCTGTACCAGGTGTTACAAGCCACACATATTAGTTACAAACATAATTTTTTTACCAAAACATCAAAACCAGAATTAAAATTTGGGTAATTGGATAACAAAAAAAAAAAAAAAACTCTGTATGCTGTTCAGGGTGTTGTGTTCACAGGTCATAATAGAGTAATTAAAGGCGTCCTATTATGCTTTTTCACTTTTTGAATTTTAGTCAGTGTGTAGTGTGTATGTTTGGGCATAAAAAGATCTACAAAGTTACAAATCTCAAAGTCCACTCCAAAGGGAGATATTTCGTTTTTTAAAAATCCCTTTTCAAGAACTACAGTGAACGGTTGTTTGGACTACAAAGTTGTTTTCCTGTATTTGTGATATCACAAAGCAGTCCATTAGAATATCATTAAAATATTAAGCTATGGAAATTCGAATGGTTGGTAGGTGGAGAGAACCTTGGTTGAGCACTGCACGTTTCAAAATTGAAACCCAGTGCGGTTGTTTTTATATCACTGTATTTCTGAAGGAAACTGACTGTCTTCAGAAAATGTTGAATGTCATTTTCATTTCATCTTGCATGTAATGTCTGATAAAGCAGCGTTTGTGAGAGGAGCGCTGCTTTATGTACAGCGTTACCGCAGAAACCTTGCTCTCTACTCCAACAGCACCTCCCGCTGTTAGAGAATTAATTTGTATATATATACCGCCACAAATAGTGCAACTCTGTGGGACTATAGTATAAATAAATTCAACTGTATAACAGTTTCACTGCAGTTCATGTGAGTCATGTTAACTAATGTTAGAATTAAAGAACAATAAACATAATACATAATACCGTTGCACTTATCTGTACATAGTAAATGCAGTTATTTTTAAGCTGTTGTTGACATCCTATCTAAAACGTGATTTAGCCCCAAAAAAACAAAAAAACAATAACAATAATGTTACCACTTTAATGTGCCTTGCCATATCCCTGCGTGCAAAGGTTCTGCGCGATCCTCTTGTTCAATATTCTTGGGGTCTGAATTGATATGGCAATATTGACTAACTTGCTGTTTTGGCAAGGGGCGGGGCAGTAGTGAAACGCCGTCTAAGCTGTTTGCCAATCACAACGCACTGGGACAGCTAACCAATCACAACACATTTCGTTTTTTCGGAAGGCAGGCCTTCATCAAACCCGGAACTAATCGAGCCGTTTGTGCCAGGCTGGGGAGAAAGGTATTGTAATAATGTAGATTATGTGAAAAATAATGCGATTTTCGAACCACCAAGCATGAGAGCATGTTCTAGTACACCCCCAAAACAAAATCAAGACTTTGTAAAGGAGCATCATAGGACCCCTTTAAACTTCTTTGGCTGACATGTTTACCTGTTGTGCACAAAACACACACTGACAGACAAAATGTGCCACTGCAGAAGCACTAAATAAACATCACTCTTTGTTCCTCCAAAACTGCTTCGACTGTATATTTATTTTTTTATTTTTATTTATTTTTTAGGTTGCCAGAGTTGATGTGACTCAAAGGTTAAACTTTATTAGTCTACACATCATGCATTGTTATTACCTCAAAACACTTTTACCATATAGTGTTATGCAAGTGTCACGGTTATGAACTCTGTTGTTGTGTGTTTCATTTAGTTTTCATTTAGTGTGTTTCATCTTCTGTTCTGGTTTAGGTTCTTGTTTGCCCACATTTGGTTTTGTTCCTGTTGTCATTAGTGCATTATTGTTCATTAGTCAATTATGAATTAACCCTCAGCACCTGTATGTTCCTCATTTACTCTCCCATAATAGTTGTAGTCAGTTCAGTGTTTCTTTGTCCGGTCTCGTCAACGTGTACGTGTGTTTACTGCCTTCCTGTTGTGAATTACCGTGTGTGGATTATATTAAAGACTTTTACGGTCATCTTCATCTTCATCTTCATGCGAGTTCATTATACACAGCACCGTGACAGCAAGGAAGTGTGCAAATAATCTGAAAAATGAATAAATCATTTTGGTGTTTCAATGCCACTAGTCAGCGGGAGTGAACTGTATGTATAGGTATGTTTTTCCTGTGTTGTCATTTGTTTCTTCTGTGGAACAGAAAAAAAAAAAAAAAAAAAGATATTTTAAGAAATGTCTCAGATAAAGTGTTTTTTTTGTTTTTTTTTTTTTTTCATAGAATGAAAGTCAATAGGGTCCAATGTTGTTGTTTTGTGTTCAGCAGAAGAAAGGCAGTCACACCGGTTTGGACATGAGGGTGTGTAAATAATGACAGAATGCTCATTTTTGGAGGAACAGTCTTTTTAAATCATCTTTTTAAAAACATGGTAACCAAAAAAACAAAAAACAGCTAAAAACAAATAAGTCTATTGTTGAACAACTAGTCAACCATCCTGCCATTTCAAAAGTGTTCTATGGAAATATACCTGTACAGACACGTATGGATGCACACATAGTGAAAGGGTGCGTGCCCAGAGCAGTTGGCTAAATGACAGTCTTTCTCAGCCACTCAATCCCCTGGTGCTGGAGGCTGATTGACAGGCCTGTGCAGCGCTTGTCAATAACTCTGAGCTGCAGGTGCTGGAGGGGGGACTCATGCCGCGTTCTTCTCTTCTGCTTCTCCTCCAGTGCCCAGGCTGGCCAACGGGGGCGCTGTATTGGGCCAGAGGGCAGAGGAGGGGCAGACAGAAGCAGACCGCGGGACTCCCCGCTGTCAGATGGTAAACAGGGGAAGTCCCGTGGAGCCCTGTCCATCACCAGCGGCACAAACAATGCAACACACCACCGCTGGACACTCGGTCCCATAGGAGACTGAAAGGGAGAGAGAGACAGCCGGGCTGTCAGAAGTTACACAACCTAGAGCAATAAGTTGACAGCAGCTTGGAAAAATAGAAAACGAACAACAAATAAACTGTCGAGCAGAACAGAAAGCTCTCTATGCAGAAGAAGGGGAGGTAAAAATGTCATTTTCATTACCACAAACTGAGATGCTCGTGCTCAGCCACACCTGAAGCTGTTATAACAGTCATTATCAGCATTTTATAAATAACTCTCTTGCAAGAGGCCTCTCTGACAGCTTCTGACGCACTATCACCTCTAAGCAAAAGTGGAAGTCAGCAGCCAGCATCACTCTCTCATCTGAATTCACTCAGCGGACCTGATCTGTAAACTTCATCAAGCCTGTGATGTCTGTCATAACCTTTCAAGTCAATGTGAGAAAGTGCAAACAAACAAATTTGTGTATTGGAATCTTGTTCTTTAGCCACTGAAGAAGTGACATCCCTGTTAAAAGTCCAGCATGTGGTGTTATGGACACTGGTGGATTCTTGACTAGATTAACCAGCTTCACAAGAAAATCCATGCTGGTTGACCAGCAGTGAATACTAACAAGTAGTGGCTGACCAATTATCACCAAGCCCGAAATTAGGCCTTTTTTAAATACTGACATCGGTGAGAAGTTTTTTTCTGATAAGTGTCAGAAGTGTGACTTTTGAATTTTACAGCGTTGTGACTTTTATTTTGATAGCGCTGAGAACACTGCTAGGAGATTTTATGCTGCATTCATGCCATATCGTAATTACTCGTAATGTATAGATTTAGTAAAGATGCACAATATTATATTATATTATATTATACTGAAGAAAAGGGGTAAAACTGACAAATATTCAGTAGTAAATTCACTAAACAATTGCATCACCTTATTGTGCAGTATTTGCAGATGTATGTGAATCGAAATTAAATAAGTATCATTATTTTGGCAAACATACCCCATTCTCTGCAAATTAGGCTCATTTAGCATGCCACTATTATTGGCCATTAAAAAAAAAAAAAAAAAAGATTTCATGTAAACATTTTTTTGGGAACAGCGACTGCTAATAAACCTTACTATTAACAGTTTGGGTTAAGACACTGAAAAACCCATACTGGTCAACCGCTGGCCAGAAATATCATTATTAGGCAGAGATTAACAATGCGATAGAATAGCCTGAATAAACTGCATAATGATGAATGGAGGCTAATGTAGTTCATATATAACCTGTCAATTCAGTGACATCCACAGGTACATAAAAAGAAGAGAAATTATTTCCCCATCAGTGCTTTTTGAAATGAGCCTGTGGATGGAGGGGCTATCCGCCGTGCTGGACACATATTGGCCTGGCTGTAACAGGCAATTACAGCATCCACAGGGTGAAGATTAGAGTCATTAACAGTGCTTAACACCAGGCAACGCACCAGTGAATTATTAAAGACCTGGGATTCAGAACCTTACCTCAGCACTTCCTGTCCTAACAGAACAAACTTACTGCAGCATGTACCTTTACTAAAAGTGCAGCTCTTTTACACACTTTTGTATTATACTTTATTGTTTTGAGTCTTGCTTTTAACAGGTAGTATATGTAAATGATATTGTATAATATGTGAGACTTCTCATTCATTTGTTATGAATCATTATCTGTTGTAGTCATTCGTATTTTATTCACTTGATCATTGATTATTATTATGGTTGTATTTATTTATTTATCTATACAACTTTTTTCCCCCACTGAATTAGCCTACTTGGAAATAACAATACATACATTACCTTTTAAATATTTGTTATCTGTAAGATTTTTTAAATGTTTTCGGTCACATTTTAGGTCACATTAGAAACTGATACTTTTTTCCAGGATTCTTTGATGAAAATAGAAATCTTGTGTAATATTATAAATGTCTTAACTGTCACTTTCGATTAATAGTGTGTCCTTGCTAAAAAAAATAAAAAAAAAAAATCCAAGGCATAATGGACTATGAAAATTGGAAGACAAAAAAGACGGCACAGTCCCTAAATAAAAAACGAGAGACAGGCACAATACTGTGTACCTATAAAAAAAGAAAGAATCACTCATCCTATAAAAGCATTTTTAATGATGTAATCAAATCAGTCTGGGGATTGGTGTATTTTTGACGTATTATCATCGTATAAAACACCCAGTGTCACGGTACACACAGCAGGGAGGAATGAGGAACACGCAGACGAGGAATAACTTCAAAATAATAGTGTTTAATTAATCCAAACAAGGCAGGGCAAGACAAGGCAAGGTTAACACTGACAGGAACACCAGGGAATAACGAGTAGATCAGACGACAACTAACTATACAGGCAGGAACTAAATACACATGACAATCACAGATAATTAGACTAACACAGCTGGACAAGACTTAACTAATAATCACATTGAACAAGGACAGGAACATGACCAAATATGGAAACAAGAGGCTGGAACACATGACACACATGACAGAGGACTGACACCCAGGTATACCCAGTTTATCCCAGGTAAGTCTCCTGCTGGGAAAAAAAATAAAAAAAAATAAAAGCCTTGTCTGGTAGTTTTGGAATGTGGAAGTTAATTTCTTGCTGTTCTAAGCTATAGCTAATGCAAGCTGGTACATTATTATTTAGGTCCAGCAATAAACAAGCTACCACCTGATCATATCAGATTAATGTGCTCAGACATGGTTTTGGAACACATTAACTGGTTAACCACCCAAATGACCAGCTTGGAAAAGGTAATGGCCAGCTCTGACCAGCTAATAACCTACTTGCACCAGCTAATATCCATAGGGCACTATGAAATCAGTTCTTCACTCTTCACTCTTGGAAAAACCTCTGGGTTTTCCAATTTATTTTTTTCTGGATTCATTTTCAACAGTTTAATTAAGTTGTAATAATCTAAAATTATGTTTAATTAACTAATTAATTCTTTACATTTACATTATTTATTTTTATTGTATTATTTAATAATTTATTAATTGACAACAATAGGGCCCTATAAAAAAATTGTTTTCCACAAATTCTGTTTTAATTTTTAGATTTTATGTGCTTTAAGATTTAATACAAATTTATAATCAAACTTATTAATGAATTCATAAAACCTAAAGGGATAGTTCACCTTCAGCTGGTCCCCGTTGACTTGTATGGTGTTTTTTCTTTTTTTTATTTCATTCTACGGAAGTCAATGGGGACCAGCAACTGAAGGTGAACTGTCCCTTTAATGAATATACAATACTTTTACAACAAATTATTATTATTATTATTTTAATTATTTAAAGACTCAAGATTTATGCATCCAAAATTTGCCAAATTCTGTAAGATTCAGCATTTTGCAGTAAATGCTCTTTTAATAATTTGATTCCATGCATTTTCTGCATAACAAAAACTACAAGTTAACTAGCTAGAAAACAGTTACCATATCCCAGAACAAACAGAATCACCAGCATAAGACTTTACTAGCTAACATTACCTAGCTAGGCTCCACTAATCTGCAATTCCCACATCCATGATAAAAATAATTTTTCTGATAGGTGGCTACAGCTTCAATATTCAATATTAAAACACACAGCATTATTTATCAGCCCTACATCTCATGGTAAGCCTATCTTATATGGTATAGCTAAAAAGCTATTTTGAGAAGATTTTTAATGGTATTTCTAGCATCTAAGTGTGCACCTCCACTGACACATACACCCACATTTACACACACAGTGCTTTCCTGTGAATCTACAGCACAAGCACTGTTTCTTGCATGAACGGCATACACACATTCAAGGTTACTGTGCCTCAACACATGAAGAGTGATGGTCAATGTTTTACACACTGACCTCTGGGGGTCTGTGCAAACCGAGTGGGCAGTAACTCATTGTGATCTGTAGCCCTTGTGATCAATGTACCACACATCCACACCCACCATGGCCGTATATCTCTCAAGGGAATGAGAAAGATGGAAAAAGCAGAAGAGAGGTGCAAAGCTGAAGAACTTACATATTTCCTGGAACATAAGTTGCGATCATCTAAACATGCTGTGACTTATAGTCCAAAGCGAATTGGGGATCATGCTGAATGAGAGAGGTATGTGAGACCAAGTTTATAGCCGGTAATTTCAGTTAGGCTTGGAATAAATTTGTTCAGGCTTGGCGTTTATGATAAATGTTGTTTATAATGTACGCCACTATAATTTATATTTGTTTACACTTACATTTTTCATTCCTGTTCTGTGCTGGAAACTGTTAAAGATTGAAAGTTTGTAATAAATTCTCTTAACCCAGTTGTTGTTCACTGACTACTAATAAGTATGCCATAATGGATTTCTCTCCCCTCAAAACATTGAGCTTCCCATGGCATCATTAAAGATTTATAATGTGATCCATTCAGATCCATCAGTCTCTTTCCAGCTCGACCAATAGCGAGAGTTTGGGGCATGGCTACTGGCACAGGCTGAGTCAAAGGGTGTTTAGTCTCAGCCTCAGACGTCATGCCCATGGACCGTTGGCTGAACGTCTGATGCATAAGGCACACTTAGCTGGAAACACTTCAGGAGTTTCGAAGTCATCATCAGATTGGTTAGATTATACAGGATTTTCGGGAGACACGTGTGTCACATTCTCTACATTCCACCTGGAAACAAAAATGCTGTGGTGCCAAACCCCCTCACGAAAGAAGAAAGCCGTAGTGTTTACAACTGTGATGACGAGCGCTTATCAGGATCAACTAAAAGCTGGATTTTCAAAAGTATGTGAAAAATGTAAAGTTCGTGGCATAAAATCTTTAAAATTTGTACGAGAGTTTTACACACTGGTCTGTTATTGTGGCGACATTTCCACGCCCATAAACATGACGTGGCACAACAAAACATGATTGGTTGCTTTACCTGTCAAAAGGAAATTCAGATTCAGTTACAGAAGTGCATACCAAAATTTGAAGACTTGCCAAAATACGTAGAGACAGACAAATGGGGAAAACAAGGGTAAACATTGGTGGTACTTTTACAAGATGGAGGAATTTGATGGAATGTTTGGGTTTCAACCAAGAATTTACTAAAAAATATAGGAACAACTGAAACCACATGCATGCAAAAAGCACTTACTCTGTATCGTGTTAAGAAGTTATATTTCATTCTAACACAACTATAATTAGCTTATATTGAAGTATATTGCTTTGATTGTATTTTTAATCCATATGTAAATTATATAATAAAATCATTAAATAATACAATTTAATTTAATCTTATACAGTGAAAGAGTGAGAAAAGCTGTGTTATAGCTCAAGCTGTGAGGTTTCTCTGAATATGCACAGCTGGCTAATGAGAGGTCTGTAAATCTGGGTCTGTATAATAGGTGTTTATTGTCTGAATTGGTGAGAATGACACACTTGGCATTGCACAAGGATCCGGGAAAATATGGAAGTTTGTTTCCGCCACAAGATAATGTAATTGCAACTTTTTATCTCGCAATTCCGAGTTTACATTTTGCAATTCTGAGAAAAAAAAGTCAGAATTGCGAGATGTAAACTTTTGAGATTTTAAATTGTGAGATAAAAAGCCACAATCATTTTTTAAGAAAGTTTTATTCTGTGGCGGAAACAAGCTTCCATATGTGAGAGTGTGTCTGCAAACAGTGGCAAGTTTAACGAGAGTGATGAAAGGCTGTAAGGAAAGTATGTGCGGAAAGCCCTTCTCCCCTGTATGTGGAGATAGTTTGGATGTGTTTTATGCAAATGACTAACGTTGAACCTTAAACTGTAAACTTATGAGTTAATTTATCCACATTTTAATATGCCTGTGGTCATAGATGGTTTTAGATGGATGCCAAGGCTTTTTAGGTTGGGTAGAATCTAGGATTTCTGAGTTCGTTTGCTGGCCTTCATGGCTGCAGTTTGCTGTTTTCTGCAAACTGGCAACCCAGGCTGCTGAAGTATTATTGGGTAAATTGTAAGTGGACAGAATAACACAGACCAATTCAAAAAAAGACATTTCGAATCCGAGAGCTCTCTGACCCTCGATAGACAGTAAGGATATAACCATGATAGGACATCGGTAAAATAGTCAAGTTCAAGACACTGATGCTTGCATATAGAACAGCCACAGGCTCAGCACCCTCCTACTTCCACTCACTATTACGAATCTACATCCCCTCCAGAAGTCTGAGATCCACTAGTGAACAACGCCACGTGGTACTGTTACAGAGAGGCTCAAAATCACTTTCCAGAACATTCTCGTTAATCATTCCTGGCTGGTGGAATGATCTTCCCACCCCTATCCGGAATGCTGAATCCCTGACAATTTTCAAGCGACAGCTGAAAACTCACCTCTTTCGACACTACTTGACTTCATCCAAAATAATAATAATAATAAAAAAAAAACCTTTGTCTTTCTCTTTATTTATTTATTCCTTCCCTTTCTAACTTATTTGAACAATGCCTGAAACTCTGTTTGCCTCTTTAAGAAGGATTGCTTTATGTATCCCCAAATTGTAAGTCGCTTTGGATAAAAGCGTCTGCAAAATGTCTAAATGTAAATGTTATTTTCTTGCATCTCACATACAGATGAAGACACATTTCTAATGCGCGTTTAAATACGTCATTAACAACAACAACCCGAATTCTGGAAATGTTGGGATGTTTTTTAAATTTGAATAAAATCAAAAACTAAAAGACTTTCAAATCACATGAGCCAATATTTTATTACAATAACATAACAAATATTTAAACTGATAAATTTTAAAATTTTATGCACAAAATAAGCTCATTTCAAATTGAATGCCTGCTACAGGTCTCAAAATAGTTGGGACGGGGGCATGTTTACCATAATGTAGCATCTCCTCTTCTTTTCAAAACAGTTTGAAGACATCTGGGAATCGAGGTTATGAGTTTCTGGGCTTTTGGTGTTGGAATTTGGTGCCATTCTTGCCTGATATAGGTCTCCAGCTGCTGAAGAGTTTGTGGTCATCTTTGACGTATTTTTCGTTCAATGATGCACCAAATGTTCTCTATAGGTGAAAAATCTGAACTGCACGCAAGCCAATTCAGCACACAGACTCTTCTACTATGAAGCCATGCTGTTGTAATAGCTGCAGTATGTAGTTTTGCATCGTCCTGCTGAAATAGACAAGGCCTTCCCTGAAATAGTCATCGTCTGGAGGGGAACATATGTTGCTCTAAAACCTTTATATACCTTTCAGCATTCATAGTGCCTTTCAAAAAATGCAAGCTGCCCATACCGTATGCATTTATGCACCCCCATACCATCAGAGATGCTAGCTAGAGATGATAGCTAATCATGTTACAGACCTGATGTCAATTAACTTAATTAGTTGCTAGATGTTCTCCCAGCTGAATCTTTTCAAAATTTCTTGCTTCAGCCCTTTGTTGCCCCGTGCCAACTTTTTTGAGACCTGTAGCAGGCAACAAATTTGAAATGAGCTCATTTAGTGGATAAAAGTGATAAAAGTTGTTATGTTCTCTATGTTTTATTGTGAATAAAGTATCGGCTCATGTGATTTGAAAGTCTTTTAGTTTTCATTTTATTCAACTTAAAAAAAACAAAAAAACGTCCCAACATTTCTGGAATTCGGGTTGTAGTTGTTCAGTTCAGTTCTGTACACACTGCGTAGAATTTCTGTAAAAGCAGTTTTCACTACCTGTATTTTAGTGAAAAATGTGTGTACAGAATGAGATTAAGGAGTAAAAGCTGAACTGACAAACAAATTTATCTGTAGTGTGTACGTGGCCCATGTGACATCAGGGGCTCAACCGTGAGTTTACGGAGCTACAAGAATACTTTTTGTGCACAAAGAAAACAATAATAACAAAATTTATTCAGCATTCTTCTCCCCAAGTTACCTTCTTTCGCCATTTTGGAGAGTACCCCAGAACATAATCAACGTAATCAGTGTTGTTTACTTTCAGTAGACAGCGTGCTCATGCTGAACGAAAAAGTATTCTCGTAGCTTCGTAAAATTACAGTTGAACCCCTGATGTCACATGGACTGTTTTACCGATGTCCTTGCTATGTTTCTGTGCGTTGATCGTGGTAATATCATGCTGTCTTTGGAGGGTCAGAGAGCTCTCAGATTCCATCAAAAATATCTTAATTTGTGTTCCAAAGATGAACGAAGGTCTTACGGGTTTGAAATGACATGAGGATGAGTAATTAATGACAGAATTTTCATTTTTGTGTGAACTAACCTTTTAAAGGATTTGTTGTGGATTGATAAGGACTAAAGTATGTGTATAGCATTTATAGTGAATTTAAATGTTTTGTTTTATTAACCAGTATTTTACATTAATTAAATGTGACTTGTACTCCGATTGCAACAATGCAAATTTGACCCACTGCATCTTACAGTCAGGTGCGACTTCCCGTGAAATACGGTAAGCATGAAAGTGATTTCTGAAGGCCCATGCGGTTGTTGTTCTCATTAGGAAGGTGACCCCTCACTCAGAGCATAAACATGGTTGCCAAGCGGAAAGGAATTCACTCATTAGCATCATCCCAGCAATGTGACTTCCTATCAGTGCATCTAGCATGTGTGTGTGTGTGTGTGTGTGTGTGTGCACAGAAGACATCTGGTGATCCTGTGGGAGATGTTAAGCTTGGTTAGGCTGCTGCTAGCTCTGCACTGTTGAGGACTTAATAATGAGAAATTAAAGAGTTGTTGTAGCTGCGGGCGGTTCAAGTATAAAGGCTGCTGTCTGAAAAAATTCCTTTGGAAGTTTGGAAAGTCAGCGTTTTCTGACGGACAGCTTTAGAACTCTGTCCTCCGAAAGCATCTCTTTGTAATGACAGATGTTTAGAGAACAGTACCAGTCTCGCTTATGCCTTTGACCACAAATGCCAACTATGGAGAAGTCAGAGGCCACAAAGCAGGATCCCTTGAGTCTCAAGCGCACCGCTACTTCCTTTATATTAATGAGTAGAATATGTGGGCTATAACCAAATCTGATCAAAACAAATTTACATAGGTGCACTGACGAAAATTATTTTTGTTGTGAAGTAAATACTACATAAAAACAAATGTAATTTCTACATTAAATAATTTAGTTCAGGCAAGAATTAAAGTAAATTCTATATCAGTACTCAATTTAAGCTTGCATAAATTAAAGTTTGAACTTATAAGTATATTTTACTTGGAATTGTTTGTTATGTTTACAAGGATTCTTTAAGTAAATATCAAAGTTATGTTATGTTTTTCCCATCATGCACGGGGACGTGAATAATTAAACAGGTAAATTTTTAATTGTTTTCGAGTTGTATTTACACTGTTTTGTGGTTGCTTTTGATGTTAGGTTTAGTAACTTACTGTTTTGTGACATCTGGAGTTCATTTTCTACTCGTAATGACTCATTTAAAGCTACTAATAATTATGTTTAGGCATTTACTTGTCAAATTTTTGTAAATTAACTTGCCTTTTCTGAGTGAAAATTGTTTCCAAGCTTTTTTCAAGTAAATCCTACTCCAATTTTTTTACAGTGTGTGCACATTCAAAACCTGAATTGAGCCAGGGTGAAGGACAAAAGACAACACACAAAAGGTAGAGGTCCCCCCACTGAAATTAAAGATTCAGAAAATGTATTACAGCCAAGCGAAATGTTTGCATCAGTTAGTTTTTCATCAGGCACAATCAGGACGTCATTAGGATTGATCTGGTCGAAACATTGTGCTTGGCTGTAATTTAGTTTATTTTTTGGAGCTTTAATTTCAGTGTCCAAACATCTTTTGTGTGTGTGTGTGTGTGTGTGTAACAAAATCATATAAGATGGTAATTTAATAATTCTATTATCACTTCAACAGTATAATCACAAAAATAATATTTTTGCTGGAAACTCAATTAAGAAAAACAGTGAATTCAAAATATATTACAAATGAAAGGTATAGTTCCTCTTTTTTTTATCTAGAACTTGATGGACAAACTTACAGATCCAATTATCCTCAACAAATTAAATATCAATCTGGCTTCAGCATTAATAGCATCTTCACATAATGTACGTAACATTTGAGTTAAAAACAAAAGACTCACAACAGTAATACATTCTCAACATGGTTTGGATGAGTCACATTTGAAGATGTTGTAAAATAGCTGATATACGCACCTCTGACATGTTGAGACATTTTTTGGCAACCATAAACAACCCACTGTAACACCATGACACACGAGTCAAAAAAATATTGCTTTGTGTAAAAATGGTAAAGCAGAATCTCTGCTGGTTGAAACATTTCTATTGTTATTGGTGTAAAAAACAAACTTAATGACAAAAATTGACAATACTTAATGTAAGAACATTTCTGACTGGTAAAGGCATGAAGAAAGTGAAATAACCTAAAATATTGAACTGCAGTTGCTGTTTTCAGCAAAAGTTAAGAGGGATTACATCATCACAGACTTAAGAGGGCTGAGGCCATCACAGATTTGTGTGCTGGCAGCTAATCGCTGAGAGTTAATCGCTGATTTCTAGGGGGCCGAGATGAAAGACTTGGGCTTAAGTCCCTCTAAATAAGCTCTAGAATCACCTACGCATGTTACACACGAGTTACGTGCACATCTTCAGCTGTTCTGAAGGACAGCACGTGTGAACTGTTCATAATTATCAGTTATAAAACCATCAACACCAACAAACCAGACATCGCACATGGTTTACTGCAGAAACCACAGTCATGCCACATGTTTGTTCAGCTTTCTTCTGAGCATGTGCGTGTACGCAGTGGGGGTGGGGTCTGGGAGGGGGAGGGTTCTGCGCATCTCTGAAGACATCAGTCTCCTTGAAAAAATATGCTGCTGCAGTCCACACGTTTTCAGAAACTCCACACAACCTGACTTTCAGCAGAACGACACTTCACAGTGCCAAAGTTGCAGATGTTGTTAACCAGTTTAGTCTGCCACAGACCGTAATCGCTTCATATAAATCACATCACATTACATGAAACGGTAGAATATCAAGCCGTGCCCTACTCCAATGTGTCTTCAGAATCCTGCTGAATGAATCACCACCACCATCTGTCCCGAGCTGTTGATTGCCCAGAAAACATCTCCTGTCCCTCCTGTCCCACCTGCCCCTCTTTCCTGTGTGTCTTACTCCACTCCCAATGGGAAATAAGAAAATCAAATATAGAAAAGAGCAGAAAAATATCACTTTATAAGGGAGTAATTCTATAGCTGTGTTTGGAATGGAATGCTTGCCTACTTTTTATGGTTTACTGTGTTTTAAAAAAAAAAAGTTTGTGGAATTGAACACGTTTTGCAGTAATAATACTATTTTTTTTCTTTTTTTTTTCTTCATTTTTGGCATATTTGTCACACTTAAAAATTCAGATCATCAAACTAATTTTAATATTACACAAAGATAACCCGAGTAAATAAAAAATGCAGTTTTGAAATAATGATTTCATTTATTAAGGGAAAAAAGTTGTCCAAACCTGCCTGGCCCTACGTGAAAAAGTAATTGCCCCCTAAATCTAAAAACTGGTTGTGCCACCCTTTGCAGCAACAACTGCAATCAAGCATTTGTGATAACTGGCAATGAGTCTTTCACATCGCTGTGGAGGAATTTTGGCCCACTCTTCTTTGCAGAATTGCTTTAATTCAGCCACATTGGAGGGTTTTCGAGCAAGAATGGACTGTTTAAGGTCATGCCACAGCATCTCAATCGGATTTAAGTCCATACTTTGACTTGGCCACTCTAAAACCTTAATTTTGTTTTTCTTGAGCCATTCAGAGGTGAACTTGCTGTTAACTTAATGTAAACTACAGTAATGTGCTAATTTGAAGTTAACATGGGCGTGTTGGATGGGTTTTGCGTGTGTAAACTTTTGCAATTGTCCCGTGAAGTAAAAATAGGACATTAAACGTGACTAACAACAAGCCACGGTGAATTGTCGCTCTTTTCAAACGGGGTGGATTACACAGCGTTTCTTTTCTCTTCTCGTGAAGGTGCTTCGGAAGAGAAGTTTGTCGTTCCAAACGAAAATGAACAACTGAATTGTTTCACAAAGCCGATCAAAGCGTCTCGGGCAGTTCCCTAGGTAGTGAATCACTAGATCGTGCACTGGGGAAGACCGTGGCTCAGTAAACACTGGGACAACTGATCAATCAATTTGTAAAACGTCACCATTGGTATTTATCAACAACAGGCAGGACCGTTATATTTTGATATTATTTTTATGCTATTTGAGGTAACTTAGTCCTATAATATGAAATGTACATGTTCTATTACAAATCCAGTCAGCATCAATGCTCCCTCTTGTGCAATCGATTGTGGAATGGATTTGTGCCAAAAAAAAAAAAGGTTGCAACTTCTGTTCCATCACAAATTTAATTAACTGATATTTATACATTGTAAACAAGGCATCATTTCATTTTTTGAACTTAAAATGTACTTTTCTTTCTCCATTAGGGTATGGCCAAAGGTTTCATTGGTGCTTTTGTCATCTTTGCAAGATTTCAGATGCTACCCGGTCAGTTCTTCCAAGGCACCAAACACTGGCTCGTGACCAGAACGCTCCACTGCAACTACATACTGTGTGTACTTTCAAGACTAGGAGTTTATTGTTTTCATTCCAGGTAATATCTGTTAATGTTTCGAGTTTTTACTACAATTATAATGTGCTTCACTGTTCCCAGTGGCACCTATGCTAATATTAGTCTGTTTCTTTCTAATTCCGAGGTGAATGTAGCCACCCAGTCTGTATCCAGACCAGATGGTGGATCAGCACCTAGAGATGACCTTGACAGCCCTGAATGTCAACGGAGACTATGTCTGCTAGATGACCTCCAGAGACAGATCCTCTCCGAAGTCCTCGTTGGCCATCGGGATAAGACCACGAGAACCAGACAAGTCCTCTGCTCAATCTGATCTGTGTTGCAGCCTAGAATTAAACCACGCCATGCTGGTTTTGTCTGGCCAAAGGAGAACTGCCCCCCGATGGTGCCTAGTTGCTCCCAAGGTTTACTACTCGATCTCTGTCACCGAGTAGTAAGGAGTTTTGGGTCCTTGCCGCTGTAACCTTTGGCTTGCTTATTTGGGGACACTTGGCTGATCGCACAGACATTATTGGAAGAGAGCTGAACTGGATGATGTCAACACTGAATCACCAATGAACTGTCTTTAACTGGAAAAATGACTTGTTAATGTCCTCTTGCATTATTGACAAACTATTTTCCTGTTTGACTCTGTAAAGCTGCTTTGACACAATCAATATTGTATAAAGTGCTGTGTAAATAAAAGTGACTTGATTTGATTTTATATACTATAACACCTGGTCCATTTTTTTTTTTTGGACTTCTGCCTCATTTTAAAGATGTAATTGTGAACAGTAATACTATTTGTAAATGTTTGTTTGCTAACATTTTGTTTATTTTTTTTGTTTAGTTTTTTCTTAGTTCATTAAACAAAGTTTAAACTGAATTTTGCAGTTGTTTTACAGATCTAACGTTTGTCAACTGGAGCTTTAAAGGGATAGTTCACCCAAAAATGAAAATTTGCTGTTAATTTACTGACCCTTAGGCCATCCAAGATGTAGGTGACTTTGAAAAATGTTATAAATGGAGATTGTTATTAAATAAAGGCTATTATGTGTTATAAAGTGTGTGTTTTTAGTGATTGATAAACACCAGTTAATATATATATATTTTTAAACTATAAAAATATATGTTTATGTAGTTCCCCAGCAATTTCTTATTATGCCAAAATAATAAATCTTAGTTGAGGTAACATATAGAACAGGTTAAATTTTAATTGACATAACTTGCTGTAGTCTTCTAAATATTTGACCAATTAAAACATTTTAGTTGAATGGACTATAAAACTAGTTCACTAAAGTTTGAGCCAACTAAAAAATAGCAATTCAGATAACACTTTGAAGTCAGAAATTGACTGAATGTAAAATTTCTGTGGAACTAGTTTCTAAATAATAATTAGTTGAAACCGCTTGAAATTTTTTACAGTGTGGTGTGTTTGGGATCATTGTCCTGCGGCATAACCCAAATGCGCTTGAGCTTGAGGTCACAAATTGACGGTCGGACATTCTCCTTCAGGATTTTCTGATAGAGTGCAGAATTCATGGTTCCATTAATTATGGCAAGTCGTCCAGGTCCTGAAGCTGCAAAGCAGCCCTAGACATCACACTACCACCACCATGTTTGACTGTTGGTATGATGTTCTTTTTAATGAAAGGCTGTGTTGGTTTTATGCCACCTGGGACACAACCTTCCAAAAAGTTAAACTTTTATCGCGTTAGTCCACAAAATATTTGCCCAAAAGTCTTGGGGATAATCAAGATATTTTGTTTTGGCAAATGTGAGACAAGCCTTTGTGGGTTTTTTTTTGGTCAGCAATGGCTTTTGCCTTGGAACTCTCACATGGATGGCGTTCTTGCCCAGTCTATTTCTTATTGTTGAATCATGAACACTGACCTTAATTGAGGCAAGTGAGGCCTGCAGTTCTTTAGATGTTGTTCTGGGTTCTTTTATGACCTCCGGATGAGTCATCTTTGTGCTCTTGGAGTAATTTTGGTAGGCCGGCCACTCCTGGGAAGGTTTACCACTGTTCCAAGTTTTCTCCATTTGTGGATAATGGCTCTGACCGTGGTTTGCTGGAGTCCCAAAGCCTTAGAGATGACTTTATAACCCTTTCCAGACTGATACATATTTTGTTTCTCATCTGTTCTTGAATTTCTTTAGATTGCGGCATGATGTGTTGCTCTTTAAGCATGCTTCACTTTGTCAGACAGGTTCTATTTAAGTGATTTCTTGATTCAACAGGTCTGGCAGTAATCAGGCCTGGGTTTGGCTAGTGAAATTTAATTCAGCTTTCTAAAATAATGTGGTTAATCACAGTTATTTCATGATTTAACAGGAGGGGGCAATTAATTTTTCATGTAGGGACGGTTAGGTTTGGACAGATTTTTAAATACAGATTTAAAAACTGCATTTTGTATTTAATTGCATTATCTTTGTGTAATATTAAAATTAGTTTGATGATCTGAATCTTTAAGTGTGACAAATATGCAAAAAACAAAAAGAAAAAAACAAAACAAAACAACAACAAAATAAAAAACAGGAAGGGGGCAAAAACCTTTTCACGGCACAGTATGTTTTTTCTTTTTTTCTTTTGCAGCCTGATCCTGAGTATTCTCCTCACTAGAACTACATTTATTTGATAATAAATACAGTAAAATTGGTAATATTGTGAAATATCTTTACATTTTAAAATAACTGTTTACTATTTTTTATCTAATTTATTTAGTATATTAATTTACTTTAGTATGGTGCTATTTGTTTATCCAACCAATGGCAGCTAGAGGAAAACCTATTTTAAAAAGTCATTATTTTTGGTTTGGTGATGCTAGTGGTGCAGAAATTACATATGTCACTTTTTAAAAACCATGGCTATAATTACTTCCTGGTCAGACATTGCACTGGAAAGGGAAGGTCAATTCAAGAACATTACATTGCAGTATAATTGTATGAAATGCGCTCACACACACACTGGAAAATACAGTATAGTAGGTCATTCAGATATTCCATGTATACTGTACGCAGTATGCATATTATATACTACGCACAGTATGCGTATTATATACTACATAAATAATAAGAATAACATGCAATTTTTCTGCATATAGCCTGTCTCTCTTTTTCTCCCAGTGTCTAATGAAGTCAACAGATTTCTAGCTACTAGATTTCTTAGATGTGGCTAGTTGCATGCATTTCTCTGGCCTTTGAAGCTTTACATGATGGCGCAAGCACCGAGAGCCTCCCTGTGGGGCTCCAGAATCAACGCCACAGTTAGCTTTAATGATCTGTCTTAAAGTAGACGCAGTAATCAGGTTAGTACATCAAACAGAGCAGAGCATAATTTAGTTTCACCATTTACAAAACCCAACAGATATTATAGCAGGAAGCAATGCAAGTTAGAAAAACAAAGCTTCATCCTCTGAAACCGGATAGAGTCTGGCGTGGCCCAGGTGCCTTGTCATGGTTGCAATCTGTGTCTGCTGTCCCACCAGAGAGCCACTGTGAACCAGAACTGTCGGCACAGTGCAATTTGTTCCGAACGGAGAAAGCGTCGTGCCACCTGCAGCACGTGCCTGCCCACCGTCCCCAGAGGAAGGACACAGCAACAATTAGACTGTTGCATCTTCTGCTTTCTCCACGGCGGAAACAGTTCATATTTACTAGACCTGTAACTTAAAGGGATAGTTCACCCAAAAATGAAAATCATTAGAAACCTGTAAGACCTTCGTTCATCTTCAGAACACAAATTAATATATTTTTTGATGAAATCAGAATCAGACAGAGTTGTCGGCGATTCTTCCTATTGTAAAGTCATGCAGTGTGTAACCTCCTGTCGTCGATCCATCGTGCAATGTGAGCACAGCAGCAACTGAATTCTACCCTAGATAGTCGTGCAGAGTGAAAACGATGGTGATCAGACAACTTTGAAAACCGTGCAGTGTGAATTCGGCATTAGGAACGACTAGAGGGTGAGTAATTAATGACAGAATTTTCTTTTTTTTTTTTGAGGTGAACTACCCTTTTAATTTTTATGCTTATAAATGATTTATAATTTATTACAGAATAATTTCAAACATTTGGAAAAGGGCTGATTTTGCCGTTATTATATTAATTGCCAAAATGCTTATAATAGTGATAACAATGCTGCACTGTTGCTGAAAATGCAACATATAGGCTCATTGGAAAAACGTGCCTCTACCTACATTTCTGCATAACTCAAAAAACATATTTATACATACGAATCGCTGAAGTTTCCAGTTGAAATGAACACTAGAGGAAGTAAAACTCCCACTACTTTTATTCCTATTCACACAAAGTATGATTTGCAAGTCCACAGTTTCAATTAATAAAGCCTAATTTTCACATAATTATTTGAGGAATATTATGTTATGAATTCAAGATTTGAAAACTGATGCATTTAAAGGTTAGAGTCACAAATCCAGCTTCATAGGCATGAGTTTTCTAATTTCGGTAGATTTGCTCGGTAGCTCACACGATACGGCGTTGCACTTGAGTGATGAAGAGCTTTGGTACGAACCCCGTGAAACAACGGTTCAACAAAAAAGCTCAAATCTGCATAAGCAAGTTAAAATAGCACGGCTGCATCAACAAATGCATTTTATATCACTTTTGCATTTGTTAAAGGGGTCATATGATGCGATTTCAAGTTTTCCTTTCTCTTTGGAGTGTTACAAGCTGTTTGTGCATAGATAAGATCCCTGAAGTTGCAAAGACTAAAGTCTCAAAACCAAAGAGATATTCTTTATAAAAGTTAAGACTCGAAACCGTCCCCATAAAACGGCCCATTCAAACACGCCCCACATGTCTATGTCACGGTGTGGGGAGATTTGCAAAACACCGCCCAAATGTTTACGCAAACTTTTATTCTCGCTGTAGTATTGTTGCTGCCACTGGCGTCATGTCCTGGAGACGCTGTGTTTCATTTGAAAGTGAAACTACTTTGTTTGGGCTTCCAAAAGAGGACACAACTAGAAATCACTGGTTAAGTTGTATTTTCAACACTGTTCCAGAACAGTTCAACCCAAATATTTGAGTGTGTGCATTGCATTTTACAGATGACTATTTCCTAAACCTGGGAGTAGCCTGCCAGTTGTGCTCAAAGACTGTTTCTATAAAGCGGGGCAATTCCAACTTTGCAAGGTCAGTCTGAAGCTTCTGACTCACAGCCTGTAAGTACATTTTCATATTATTTGCCACTGACTATTCAAACGCGAGTTTTGAGTTGTGTGGAGTAACGTTAGTGCTTGTTGTTTGTCATTTCTCTGATCACAAATAAAGTCACATATAAAGTCATTATAATCAGTAATTATGCCCCCACTGGATGCAACAAATGCCTCGTTTGTAATGGGTTTTATTGTTTTTGTGTTGTCACTCCGGGACATGGCATCACAATACGGTAAGGGGCCGTTTCCGTCTCACGCTTGAGGTATTCGGGCCAATCACAACGCACTGGATAGCTGGCCAATCAGAGCATGCCTCGCTTCTCAGAACGGTGGGCTTTGTAAAAATCGACTCGTTTCAGAAAGGCGGGGCTTAGAGGAGCAACAATAATGTGCAGTATGTGGAAAATAATGTGTTTTTTGAACCTTAAACCACATAAACACATTGCATTACAACAAATACACAAAATAATGTTCTTTTTAGCAACATCATATGACCCCTTTAACACTATCGGATAGGTTTAGGGTTGGGGATATTTCCAACACGATACAGCATTAACTTTTAGCGACACTCCCCAGATATTTGAATTGTGAACCACCGCAATACGTACCTGAAGCAACGTAATACAAAAACCGCAATACATGCCTATATCAATGTAACAAAAACGTGTCAGAGTCACGTATTGAACCAGCGTTTTAGCGCCACACACTGGACGTATCACTTTGAAACTGCCGCAAAACGTGCAGTAAGGTACGTAATAACGATGCTGCAGAAATGTATTTAGAGGCACATATTTTGAATGGGTTGTGAAAATATCAGATACTCTTACCAAACATAAAAAATAAGATATAATAAGTTTCTCAATTTATTTGATAAAAATAACATAAATTCAGTAAAATTGTGCAATATTTCTACAGTCTAAACTATTATATTTGAATATATTTTAAAATGTAATATAGGCCTATTCCTGCGATGCAAAGCTGAATTTTCTGCAGACATTACTCCAGTTTTCAATGTCACATTACTGTACGGAAATCATTGTAATATGCAAATTTTGTATTATTATCAATGTCAAAAACAGTTGTGCCCCTTATTTTTATTTTATTTATATATATATTTTTAAATAGAATAGATGAAGATTCAAAAATTTTACTCAGTGAAAATTTTACTCAATTAAAAGTACAAGTATCTGGCCAAAAACATACTTGACTAAAAGTAAAAAAGTACAACTTTAAATTGTACTCAAGTATTAAAAAAGTAGAAGTACATTTTTTTTCTAACAGATATACAGAGGTTTTGTTATAAGGAGAAAACTAAACAAAATGCACAGGTCAAACACATACATCTAGTGCAACAACAACATTTAAAATGCAGCACAGTGGAACACACACACACATACATACAGGGAAAGGGATTAAAAGGAAACTTCCACCCTCATGCCATCCTATATATATGACTTTCATTTATCAGATGAACAAAACAATAAATAAATAAAATTCATATTTCTTTGTATAATGCAAGTGTATGGGACATCAAAAAATGAATATGACAGTAACTCATACAACCTCTGTTAATGAATCAGTGTCGTCTTAAGTGAAATGATAAATACAGAAAATATATAATATATAATTTATACAGACTAAAAATATTTTCTTGTGTTCATCTGAAGAAAGAAAGTCATAAACATCTGGGACGACATGAGGGAGAGAATTTTAATTTTTTGGGTGAACTATTCCTTTGAATAGCAAGATGTGATGCAGAGGCTAGAAACCTATTACAGACAGAATACAATAATGTGTTGAATTAATGAGGACAGTCATATAATTAAAACATACAACATTAACGTTTGGAAAGGCCACTTTTTAGTGTTGTCTATTCATCATCACTGTCTAAAACAGGGATGGGGAACGTTAAACCTGGAGGGCCGGTGTCCCTGCAGAGTTTAGCTCCAACCTTAATCAAGCACACCTGAACAAGCTAATCAAGGTCTTCAGGATACAGGTAGGTATTTTTTTTAGGGTTGGAGCAAAACTCTGCAGGACAGTGACCCTCCAAGATCAACGTTCCCCACCCCTGCTCCAAAATGATAATTCAACTTTTAATTGTTTATTTGGGGCATTTAGAGTTTTTTTTCTTTTTTTTTCTCAGCATATATTGATAATTATTTGTGACTAATTAGATTAATTAATGCGCAAATCATGTAATTTATAAATATTTAAAAATAATCTTTAACAGTCTTAATTGCTACTCAATGTGTCATATAATGACATAATATCTACTACTAGGTAAGAACATCACTAAACATAAATTACAGTTTATTTAACATAAAATGTTCATTTAAACATTTTTGGAGATTTGTAACATTAATTAAAAAAATTAAAATAAAATATTAATTCAATTTAAATTCTCATCACTGATTTATTTGCACTCAATCTTGTGCATTCAGCTAATATAAAGTATTACACAGCTAATGGCTCTATCAAAACAGAAAGAATAATTAATACACTTTTTTGGGGGGGAAATGCGACTTTGCTACCTCTATATGCTTCCTCAGATTTGATAGTGAACTTTTGAAGCTTGACATTTACCTGATGAAAGTCACAACTGAAGTAGAAATGTGTGTGCTTGATGCATGAAAAAAACAATGATCATTGGTTCTCACGTCAAGCACGCACAATTGAGCTTCCGTTTACCATATTTATTGTGCATAAGATAAAATAAAAATGTAATGTACTTTTTTAAGATGAAATAAAATTGTAAGGAGTAAAAAGTACTGTTTTTCCTTCAGAAATGTAATCAAGTAAAAGTACAAGTAATCAGTTTAAATTGTACTTGAATAAAGTACAAATCCCCCAAAATAATACTTAAGTAATCAAGTAAAATTACTCAAGTATTTTACACCTCTGGCATTCAGCTGTTGCAGCTAATGTCATAACTACTGTAGTTGCTGTCATCGACATCATAATCCATCAATCCGGCATGTGCCTGTCCATGACCTATAGAGGAAGTTCGCTTGAAGTTGTATCCTCTACTGCAGTAGGAACTTCAACAGCTAAAGGAATTCACAGGAATTTTCAACAGCTAAAGCTGTCGTGGTCCCGTCCTGGCTCTCTCTGTTCTGCAGTCCATGACCTTCTGACCCTGTTCTGTGCCTTCACCGCAGCCTTGCTGTCCCGTCCTGAGACACACACTGACACTGATCCCAGGACCCCAGCTGCAGCCCTCACAGAGAGAGAGGGAAACACTCTCCAAAGAGACGTCTCATCGACTCATGCAGAGCAGCCATCAAAAGATCACTTTCTGCAAGGGCACCAGTGACACGGCTCATAAATCTGTTTTTAACACCATCCTGTCCCCATCTTTTCCCTTCTGGCTCGTACCAATCTCTCTCACACACACACACACAGACTGTGTTCACTCTTACAGCAATGCATTGTCAAACTTTAGCCAAAAAAGAACATATGCATATAAAACCAGTTTAGTTGCGTCTGATGGTAGAAACTGTCAACCGGTATATATATTTTTTTGTGGCTCTAAGTGTGAGGGTGACAAAGAAACATGGAGTAGTCCGAAAATACGGAGCAGAATGTGTCCCAGATAAGTCAAGATGAGGAAGAACTTAATAAAGCATGTAACAGGAAGCAAAGTTTATAGGTTTACGACTGCAGAGCAACATGGCTTCCCATCACAAGCATCCATCCCTTCATCCATCCACTTTCTGATATTAGTTTTACCACTTTGAGTCTTTTGTTTGTAACTCAAGAGTTGCAGCTGTTTTTAAACTGTTGCCAGATTTATCATTCATTATGAATAATCTGATCTTTTGATTTGCATCATCACATGATAAATAAAAATAAATAAATACTCAAATGAGATTAAGTACCTTTCATCTGTCCAAAATTATTGGAATTTGGATACAATCATATATCACATTATATCACATTAAACTATACATATAATTACTCATACTATGATATAAGATCTTGTTCATACTGCCAACCTTTACTTAACAGTGTTGAGAAATCAATTTTATATAAAAATGACGCCTTATTGTCTTTTTAAAACAAGAATGAATCATGTAAAATGGAGATGTAGGCTATCATGATGAAAGTAGGATCAAAGCACTGACCCTCAACCCCTTCACAGCACAAGATCAATCATTACAGGGGAACAACTACAAACTAATCCTAAAAAATGAGCAATTTTCATCTGTTACTAAAGAATTCTGAATTTGTTTGCTAAATAAACTGAGCACCTTTATTACTAATGACTTCTAGATAGGACTTGATGCAACAATGCACAAGTGATGAATTTTAATATTAACACATTTAGAAAAATGCATTTTAGTCACTGTAATCCCTGTTAAAAAAAATAACGCATATGCTGGTTATAAACGTAATGAGCTGGTCCTGAGCAGGAGCTAGTTACTTAGTACCAGTTTAAGAGCAGCAAATGACCAGCTTAAACCAGCTCATGACCAATTAAGGACCAGTTTAAACCAGCTGCCATGCTTCAAAACATACCTTACATACCTTACTTTTTTCAACAGGGATGGAACTAATTTAATATCCAACTCAGAGATTCTTGTCACCTTAAAAAAAAAAACAAGTCAAGTGATCAAAATATTAAAGTCTTAATAGGAATAATTAAAGAAACACGATAACCAGCAGCGTTTGGCATCAAAGCTGGTGCAAGAACTAAAAACAGATTTAAAATATTATTAAAAACTATATTATCTCAATGATACTAAAATAACTGCTGATATCATTCGGAATCTGTGCATCTCTAGTGCTAACCACAAAAACTGGCTTTTGTTCTAGTGTAGTGGCCAGCATATAAATAAAACAAATAAGGTGAGTTTTTATTTCATTGATTGCAATGTATATTTTCCAGATGAATATATTGAGCTGTACCTTAAGGACATACCAACATCTTCAACATCAACTGAATTGTAAAGGAAAAAACGTCATTTGATAATTAAAAACGTGAAGGTACAAACATGTAGTCCCTCTTTCATTCATTTTGATTGCACCATACTCATTAGTTACGCCTATGATGCTTTCATCCTCCTTTGCTGGACTTGTGATGCAGCACTTCCTCTCTCCTCTGAATCTGGCAGCCAATCAGACGGGTGCGAGAGAGAGAGAGAGAGAGCGCATGCCCTGATCAAACATATGCTGAGCATATAGACATGCATACACGTATGTGCACGTCCCACGCTTGTGCACGTGCAGAAGAGGCAAACCGCTGCATCCTCGGGGAGGCCCATCAGGAGGAGCAGCTTTGAGGTTTACACAATCACATAAACCCACAAACACTCACACACTCACTTACACACATAATGGTGACAATGAGAGGATCCTCAAAGAGAGAGTCGAGGAGAAGAGGACAATGGACAGAAACGATGCCATATGCCAGGGGTCTGTTACTATAGCAACACCACACTTCCTCTCTCTCTCTCTTTCTCTTTCATTCTTTCTTCCATCTTTGCTTGGACTGAAGGAATAAAGGAAAACCAATGTAGTAAAATGCATCTACACTTTACACCACACAGGATGAAAACTTGAGGTGCACTACATGTGAATGACAGATTTATCACTTGCCAGTAACAGTGAATATTAAATTATCAAAAGCAGTGATAAAACAGTGGTTGATTATTTTAGCTGTTTTTTTATTACTTAAACTGTCTCATCCAGCAATGTGTTTCACTGAAAAAAGCCTTATACTTTTAATCAATGATTTTTCTGAATGCTTCTTGATACAACAACACACAAGTCATGAACTAGCCTAAATTAACAAATTTAAATTAAATATGTAATGTGCAGTCTCTCTAATTTAATTTCCAACAAATTGAATATGTTTATTCAGTAAGGACACATTAAATTGATCAAAAGTTAACTTTGCCATTCTTTTGAACTTTCTATGCATCAAATAATCCTGAAAAATATATATTCATTATGATTGGCACAGAAATATTAGGCAGCACAACTGTTTTCAACTGATAATAAAAATAAATGCTTCTTATTACAATAATTTCTGTAGGATCATGCGACACTGAAGACTGGAGTAATGATGTTGAAAATTCAGCTTTGCAAACATAAATAAATTACATTATAAAACATATTCAAGTAAAAAACGGTCATTTTAAATTGAAATAATGTTTCACATTTTTACAGTTTGAACTGCGTTTTTGTTTGAATAAATACAGACTTAGTGAATGAACATTTTTTTTTTTTGAAAATATTTTAGATTTTTAGAACATCTTACCAACCCCCAGACTATTGAACGGTTGTGTATATGCACAAGCAAGAATGAGAGCTACAGCAAAGAACAATATATTCATTGAATTAATAAAAATCTTAAAGGGATAGTTCACCTAAAAAATTAAAATTCTGTCATTAATTACTCACCCTTGTGCCGTTCCAAACCCGTAAGACCTTTGTTCATCTTCAGAACACAAATTAAGATATTTCTGATGAAATCTGAGACTTTTCTGACCCTGCATAGACAGCAACAGAGGTACCACGTTCAAGGACATTGATAAAATAGTCCATGTGACATCAGTGGTTCAACCGTAATTTTATGAAGCTACGAGAATACTTTTTTTGTGCAAAGAAAAACAAAAATAACTTTATTCAACCATTTCTTCTCTTCCGTGTAAGTCTTTGACGCACGTCAAGTTCTCGGATTTCATCAGAAATATCTTAATTTGTGTTCCGAAAATGAACTAAGGTCTTATGGGTTTGGAACAACATGAAGGTGAGAATTTTCATTTTTGGGTAAACTATCCCTTCAGTAATTCACACAAATCTACTGTATAACTTTAGAATATGTACACGCCAGATAGACACCACTGGCCACTGTGCTACATCTTGCATGTTCCCCTTCAGGAACTCGAGCTGCGTCCGAAAATGCTATGGGAACATCTTCAGCATGACCACACTCTGAATCACATGTGTAATCAGTCCAAAGGATGGGCAAGACGTCACAGTGACGTAATGGCCAGCTGGTATAAAAGCAAGTGAGGTGGAAACGGCATCAGCTTTCTGTCATTCAGCAAGCGCTCTGTGTGTTTGTCAGTTTAATCGTGTTTTGTCAGTTTTATTTGGTGTTGTCTGTCCCACAAGCACACTATACCTAAAGCACTAGACAAGACAAAGCATAAGGGCGATAGCAGATCACGTTTCAGACTATGTGTTCCTCCCTGTCCTCGCTACATCACGAGCTGGGATACACACAGTTTGTGCGTGGTCTGCTTGGGAGCGAAGCATGCGGAGTCGGCTCTCGAGGGAGCCGACTGCCCACACTGTGAGCGGCTTCTGCTACGCACGCTTCGCTCCCGGAAGGCTGTCTTCGAGGAGGGAGCCTTCACGAGCGTTCCTCACGGTGCTGGCCCTGCTTGCACTCGTGGGGTTCGCAGGCTGATCTGGCAGAGGGAATGGAGACAGGCAAGTCCCTATCTTCTTCCTCTCCTGCTAGATCTGACGCCCTCTCCCTGGGATCGGAAGCCCGCTCCGCGGTCTCTTCTCCCCGGGGTGAGGGCTCGACGCTTCGCCTCTCTTCCTGAGATGTCGTTCTTGCCCACATGGAAGAACTGGGGTTAAGACTAAACACCAAGAAAAGTGTGCTTTCTCCATTACAGAGAACCACTTATCTGGGTGTGGTGTGGGATTCGACCACGATGCAGGCACGCCTGTCTCCTGCTTGTATCGAGTCGATCCTCACAGCAGTCAAGAGAGTGAGAGAAGGCCAGTCACTCACTGTCAAGCAGTTTCAAAGACTGATGGGGCTGATGGCAGCTGCGTCCAACGTGATACCTTTTGGCCTGCTGTACATGAGACCCCTACAGTGGTGGCTCAAGGCCAAGGGGTTCTCCCCGAGGGGAAACCCACTCCACACTTTCAAGGTCAAGAGGCGATTCATACGTGCCTTAGACATGTGAAGGAAATCTTGGTTCTTGTCTCAGGGCCCGGTGCTGGGAGCTCCTTGTCGCCGTGTAATGCTAGCGACGGACACATCCCTCACCGGTTGGGGAGCGGTCATGGATGGCCACCCTGCCCGTGGTCTGTGGAGCGGCCGCCATCTGACGTGGCACATCAATTGGCTGGAGATGATGGCCATGTTTTGGGCACTGAAACACTTCCTCCCAGACCTATGAGATCACCATGTGTTGGTGCGCACCGACAGCACATTGGTGGTCTCTTACATCAACCACCAGAGAGGTCTGCATTCACGCCCCTTGTACAAGCTGGCACACCAGATCCTTGTGTGGTCCCAGGGCAAATTCCTCTCGCTGAGAGCAGTGCACATCCCTGGGCATCTCAATGTGGGAGCAGATGTTCTGTCGAGACAGGGGCCGAGGCCCGGGGAATGGATGCTTCATCCAGAGGTGGTGAAGCAGATATGAAGAGTTTTTGGCCAGGCACAGGTGGACCTCTTTGTGACTCAGGAGACATCGCAATGTCCCCTCTTGTTCTCTCTAGACTCCTCCAGCTCCCCTAGGACTGGATGCTATGGTGCAGACTTGGTCGATGCTTAGTCTGTATGCTTTTCCCCCGATCGCTCTGCTCCCGGGAGTTCTGGCGAGAGTGTGCCGGGACGAGGTCAGTCTACTTCTGGTAGCACCGTTCTGGGCGGGCCGAGTATGGTTCTCGGACCTGATTTTGCTCCTCGACGGCTCTCCATGGGAGATTCCCGTCAGGAGGGATCTTGTTTATTACCCCCGCCCCGGAGCTATGGCAGTTGTGGGTGTGGCCCCTGAGGGGGCACAGCTCATAGCTTCCAGTCTCTCAACCGAGGTTGTTGAGACCATCCTCCAATCCAGAGCTCCCTCTACGAGGGAACTGTACGCCCTGAAGTGGAGACTCTTCACTTCATGGTACGGAGACCGCCAGCTTGACCTAGCCAACTGCCCCATTGGTACAGTTCTGGAGTTCCTGCAGGCCCGTTTCTCCGCAGGGTTAACCCACTCCACCATTAAAGTTTACGTGGTGACCATTGCGGCCTACCACACTCCACTCAGTGGTCAGTCAGTGGGTAGACACCCCCTAGTTACACGTTTCCTCTACGGTGCGCTGAGGCTGAGACCCCCAGTACGGTCCCGTGTCCCCACGTGGGACTTGGCTGTGGTGCTAGAGGCTCTTTGCAAGGCTCCCTTCGAGCCCATCGAGGAGATCTCTGACTGACTCCTCACCATCAAGACTGCTTTCCTTTTGACTATTTCCTCTCTGAAGAGAGTTGGTGATCTTCAGGCCCTCTCAGTGGCCACTGCCTATCTCGACTTTGCGCCCAGCATGGCCAACGCGTTTCTCTACCCTTGAGCGGTGTATGTGCTGAAAGTTCCCTCTGTCACACCACAGCCCATCGTACTGCAGGCCTTCTGTCCACCTCCCTTTAGGGAGCCAGACCAGCTGAAGCTTAATTGTATGTGTCCAGTGTGAGCACTGTGCACGTACGTCCACAGAGCTGCCCTGTGGAGAAAGGCGGACCAGCTGCTTGTGTGCTATGGTCCCCTTAAGAGGGGTCTTCCTGCTACGAAGCAGACCCTCAGTAGTTGGATTATGGATGCAATCAACACTGCCTATGAGTCCTCTCAGCTACCCTCACCGATGGGAGTCAGAGCTCACTCAACCCGAAGTGTGGTGGCCTCCAAGGCCTTCCTGGCAGGTGTGTCTATGCAGGACATCTGCAACGCTGCAGGATGGTCCACGCCCCTAATGTTCGTGAGGTTCTACGGCCTTGACATGTGAGCTACTCCCGGCTCTTCTGTTCTCTCGTCCTAGTACACACTAGGCAGGGACTTGTCAGTCTGGCGGCGTGGGCATCTCGTTTCCATAGCGTTTTCGGACGCAGCTCGAGTTCCTGAAGGGGAATGTCTCAGGTTTACGTATGTAACCATGGTTCCCCGAAGGGAACGAGACGCTGCGTCTCGAAGCCACACTTCCAGCATCCCTGTCAGCACTTGCTTCATTCCTAGAAGCTGACGCCGGTTCCACTGCACGTGCTTTTATACCAGCTGGTCCTTATGTCACCCCGCCTGTGACGTCTCGCCATCCTTTGGACTCATTACACATGTGATTGAGAGCGTGGTCATGCTGAAGACGTTCCCATAGCGTTTTCGGACACAGCGTCTCGTTCCCTTCAGGGAACCATGGTTACATACGTAACCTGAGACGTTTTTCAGCATCTCGCACCATGAATGCTATTTTTAAATTTTTTAGAATGCAGTGTTAAATTCAAGGAAGATCTGAACCTTGGTGCACACCAAATGAGCAGAACAAGATAAAATATGAGTGTGAACACTAAGACAAATGTATCCAGACCAAAAGAACCAAGAGAACCAAACTACAAGTAGAAAACACATTCTTCCTTACTCTTTGGCTGTTACAACCAACTTCTAGAATTTAGCATACACCTCCAATGTTTTACACATCATCATATTATTCCACCACATGCCAAACACACACAGATGCATTGAGAGATCCCCAAAGACACTCCTCATGCAGATGCACGGGGCAGCTGAATAGTGGTCGCTAGGCAACAGCTAATGGGAACTTCAACAAACAATAAACAATAAACCTGATTCTTACAACGATCCACACACACACCCTCACTTCCCACTCACTCATAGCCCTGGGCAGCGGAGGGTAATGTCTAGGTGAATGGCCTGCCTCTCTTCATTTTCTTTGACTGTCAGTCCTCATCCGGAGAACAGACTGATCCCCTCGGGCAGCCCTGCACTCCTACTCAACCACTGTCAACAGATACACACTCACACACACCTGTTGGCAAGAGGTTCACATGAATACACATGAAAAGAACAAATGTGCATATTTATATAGACGTATTTACGCATAATGACACAAAGCACCACATATTTGAATCCATAAGTGCACAAACGCACACACAAAATTTCTGACATTGGCAGTCCTTTGCTGTTTTAATAACAGGCACCACTGCCTCAGAAGAGACTGATTAATATGTTGATTACTCATACGAGGTCATACACAACAGAACACACATGCACACGTTTATTTAGCATCTAAATGAGGACATAGCACAGACTTATATTGTTTTTATAAAAAAAAAGAAAATAAAAATATTGACTTTTTTATTCAACAATTCTTTTCCCCACGAGTTACCATCTATCGCCATTATTGAGAGTACCACAATGCATGTGGGGGAGAAGAATTGTTGAATAAAGCCTGTCTTCATGCAACATATACCATGAAAAAAACTGCAGACATTGGGTTTGGTTACCACATCTTGTGTTTTACATCAATATGATGTCCGCATGAGATGTTTGGAAGACTCTGAATTTTGGTTACTTATTATTACAACATAAAACCAACAATATATTGACATCAGCTGTCATCAGTATTCTACATGTAACTGACGTTGACAATAAACATTGTCCTAAAATTGAATTTTGGTCACCCAACATC
The DNA here is from genome assembly GCF_012432095.1 of Onychostoma macrolepis. NCBI lineage: Eukaryota > Metazoa > Chordata > Actinopteri > Cypriniformes > Cyprinidae > Onychostoma > Onychostoma macrolepis. Next base: position 31,649,116 of record NC_081163.1, read on the forward strand.
AGAACCAATATACAATTAAATTGCAAAGTCTTACGGCCTTGGTGGACTCCTAGGTGATCTGAGACTCTGATTTCAAGCCAGCAGCTTTGTTAATCGTCACACAGCGAAAACCCCATTGCTTTTATAATTCATGTTGTAGATTGTATCAGAGTTGATTGGTTGGGTTCATGGCCTAGAAACAACAACTATCTTGGGAGATAGCATTATTTTGCGACCTTGAAACATATATGAAACATACAGTATATAGGGATACACAAAAATCTGAAAAGTAGGCAGCTCACTAGCTTTACAATTACAGCATATGCATTAAATTAAAACTGCATTTTGGCATTCTTGGTAAGACAGAGAGAGACAGAGCAGGTGAAAATCTGCTGATGAATCTGTTGGACTTGATGTCCTCTGCACAGAAGGTGACCCTGACACCCACTCCATCTTCCTCTCACTCAAACACTTCTGTATCAACCTCTTTTTTCGTCTCTTTACTCCACTGGATAAACAGTGTTATTCAGTTCTTATAATTTTGCAATATACAAAACTGCCCTTACCTTATTCAATGTGGTACATACAACATAACGACATACAGTATATAATTAATGCAAATACACTCCAAATGTAGACCACATCCACAGATATCAAAACTTAGTGCTATCTACTATCTACACAGGCTAACTAAACCTCATAAGTGAACAGTTACGGTCACTGTACAAATACAGCAACTCCATAAAAAGTGTTTGAATAGAAATGTGTGGGAGATGAGAGTCTGATTTCATTAGTGTTTAGCATTAGCATGCTGCTAAGCTATTTAGGTAAATGTGGGTTCACGCCATGTCAGTATTAATTACCATAATTATAAGATGCTGACTTGTAAAAAAGGCTCATATTTTTGTAGAATTTGTCATTTCAACTTGTGAAGCTCTGACTTGTACCAGATCACTACAACATCACATGGAAACACTCAAGTGGTGGCAGTTTCAGAAGTAAAATGTAGTTAAAGCTACACCATGTAACTTTTGACCCTCTAATGGTTAAAAAAATTAACTTCCATAGGACACATGAAGAAGAGTTTGGTTTTTACAACCATTGTTTCACCTTGAGGTTTGCTGTTTTGAATGATCCATCATCAATTTTTCTTGTTCATTGCATCAACAGACTTTCAGCTTCACACTACCCACAGCCAAATCTGCTTTTCTGTTTACAGATATAAGGTGACACACACAGGTGAACAATATTTGTATGCAATTACCCATTAAATCTGTTCCAACAGCTCTAAGGGTTTTTCCTAATAAAATATATTGCTATGCATTTAAAATTAGTTTAATATGCTATATCCATTTAAATGAAACATTTTGATTTTAAAATAATTTCAATCAAACACTGGTGACACAGCCACTTATTTCTATGTCATTTTGAAGTAACACCACAGACGTAATATTACACCATAGACTTTATATTGCAAGTAGGCTCTGTGGTGTTACTGTCTTTTCTGGTAACACCACATTAACTTGCAATATAAAGTCTATGGTGTTATATTATGTCTGTGGTGTTACTTTAAAATGTAATTCAGCAGTAACATCACAGACAAATCAGCCTAAATCCAGACTTTTCTAAAATGGAGGCTGCCATCATGATGATTTCAAGATCAGGGGACATTTTGGAAATAATAATAAGTATGTATTTATCAAAATTTTGATTAAAATATGTCAGATCTGCAAGTTCAGACACTAATAAAGTGCGACACATGAAATTGTACGAAATTTAGCTAAATTTAAGAAAATTAATAAGAAAGAATGTACTCAGATCAACCAGCACCTGCAGTCACCTTTACACACAGGAAGTAGTCCAAATAGAATTATCCCTGTTCTTAAAGTTATCCATTGTTGTAACACCACAGACATTAATTATATAAATATATATACATATATTATATACATGTTAAATAAAATCTATATTCACAATACAACCACTTTATTTGTGTTAAAAATGTTATATTGTTGCAATTACATTCCATGGTACCTCTCTAAGGTATGGTGGGAAGATCCATATTTTGTTACAAATGCAACCTCTAAAACTCAATTAAATATGTATTTTAAAACAAAATATGTAACTATTAACATTGCACAAATTGTGTTTACCCTACAGAATACAAACATGCAAACATTTTATGATTTATTGGTATTTAAAGTTTATTTCAACTGTTATAAAGTAGAGGAACAGCACTTGCTACCACAAATGAAGAATGACCCCTAAAATATAAATCATAATAAATTATTAATAAATTATTACAGGTTTATAAAACAATACTTAGGTAAAGATATGGTTTGGAATCAAGCATTTTAATCCAATTTTTGTGAAGAATATGTTTGCTCTGTATAATGATCGGTTTAGTTTATGCATTTATTGACGTATCAACAATGCATGGAGCCAATAAAGGTTTGTTCAAGCACAAGTTCAATTAACACACAAACTTCTGTGATTACCAAGTGATGTGCTCTATGTTTGTGCGTTTATAAAAGCCTAAATTAATTCTGTTTTACACAAGCAATCATACTTCCTCACAAGACTTGGATTAAACCACTTGATTCATATGGATTCATTTTATGATGCCTTTACAAACTTTTTTAGATCTTTAAAATTTTTCTTACTTGAACTTGCAATGGTGGGACAAAGGTTTCATTAAATATATCTTTGAAGATTAACCAAAATCATATAGATTTGTACAGAAATTTGGGTGTACTATCCTTTTAAGGCATCTGCATAATGACTGTTATGTGATTTGTCTATATATTACGCAATGGATTCATTTTATCATTAATAATGTTGCTATAGAAACGCATAATTCAGAGTCCAAGGATGTGACCAGCTCTGAAAATGTTCAGGTTGTCATGTAGTAATTACGGTAATTACGACATGGCATTAATGCACAATAACACTCAAATAAGCTTAGAAATGTGAAATAGGCTATTGGTTACACACACACACACACACACACACACACACACAAACCTTGCATTTTGAAGAGAAAAAAAAAAACATAAAAATAATAGTTTTATTCATACTATGTGAAATTATATGAATGAATCTCTGGCTTCGTTCACCATCTTGTGTAAGTAAAGCCATCTTTTTTCTTTCACTGAGATTGTTGCAATATATCTTGGGATTGCCTTTTCTGTGAAGCATACTTGCAATGCTGCCTCATAATATGGCAAAAAGAAGGCATCTTACAAGGCATAATTATACTTTCTACCATTTGTAACTGCTTACATCCAGTGCCGTCTATGTAGGCAGCTCATAGGTTTTTGAATAGAACTGAAGCATTACTGAAGATCTTTGGTCTTAAATATCTTTTTACTGACACTCTTAGTTATTCAAACACTGCCCTGTTCCTGCCCCTTTATTAAAATCTGGCCCATTCTTCTTCTGCAGCCCAATTCTGCCAGACCCGGGCATTTCCCCTGAGGACAATGCGGGATGAGGCAGTTTAAAATTACCCCCTAAATTCTCATTCTGCCTTCATCATTTCTCTTCTCCGTTCCTCTGCCAGTATCCTCTCTTGAACCCATCTCTCTGCTCTGGCATTATGAATGATGGATCTGTTATGAATGGCTGATTACATGTAAGACAGGTGGTCAGGTGTCTCCGAGCAGGTCTACATATCTCCTGACACAATAGTCCACAGAGACCCAGCGTTTAGCAGGGCTGGATATTTAAAGGCGCAAATCTCCAAAAGGATAGGATGCAGAAAAGGACAGGAAAGGGGGGAGGATTAAAGACTGAGAAGAGAAGAAAGAGAGGGAATGAGTGCGAGGGGTCACCGCTGCTTTACCATATCTTACCTTCACATTCACTCTCCAGCAGAAACCCCTGAGAATTACATCTGCACACACAGGCACTCATCTACACACATGTGCATGCAAACCTTACTGAAAAGGGTTTAAATTCTGATAAAGCCCATAGGAAGGATAACCTTTTCATGTTCTATGCATTCTGGATAAAACCTCTATGTGCTGGTGTTTAAAAAAAATAGTCTATGTGTTGACCCGATGAAGCTGTAACTTGACAGTTATGACATTTGTACTGTGAATATTTATTAATTTACAATGTGCCTTGAAGTCTTGACTACAAAGAACCTATTAAACATTTTCACCGCTATTGAGGCAATTTCTACATACACTAGAGGTTTTTCTGTTTTTTTTTTTTTTTTTGCAGTCTGTATAAATTAACAATACATTTATTATAAACAAACATTTATTGCCAATTAAAGTTGTATTTATAAATTAACATTAACCTAGATAATAAGTGCAGTAAAAATGCAGTTCATTCATAATACCTAATTATTAAAAAAAACTAATTTTTTTTTTATTGAAAAATATATTAAATAGTTTTTTGTTTGTTTGTTTTTTCAGTTATAAAAATTGTTATTAATAAATTAATTGATAAAAATGTGTCCTAACAATTCAGTTCAAACTGACCTTTATTACATACTAGAGGTCGACCGATTCATCGGTTTTGCCGATTAATCGGCACCGATAGTTGATTGCCACAACTATCGGTTATCGGCAAAAATCCATGCCGATAGTTTTCTGGTTTGCAACCGTTGCTGGAGTGGCTGAGAAGGGTCCGCTGGCATTATACAGTACGAGAGCGGCCTCTAGAGGCGGAAATCACTGACAGCACGTGTTGTTTATTTTGACACGTGACACTGCGCGCTGCACAGAGCGGGAAACTCCAGACGCGTATTTAAATACAGCCGTCAGAAAAGCCTGCCGCAGAACAGAGCGCCATTCACATAGTTTTCTATTAAATTACATTATATTTGTCCCAAATCGTTGTGAATGTATAATGACTTCACCCTAGGCTATAAATTATGTATTGTGCAGTTTTCAGCAAAACGTTTGTCTTTCTGTGGCTCTAATAAAGTCTGTATGCTTCATATAGAGCTGTAATACAGATTGTGCTCTCTCTTTCCGCTTGCTCTGTTTTTTTAAACACCGAACTTCAAACTCATTTATGCCACATTGTTCATTCTTGAAGCAAACTTATGTCCGTTTGGTGATTAAATAAATTGTTTTAGACCGCTACTTGATTTGAACGCAAAGTGTCTGGTGTGTGTGTGTGTGTGTGTGTGTGTGATACCTCTGAGTTCTCCTAGACGCAGCGCTGCGCTTTTGCCCGGTGTGTGACTAACTTTTTTTTTTTTTGATTAGATAATTATCAAGTGTTAAAAAATAAAAGCAAATAAAGTGTGTGAGTACACATACAATATCCATATGTATGTCATTTTAATGCTATGGCCTTGTGAAGATATTTAAAGATGACCATCTTTAAGCATGACTGCTGAAATTAAATGGTAACACTTAACAATAAGAGTCCATTCGTACCATTAATGAAAACTGTAGAAGTATTGTTCCTTGTTAGAGTTTGTTCATTTCAACATTCACTATTAGCTACTAATAGGCTACATTTTTAAATGTTAAAGTTTCTTCTTTTAACATTAGCAAACTATGAAATAACTTTAATGATCAATATAGTAAATAATATTAATATTTTTTATTCATTTACAAAGTATGGTCCAGTACTGTTGCTGCTTTTTTTTTTTTTTAAATAGTAAAGCACTAGCTCTCTTTCAGTATCTATTTTGAAAACTATCGGTTGATTAATCGGTATCGGCCAGTGTGGTCCAACCTAGCTATCGGTATCGGTAAAATCCACTATCGGTCAACCTCTATTACATACTGTTACGAATCCTGGGCCTGCTCTTCTATCCGACTGCCACAAGAGGTCGCCCTGCCATCATATTGACTTTCACACCACACATCACAATGGACTGCATTTCCCATCAGCCATCTCACTAATCACACGCTCACCTGATCACACGCACACAGCTGTATCCAATCAGACACCAATCAGACACTCTTTATAAGCCATCTCACAGCCGTCTCACATCTCGTCAGTCTCGTAACACATACGCTACTAAATAAATGTTTCTTGAGCAGCAAATCAGCATAATGATTTGTGAAAGATCACGTGACACTGAAGACTGGATTAATGACTGCTAAAAATTCAGCTTTGCAGTCACAGGAGTAAATTACATTTTAAAATTTAAATAGTACTACCACTAATTCACAATATTATTATTATTATTTTTTTTTTTTTACTAGGGCTGCCCCCTAATAGTCGACTAACCGTTAGTCGACTAGAAGAGGCTTGGTCGACCAAAATTGTATTAGTCGCTTAGTCGTAGAAAAAAATAAAAAATACATAGACGATGTTACGCAGTCTGTGACTAACAGTTCGTTAACGGCTGGTCTTTGTGGTAATACAGTACATTGGGCAGGACATCCAAACACTCACCTATCATTGATCGACCTCAAATATGGCTTATCATCTGAAATATGTAAGTAGTAGCAACTTTACCTGGCTGCTCAATCTAATGTTATCCTAAAGAAATGTGCGCTACTCAAGTGTCTGAGCGGAGTGTGTAAGCTGAACAGCAGCGATAAATGCAGGACAGATGGAGGTGCCGGTGCGCTCACTTGTTCTTATAATACTCCCTAGTGATGGGAAGTTCGGATCATTTTACTGACTCGGACCTTTGAGTCTCGTTCAGTAAAATGAACAAATCTTTTTTCTAGTCATTTCGTTCATTTTATCAAAATATAATTAAAATGTTACGTGCTACTTCCCTAACACATCTACTACTTATGCAAATGTTGATCACACTACAAACAATACAAAACTAATGTTATAAGAAACAGAAAAGATTAATTCATTGTTTACCTGGGTCTGTCTATTATTAGCTCACCTCACCTCTTATCTGACAAGTCTTCGGGTTTGAGTCGTTCATTCATCACGTGACAGCCTCATAAGCGTAACCTATGCAGTCAGAGCCGGAAAGAGAATTGATTAGTTCGTATCCTGAGTCTTTCGAGTCGTTCGTTCTTTTGTCACGTGACGTGACAGCATTGGACAGATAAATTAGTTAATTTACAAGCTTCCTTACAAACGGGTGCATAGTTATTATTATTATTATTATTATTATTATTATTATTTACAGTTACGTGATGCATTTCTGGTCTCAAATTGTAGCTTTTTAATTACAGTTTATAAATGTGAATTTCTGTCATGATGGTTATTTTCCATAACACTGAATGTGGTAACAAAGATAAACTAAAGAGTTGGTTATTATTATTATTATTATTAAGTATTTTTCCCTCAGACTGAATAGGTTTAACTTATGGGGCTGTCACGTGATGAACGAACGACTCAAACCCGAAGACTCAGGATACGAATTAATCAATTCTATTTCCGGCTCTGACTGCATAGGTTACGCTTATGGGGCTGTCCCGTGATGAACGAACAACTCAAATCCAAAGACTCGAAACAGGTGAACTAATTCAGTGCAGAACCTATAGGATGTTGCGCATGCGCGACTGAACGGATCACTCTCCGAGACGACTCGTTCTTCCCGAGTCACATTAAAGATTCGTTCAAAAAGAACGAATCGTTCAAGAACGACCCATCACTAATACTCCCTCATTTTAGGTCATACAGATCAAAGTAATACATCTTCTGAATCTGTAAAGACTCTACGTTTATTTGTGTGCACTCACAAATAACGACAAAACATTGCACTTTTGTAAAATAATGAAAGCAAACAGGATGATCAGACATCAAAAATATATCTATAGAGAGTGAAATGTCCACTTTCAAATGAACCAATTCAAATGGAAAACAAATATTCTCAGATTATGTAATCCGTATGAAACATACAGGTGCATCACTAGATGATGAGTCAGTGTCGCCGACTTCATCTCTTAAACCGAAAACAAAGAAAACACTAGTTTATCAAATTATAAAAATGTTAATGCAGTCTCTTTACTGTTTTTCCCTGACATATTAATAATCATCACTTCTGCCGGCGTGCTGTGGCAAACTTTATGCGTGTGCATGAGCTTTTATTAGGCTATGTAGGCAATTAAAGGCTCATTATAATGATTTAGATGGTTTATTAATAAACGTGCGATTAGTCAACTAATGCTTAAAATGAACGACTACTAGTCGACCAGAATAATCCTTAGTCGAGGTCTTTTTTTTTTTTTGATCAATCAAATGTAAAAATTGTGAGCATAAGGGACTTATTCTTAAAAAATAAAAAACGTTCTACTTACTAATCGCACACTTTTGAACACTGTAGCTGACGCCTTCCTTTAAATTTGATTATATTTACTTGTGAAAAAATGCTTAAATTTAGTTTGGAGGATACAAAACTACTGCTAGAGTAAACAATCATTTGTGTAATTGGGTTTCTGACTCCAAAATATGTAGTAACTAAGATACAGCCCTTGTGACAACTAGCGAAAATGCTTCTTGACAAGAAGCAGCTGCAAAAGCCATAAAAGAAATAAATCAGCCCACACATATGCTCGAATTACCTCACAAACAACACATTGACTTGTAGCACAATCTCCTGTACATTGATCTGTCTGTGCATCAGCTGCAGCACCAAATGCGTGAGGTCGACGGGGAGTTTGCGCTCATCAAATTTCAATTGCGGGTCAATAATGCATGAGTCAACCGAGTTCGACTGAAGCAAACAACCAAACGCGCAGACGACAAGAAGACAGCGTTTTACAAGAACAACAAATGCATTTGCACAACACAAGCTGTGATTTCATGCCTAAGGGACGAGCATTGTTTACTTATGGCAAAACACATGGCTATCAGTGCCAATTTCAGCGTTTTTTGAAAAGCTTTCCATTTAAATTGCGTCGAATTGAATTGAGGTGGGCCGTAATGACATTATGGAAGAGCAAATGAAACCGAGGAAGGGAAGAGTCCCTGATAGGATGGAGGGTGCAGATTTGTGGCTAAGAGAGATGAGCAGATAGAGATGGAGAGATAGAGGTGATGGAGGGCCACTTGTGGCCTGAGGTGATGGATTGAGGAAGCGTCACGGGGCAGGTGGAGTGGGTTTGCCCTCTAATGATTTTTCCCTCCATTCCTCTGTGAAATACATCCCTGCCTGCAAAGCACTGGCGGTATATTCCCCTTCTCTCTCTCTCTCTCTCTCTCTCTCTCTCGGCTCTGTGACTCACTTTTTCTTTACATTATGCTCTCGGTGTCTCTTTGACATGCAAACACACACATATGCAGTCTCAAGCAGAGTGGAGAGGTCATGTGTTTGGCAGGACTTCTTCTGTGAGAATGTGGCGCAGTGAAAGCCTCCAGCAGAAGCAGCAGCAGCTCTCTCTCTCTCTCTCTCTCTCTCTCTCTCCTCCACCAGGGATGTGGGCGTCCGCTTGCATTACTACCAGCTCTGAGCCCGACCACCTCACTTCATTGACACGAGCTGCCTGCCAGAACCATCCAAAGCTCTATTTCTAAAGCAGACTGCAGCGTTTCAAGTGCCTCATTGGCTGTTTAGTCTGTTCTGCTGGATTCATTTGGGGCTGCGGTGCAAAGGCAAAACAGGTTATCTAAAGCGCACTGAAAAGTCTGCAGTGTTATGGACTAGGTGGCTTTTTGATCACTTTCTGGTTCCAGCATCTAAAACACCTTTAAATCCATTGTAGGTGGTCAAAATAGAGTTGGTAGGTACACATGATGCAATAAGCACATTATTAAAAGTGTATTTTGTTTGTACAGTTTTTAACATAGTTGACATCAATGTGTCTCCTATGAAGATAGATTGTGTTAAACAATAGCGATTTTGCTATACCGTTTTTACCGCAGTGAATATATTGTGGCTACTCTTTCAGTGGGAGGACTGCTTTATATTATTTACAAGAGAGATCAATGAAGAAAGTAAATGGAGAAAGTTCAGAGCAGGGCGTGTTCAAAACCAGTCAAAGCAACACTGATAAAAATGATTTTGTGGTGAAGTAAATACTACAGAAAAAACTAATGTAATTTCTACATTAAATAGTTTAGTTCAGGCAAGAATAATAAAAAAAAAAGAGTAAATTCAATATTAGTACTCAATTTAATCTTGTAGAATTTAAAGTTTGAACTTATAAGTATATTTTACTTGGAATTGTTTGTTATTTTTACAAAGATTGTTTAAGTAAATATCAACGTCATGATCCCATGCACTTGGGCATGAATAATTAATAAGGTTTTTTTTTTTTTTTGCTGTTTTCAAGATGTATTTACACTATTTTATGGTTCTTTTTGTTGTTAGGTTAAGTAACTTGCTGTTTTGTGACATCTGGAGTTCATATTTTCTCAAAATGATCCATTCATACTCAATACTACATTATTCACTGATTGTCAATGTCACTGTCATTGTGTGTCATGTACCAAGTATTCAGGTCTCTGTGTTCATTCAGTTAATAATCACATCAAGTCAACATATTACCTTAAAAAGAATAATGAGCTGTCTATTTGCTTGCATACATGATTGTAACTTAACCACATGCTTTATAGGCATTTTTTTTTCAGAGTTGTGTTGTTTGAGTAACGTTTACAAACCGTGATTGAGTGAAATGTACTTGAGTATTGCAGGGTAAACTTAAAATAATTAAGTAGAAATTACTCAAACTCTACCTGACCATGTTAAAGTTACTTATTCCTTTACTAATTTTTACATAACTTAGTTAAGTAGATTTGACTTAATTCCGTATTTTAATTTTACTTAAAAAATATTCGTGCAAAATATAAATTAAGTAAATTGAACTTCTTGTTTGTTTTTCAGTGAAGGAATAACTTGGTTTTTAAGGGGTGTTTGTTAGATATGAATGGTGAACAATGTCACAACCAAGTGCATTAATATAGAATTCAAATACGATTTGGACATAACAAATCGGCTATGGTACAACAGCTGGAAATCTGGCTCATCCAATCAGAATTTACCTTTTTATAACATTTTTTAGGATATTTAGATTTTTTTCTTTGAATAATTCAAGTTATTTGCACTGATGTTAGATTTATCATTAATTTGCTATAAATTATTTTGGTTATTTATATTTTGGTTATCTGATATTTTGGTTTACATTAAAAAAACTGATGAATTAACTTTTATTTGTAATTGTATGATTATTTAATATACAAATGATTTTATACACTACCGTTAAAAAGCTCTGGTTCAGAAAGATTAAAGTTTTTAAATAAGTATCCTATGTTTACCAAGGCTGCATTTATTTGATCAAAAATGAAGCAAAAACAGTTGAATCAAATTTTATCACAATTTAAAATAACTAATTCTAATATGCTGTTTTGGTAGTAAAATTCAAAGAATAGTGTATATTAAATCTAATTTAATATATTAAATAAACTTTTTTTTTCATTTAATTCCCTGAACAAGGTGGTAAAAAAAACAAAACAAAAAAAAAACAAAAAAAAAAAAAACAAGGTGAAATATGCATCATAATGTGATGTAATATTTTGGTCATCCTTACATACTACTTGTCCAAAAATATAATAGCACCATGGTATTTTTGGTGCATTTTGGAACTTTTGGCATGCCAACTTACCGTATCAGCCTAAGACAACAAAGCCAGTGCAGTCATGTAATATTTGCATTTGCTCTGTATTCAGACACACACATATGCATTCATACTATACCAGAGACCCATTTTTCTTGGACTCCACAAAGAAACAAGCAATTCCCCACATGTACAAGCAGAGATGGATTTCCATAACAGCCTCTGTGCATCATGTTACTCAACCTGTACTGAAAGAACAAACAGGAAGGCTTTTCATAACCTCACACACAGAGAAACAGGCAGGATTACAGAGACGCTGCATGCAAACAGGTCGTGGTTTGGAGTGGCGCTCCTCAAAAAGGCTGAAATATGTTAGCTGAGCTCTTGCAGTGTTTCGCCCTAGTTCGAGTAGACACAGTCCTCATACAACAGATGGATCCAGTCTGAAAGGTGCTGGTCTCTCTCTGGGAGGATTCACTAAGAATGATTTGCTCTCACTGTTGTGTCGTTTATTTTTATGTGCTGTCTGTGTTACTTTAGAGCCTGATTTACTAAGGGAATTATGCAAATTTGGTAACAGCACGAATGCTGTTGCAAAATATCCACAGTTCCCCTATATTGCTGGCAGGTTCTGAGTGTTATACTGTGGAAGACACAGCAGCTTACTACAATCTTGCATACTTTAATGGCACTCTACAGCTGCAGTCCATCACTGTGATCAAACTAGACTAGATTATAACACTCAGTCCATTCATTGGATGAATCATTACTGCCATGAAGAACAGCAAATGTACACAAGCACTCTTTTTGACTGAAATCCCCTGGATTTTGCTGGCCATACTAATCCAACATTAACTGCAACAGGCAAATAGTGCTGGGTTTAGTTATGTTATGTACTTTGTATGAAAAATACTTAATTAAATAATTCAAATGGTGCAGAGCTATTTTAGCACATTTTGCTACTGTTCAAAAATTATATACCATGGCAAAGTAAGGCAAGCCAGTTAATTTAGCTCCCACCTATTTTAATGGGTTCATGTTTGTAAAATTGTTTCAACAAATTTCAAATCAGGAATAGAGTCTAAAAACAGTGGTAACATAAATTGTGCTTCTCATGTACAAATCATGCTAAAAACTACGCAGGCTCTTTTAAAGTGCCCCTATTATGGGTAATGAAAGGTTCATATTTTGGTTTTGGGAGTCCCCAATAACAGGTTGACATGCTTGCAAGGTAAAAAAAAAACACTTTTATTGTCTAATAATATGCATTTATTTTTACCTTACTTGCTCAACGACTCCCAAGCGATTTGCTCAATGATTCATTTTTCCAAACCCCTCCTTTGCGTGATGCTAATCTGCGGTGATTGGTCCAATTGGTCTCATTTTCATTTAATCTCCTGTAATGCCTGATTAAGCAGCGTTTGTAAGAGCAGTGCTGGATTGTGTACAACATTACCAGGGAAACAGCTATTTTACCTCCAAAAGCAGCACCTAGTGGCAAAGAATGAATTTGCATTTTCATTTAGACCAACGGGAAAAGACCAATAAGTGGGTGGGCAATATGCTAATGTTTCATGTTGACATCAGCATGAAACGGCTTGGGATTCATTTTAAAAAATGACTCGTTTCAATAATTCAGAGTCGACTTTTTCTTTTGAGAGACAATAACTTTATACACGGTGCACTTTCAGATTTAAAACTTTGCAGGATGTTTTCATTCACTTAGAGCTGTGTTACACACTGCATGAAAGGTAATTTTCATAAATCCATAATAGGGGCACTTTAACTGTAAAACTGTCACACAACAAGCTAACGGTCCACTGTAGACCATTGCTGAGCCATCATTAGACACCTGTCGGCTTAGTGTTTGGTACCGGTTTGATCTCTGTCAGTGGCTTTTTCATCCGATTGAACATGTTGAATTGGTGGCGGAGGCTGTCGATGAGAAAGATCACTCTGATTGGCAGTTCAACTACTTCACGGGATGAAAAACACAAGGGAAAAAAGTGAGCAAACAACTAATTGATTTTCATTGTTTTGCATTGTTTGCAGTTTGTATATTCGCAGTCCTAGCTTTTTTTGTTTTCCCTTTTTGAATGACGAATACAGAATACTGCCACCTACTGGTACACTGTAAAAAATCCAACTTTCGAAAAGTTCTACTAACCAATGTAAAGTAGCCTGAACAAAGAATTTTTATAAGGAAAAGTCAGTTTAATTTTTTGTGTGAACTGAACAACAATACTCTAAACATGTCGCTAGCAAAAGTTGTTTTGTTTATCTTACTTATTTGTTCACAACATATCCAAATGTTCTCCCAACTTTTCAAATTGAGTCATCTGAACAAACAATTTTACATTGAACAATATTGCACAAGTTCCCAGCAAGCATTGCAGCTTGAAAACATTTTATGTTAATTATTATTAAAATATTATTTATATTAAATTTTACTGGCTTAATTTATGCTGCTGCTGCTCCTGTTGTCACTGTCAGTTAGCTGTCATGTGTATCAGAGTTCATATTTTTACTGATTTAAAATTTGTTGGTCCTCACCATGGTTGAGAATTGTGTGCTGAGGTACTGTATATGTGCATCTCATTGCAACTTCTTTAACAGCATAAATGTTTGCCTTTAGTTTTAAGAGGCAAATACTACTCATATTGTCTAGAAGGCTTTGAAAGTTAAAATAAAGAGGATTGTTAAAAAAGATTAGCATTGCTAAATGCTAAAAATCTTTAGTTGCACTGACATATCTTTTAACTCTCAGTAGACTGACTTCTATTCATTAGATGAACTAAAATTATTTAAATTGTCAGTTGTTAGTTGAGTTAACTTAACAAGTTGAGTGCGATAGGTTGCCTTATTTTTTTGAGTTAGGTCAGATTTTTTTTTTTTTTACCGTGAGGAGTTATTTCCTCTCACACAGGTGCAGAATGTATGTGCTAGTTGGCCAATTGCTATAGTCTTTGCAGTGTGTTTAAGTGCAACTTTTTGGCCCACATGCAGGCGACATGACAAGGATTTTTTTTTCTGTCACCTGGTTGATGTGGGCTGATTACAATCAGCCACATGTGTGTGTAACAGCACTCCAGTGATCACTGATTTAGACTTTCATTAGCCTGCTCTTATTCACACTGATGATACTTCATGAAAAAACGCTTCTCTGCTCGTAACTCCTCTCGTCTAAACAAGTCTACATGAGCTTGCTATTCATATTTAATGCCACTAAAACCAGCTGGGAATCTGAGCCAATTATCATCACTGAATGCTTCACACTCTCTCATACCCTACTGTAAAGTGAGAGGGAAGGAAAAGAGGTAGGAATGGAGAAACACAAGGCTAGGGGGCTTGTTGAGACAGCTCTCTTCCATTAGCACCGTGTTGCGTTCCCTCTGGGACACGAGGGTGAGAGAGACCAGCACTCAAACACACTGTTGACCACTTTACAGCATGTGTATGCTGGGACACACGGTCCGCCTGCATGCTCTTCATGGACAGCTGGGCAAGGGTGACAGGACGTGTCTTGCATTGATGGATGGAGTACTGTAATGACCAATTGTGCACAATGACATCAAAAAACTATTTCTGCTAGAAAGGATATACTAACAAGAAATATGTACCAAAGGTGCTATAGTTTCACCTTGTTTTCTTGGACATGGTAGGCTAATACCATGGTGTATTTTGAAGTAGGGCTGGGCCTTTTTATGTAATTTCATTGCTCCACATCCTTCAGAAATCCTTCAGAAATCATTCTAATACACTGATCTGCTGCTCCAGAAACATTTCTTATTATTATAAATGTTAAAAACAGTTGTGCTGCATATTATTTTTGTAGAAACTGTAATGTTTTTTTTTTTCAACAGAAACTTAAAAAAATACAAATAAAATAAATATTTACAGCTTTTATTTGAAATGAAAATCCTTATCACTTTTGATCAATTTAATGCTTCCTTAGTGTATAAACATAATTTATTTCATAAGAAGAAAATTAACTTACCTCAAACCTTTGAACACCACTTTACAATAGAGATAAATGTTTAAAAAGTGTAAACAAATAAGGTAAAATTGTACTAAATAAGTATTAGCTGTATACTGTGAGGAAAAATGGCACTTAAGGACACTTAATTGAATATGCTATTGCTTAGTGATGAAATTAATTGTTAAATCAGTTTTAAAATATGTCCATGAAATGGGCACACTAAACTGATTCACAGAAATAAAACTCTAATGCCTTTGAACTCTAATGCCATTTTTGCAACTTAAGTTATGAAAAAAATCTTCATACTGTATATTTCCATATTCCTACTGCAAATTAAAATAAAATGGTGTATGAATATAGTAAGCATTCCATTGTACAGTATATAAAAGTACCACTATTACTATGCCAACAGCACATTTACTATTATACAGTATACTGCATGTTGCTGTCTTTGCTCATGGGCACTTCACTAGCAACTTCAGAAATGTGATGTGAAAGACAGCAGACAGGGAAATATCACTCCATTTCACGCTTTAAAAACCCTCAAAACATTTGTCACTCACAAAATAACACTTAGACAGATGATTTATAGGCTGTGCAGCAAAATGGAGTACCTTAAAGCACCTTTAAAGTTTTCATGAATTGGAAGTTGTAACAAATGTCACTTCACTATTGTGACATATTTCTGAGTGAATCAATACTTAATTTAAAAAAAAAGAGGGATTTGATTTTAGCGAATCTCCTCGCCATATCTAGCTTGCAGCAGACTGACAGTTTAAGAATATTCTGATAACAGATTTTGACTAAAAGATTACGAAGACATTTACAGACAAAAACAAAAAAAATATATAAATAAAAATAAATAAAACTTACTGAGATTAACGGTTCACCTCAAGACTAATAACTTGTGATAAAGTAAATGGGTTAAATTTCAATTCCATGCAGACTTTAACATCTCATTAGCAGCTACAGGTAACCAATTTTGGTTAGAAAATTGATGTAGGAATATTGTTTTGAAATGTTATTAAAATGCTGAAATTTGCAGTTCTCTTGTCATGGTTATTATGTTATTGAAAGGTTACAAAAATGTTTCTTACGGTGCTTTACTAACTTTTTCACCCAAAATATAACATTTATTTTTAATATTCTAAGAATGTCAAAATGTCCAGTTTTCCAGGTTATTTAAAGTTTACAAACATTTCTAAGAACATTCATCAAGTAAAAATTCCATCATGAGAACAGTCTGAGAATGTTGATCTCAGAACGTTGCCTCAAGGTTATGAAAACATTAAACAAAACATTATTTAAGTAATATTTATGGAATGTTCTTATAAATGTATTAATGTTATGAGAATGTTCCATGCACATTACTTTAAGAATGTTTTGTCCTGACATTTATGTAACTTTTTAAAAAACGTTGTGAGAACATTCCCCGTTAGCTGGGTATCTGCTATTAATGAGCTTTTCCATTTCTTCCTTCGTTCCCTTCTGCCTTTTTTGTGGCTGACTCTATTTTCTCTGACAGTGATAGTGATCTGTGGGTGTCTTTGGGATAATAATGGCTGTGTTTACATTAGGAATAGTATTCCATAAAGCATCTCCTGATTCCTGTCTGCAACTCGCGGCTGATAGTGTCTTTAATGACAGCACAACAGTAGCTATCTGCAGCAGTCTGTACATACTGCAGATCCACTGAGATCCTGCTCCCTCATGGCCATTGTTTAGGTATTGAGATCATAGATTTGCACAGCAAGAGCACACACGCACACACACTGTAAAAAATGACCGTGATTTTAACGGTAAAAAACTGTGAAAAGGCTACGGTAAAAACCTGTTAAATGGTTAATGGTAAGTTCCCCTAATATATATGGTGAAAAACTGTAATAGACATTTCAGACAATTTTATGGTGAAATACCGCTTTTGGAAGTGAAAAAGAATGTAAAATTTACAGGGAAAAAACGTAAATTGACATTCCCAGAATTCTCTGCGTTGCATTTCAAATTTTGTTTGAATTTGATGTTTTTTCTTTGAAATAACTAGGTTTCTTCTTAGTTTTTTTCTTATCAGTTATGTTTATTACGGTTGTATGTTACATCTAATGTTGTTAAATTAATGTTTATTTCAGTCTCACCATGATGGTGTTTAGTGCTTGTGTGAATGACACTGTGCACCTTCTGTATGCGTTATTATTTAAAATCTTCTTGTGATGGGCTTTGGTTCATCATGTGACTTTCTCATCACCATCTGCATTTGGTGGTTATCAGTGTATTTCAAAGGTACAAAACAGATTTCAGTACTTCAATAGGTTGGTATATTAACATTATATCAGTTAATGAAATTACGGTATTTAACTGTAAATTTAAGTTAAAACCGTAAAACCTAAAATGTTGCTACTGTATATTTTATGGTAGAATTCCGGCAACCACAGGATTTTTTTTTTTCAGTGCACACAGGATTTTTTTTTTCAGTGCACACACACACACACACACGCCAAAAACAGTTGAAACAAACACATTCACACGAATACACATACAAACAAAACCACTACATACAGGTTTGGAAGGACATGACAGAATTTCTTTTGAGTGGATATTCATTTTAAAAACAAAATGATATTCTACACAAAGAAGAAATAATTGAAGATAATCCGACACTCAGGCACCCATGCAAACAAACTGCAGATTACGACTGGAGAGGGAGGAGAAGGGCGATTGAATGAAAGAGACATTTTTGGCTGTGAGAAATTAGGTGCACGTTACAGATCGTCAGCATACACATCAATAAAGGCAGGAACTGTGCGCTCCAGCTCACTGCACTAGCTTCGGAGAAGGAGGCATTTAGCATTGAAACAGTCATAATGGCTGGTCACACTCTCACGCTGTTTTCCTTAATCTCATTCTGCTCCGTAATCCGTTTGACACGCCGGCCCAGCGGCAGAATTCAGCCGCAAATGAGCAGAGTATGGTGGGAAGATATAGCACCGTCTCCAGCCTCTGATGGGAGAGGGCTGCAGAGAAAAAACTGGCACCCAATGACACGTGCGAGGAGGAGTCAACAGGAAATGACATGATTACTCGTAATGTCAACAGGAGGCAACAGCAGAACAGAATCGGCACTGAAGACAGATAGTAATGAGGCCATTTTATGTAAGCAGAAAGGCGAATGTATGTAAATGCTACACGCGAACACAACGGTATAAAGCAGCAGCTGTGGGCTTATGATCCAGTCAGCAACCTGCATTATGGGTAATTGCATGCAAAAATGGCAGCAGTATTTGCTGTACATCAGAAGTCAGCGCTCGCATTCAATCCACACAATGTTGTGTGGGGGGACGCATAAAGGCATGATTGTGTGAAAAGTGGCTCTGTTCCAAAACCTAGTGAACAGCCTACATAAGCAGCTGCCTTATAAGCATCCTAACTGAAATGGAATGTCATAAGCGATTGATTTGAACACTCTGGAAGCACTATGAAAATGTGAAAACATTGGTTTATATGAGCTTTACTCTTTGAAAATGCTTGACTCAGAATTGATTTCAACAGAGTTTTGTCTTAATGTGTTGCTAAGCCAAACATAAAAATACATAACACACAAAATATTGGTTTATAAGAGCTGCACTCCATGAAAATACTCACAACGGTTTGACTCGCAACTGATTTCAACAGAGTTTGGCGTTAACATGTTGCTAAGCTAATGTTGCGACACTCTAATAAACATAAAAATATATAGCACACAAAATACTGGTTTATAGCTGCACTTCATTCATGAAAATACTCACAATGGCTTAAATCCCAATTGATTTCAATTGAGTTTGGTAGTAACATGTTGCTAAGCTAATGTTACGATACGTTAATAAACTTAAAATACATAGTACGCAAAAATATTTGTTTATACAACCCACAGTCCCTAAAAAATACTTAAAATGCCTTGACTCAAAATTTATTTCATTAAAGTTTGACGCTAGCATGTTGATAAGCTAATGTTGCGACAATCTAATAAACATAAAAATACATAGCACACAAAATATTGGATTTTATAAAACAGTTAGTTCCATTCCTCGATTCTGATTGTTCAGCAGCTGTGTTTTGTTCACGATACAGCATGGCTATGGCCGCTTCACCCAAGGGTTCTGTGTATCACTGAGCAACACCCTTAGCAACATAAACAATTAATTATAGGGTCCCACTTTATATTAGGTGGCTTTAACTACTATGTACTTACATTTAAATGAATCATTTGGTACAATGCACTTATTGTGTACATACATGTTTTTACATTGTACTTATATTTTAAAAAATACCTACGTAATTACATCTGTAATTAATTTCTGTAATTACATTTAAACCTACCCATACCACCAAACCTGTTCCTAACCTTACCCGTATCCCACCTCAATAGCAGCAGGAGTGTTTTGCAATACAATATGAACATAATAAGTACATTGTACTTATTTTTTGATGTAAGTACATAGTAGTTAAGGCCACCTAATATAAAGTGTGACCAATTATAGCATCAAAACTGTTTAATGTATTATGTATTTCAGCAGAATTAACTGTTTGTTTGTTATTCGATTTGATTCAATATTGATTATTTTGGATATATATCAGCTACAGTACATGCCAAATTTTCTACTTTCAACTAATGCTGTAAAATATACATGAGAGTCAGTTGGTATTAATTACTATAATATTGAAGGTTACAATTGACTGATTTGTTAAAATTACACTGATTAAAGTTACAATTACATAATATTTCTACTTCAATTCGCTTTTTTGAAATATAAACATAATGGTGGCTGTCATAAAAACTTCATGTATTTATTCAAACATAAATTAAACATTGAAGAACAGTGTTTTATAATGAATATGTTATATGGTGCATATATTTAGCAAAATGCCCCTCTCTACAGTTTATTTTTCTATCTGACTAATGAGCTTATGCTCTCCGAATGTTTTTCTGAGGTAAATGTGACGTTACGTGACATTGTTTACAAGACGCTATATTGATGTCTTTGCGCGGCTGAAACACTGAGCAATTGAGGATACGGATTGTAAAGTTGTACTCTTTCTTTTAACTCACCTTCGGATGTTTAGTCATGTTTATTTTGTGCTGAAACTGGTATTAATGTGGAGGAGATGATCAGTTGCACCTCGCACTGCCTTGTCTATTGAACTGAGGTCTGTCACTTCATATTAAACAGCGCCAAAATGACAGTTATTGTTTAAAAACTGCAATAGAATGGACAGAATTGTAAATCTGAGACTTTGTTTCATATTAAAAGTTCCAAAGCACAATGCTTATTGCGATATATTGGATGGGAAGTGCCCTTCAGTGTTCCGTCCATTAACTGAAAGCAGGCTAGACTAATCAATTCTTGGGATTTAAGAATCGATATTGTTCTGTAAAAATGAGAATCGATTAATATCAAGATATCGATATTTTTACCCAGCCCTACTTAACAACGCCCTTCAGCCGTGATTTATTCACGATACAGCACGGCCTCTCGTACCTTATTGCTTACATAAGTCTCAAATATTGTGCAAAATAAACATGTGACGGTACCTTTGGTTTGATTTTGAATTTGAACAGACATTAAATAGCCTTTCAGACTATTATTTAGAGGGGCAGTCAAGAAAAGATCAGACTTCAGGGAATCAGTTCAGATTTAATATGAAAAAGAGTAATCTTATTTATCAACATGTGCTAGCCGTGGCATACTAAGGTTAAGGTTAGGGGTTATTATTTGTTTCAGCAGTTCTTAAACATTCAGCACTGCTATGATTAATGAAATCTTGAAAGGGTTTAGGATTAGGAAACACAGTATCACACAATTGCACCTCTAGATTTGATCATACTCAAAAGTAGGTGAGGCTTTATGCTCCGAAAGTCATCTGCAGTCAAGCATCAGTCAATAATATAAATTTGTATTTATATATATATATATACACACACACACACACACACACACACACATATATATATATATATATATATATATATATATATATATATACATACACACACACACACACATATATAAAAGTTCCATTTAGCATTGTTGTATATATAGTTATTAATTTGAATTAATTTGAAAATCATTTGAATTGAAAAATATTTCACAGTTTTGTCATTAAAATTTACTAATAATATATTCACCTTCTGTAGTTCCAAAAAGTTTTTTTTTTTCTTTTTCAAATAATATTTATTATTTGACAAATAATACCATTATTTTTTGCTTAACATATTTGTTTATTCAGTGGTTCAACTTTAATTGAAATGTCAACTTTCCACATCATTGAACTGCAAGAATCGCACCTGCTGCAACTCAGCTTCACCAGTAGGTTGTCAAAAAATAAACTTCTGGCATCTGTCTGCTGTCAAGAAGTTCTAAAACAAGCTGTTTTTATATTTTTCCCCAATGAAAAAAAAAAAAAGTCTATATTAGTATGAACTATCAATTATTTATTTTATCAATTTATATTTATCACAATTATTTTATTTTTCAAGGGATAAAAAGATCAAGGGACATTTCATTACTTGTTACCTAAAATTTCAAGTCAAGAAGCATGACACATACATTGTTTGGTTGCAAGACATTGCTGTGTACATCAAACGGATAGGAAGCAAAGCTTAGCAATCATAAGAAGTCATATCACATAGAAGGGAAGAAATGAGAGACTTCATCAATAAGCTTCTCATAAAATCAGCACAGCTCTTCCTGGAAGCCGTAATCCCCCACACGCTCAGGGAAAACACCAGAGACGTCATGTCTTCTCATGTGATTTCTCGAGTGGGACAACACTGCCATTTCATATGACATCGAGTTTCCCTTCCGTTCTGCTGTTTGCACAACCAAAAACCAACAATGCTCTAATTAAATTAGACATCAGCTTCAGAGATGCAACAGGAAACGATGGAGAGGGAGAGAAAGCGCAATGACCTCATCAGTGGCTCTGACCTCAAGTGTGTTCTCTGGTTGACTCAGGTCAATACAGGACTGCGGTGACATCTGTTAGTCAGATTCAACTGAAGTCTTCCTTTCAGGGTCATACAAATAAATACTGTTCCTTTTTCTCATAGTTCTCCCAGGAGTGAGCCTTAATGAGTTGCTCTGTTTTATTCTAATTCATAATAACCAGCACACACTGCTCTTAATTACCTACAGCACAGCACCTCCAGCTAAACAGTCACCTCAGTCCCTGTGGACCATCCTGCAGTCTTGTGCCTGCGATTATAGATTCATCAGAGACATTTAGAAGACTCCCCAAATGCTAGAAAGACACTTTAGCCACTAAAGTTGACACCTCTGTCACATCTTTTAACACTGGATCAAAATTATTGGGTTCTTGCTTTTCATGCTTTTAAAAGCATTCCAATTGGGAACTGGTAAAATGATTAAATTGGTCAGAGTACATGGCTAATTTTGAATGGCTGTCAGTGGGCTAACAGGACCATGCTAACAAGCCAAACCTTGATGCCTTGGTTTATGCTGCCCAACTGGACTGGGTTGATAACAAAATGGATGTAGGTTTATTTTTAATAACTGACACCAATGGCATTCAACTTATGATTACTTCATATTGTCTCATAGGATAAAACATCTGCAAATTATGATAAGTATTTTTTTAATGTGGAGCTCTGGTTCAAGATGTACGATACAAAACAAATCAAAACACAACACAACAACAATTCAGTAATTATTATAATTACAAAAATAAATAAAATATACACTGAACATGCGTGCTTTTTACCTGTGATCCAGTACCATCTCACTTTTACAGTGTCAACATAAAATGAAATAAAAACAGCAACAACTTTTTTAATAAAGAAAATGATTAAAGATTAAAGAAAAAGATTATTTAAGAACCATTAAGCATTTTTTAATACTTACTTTATGCTCAGTGATTTTAAATCTGATTTTAAGCATTGACCTTTATTGCAAGATTATCATGACAATTTACTCAAAGTAAAAAAAAAAAATAATGCATTTATAAATCTTAATTAAAAATTGCCATGCATTAAAGCTATACATACTGCCCCATTTATCAATAAGGACAATGAGACCTTTTTCTTTAGTAAAGAGATTTTTGATTGAAAATATGCAGAATTTTCATTAAAATGATGTCATAATGTAAAAAAATCAATAGTAATGATCTTAAAAATAAATTTAATTTTCTATAAGCAAAATATACACTACCATTCAAATGTTTGGGGTAAGTATGTTTTTTTGTTTTGTTTTTTTTTTTGGTAGAAGAAATTTATATTTTTCAATGGCAAGGATGCATTAATCAAATGCACTGACAAGTGACAGTAAATACATGTTACAGAGAGTTATATTTAAATTAAAGTCTATTCTTTTGAACTTTCTATTAATCAAAGAACCTACAAAAAATTATAATAAGAAATGCTTCTTGAGAAGAAAATCAGTATATTAGAATGATTTCTGAAGGTTCATGTGACACTGTAAACTGGAGAAAATTCAGCTTTGCCATCGCAAAAATAAATTACATTTAAAAATTTTTGTTAAATTATATAGTTATTTTACATTGTAATAATATTTCACAATATTCTTCTTACTGTATTTTGGCCAAATAAATACTGTCTTTGCAAACATGAGACTTCTTTAAAGGGGTCATGTGATGCGATTTCAAGTTTTCCTTTCTCTTTGGAGTGTTACAAGCTGTTTGTACATAGATAAGATCCCTGAAGTTGCAAAGACTAAAGTCTCAAAACCAAAGAGATATTCTTTATAAAAGTTAAGACTCGACCACGCTCCCCAAAAAGGCTCATTCCCACATGTCCACGTCACGGTGTGGGGAGATTTGCAAAACACCGCCCAAACGTATACGAAAAGAAAGCAGGCGTAACTTTTATTCTTGCTGTAATATTGTTGCTGCCGCCGGCGCCATGTCCTGGAGACGTTGTGTTTTGTTGTGAAAGCGAAACTACTTTGTTTGGGCTTCCAAAAGAGGACACAACTAGAAATCAGTGGTTAAGTTGTATTTATAACACTGTTCCAGAACAGTTCAAGCCAAATATTTGAGTGTGTGCAGCACATTTTACAGAGAGCTATTTCCTGAACCTGGGAGTAGCCTGCCAGCTATGCTCAAAGACTGTTTCTATAAAGTGGGGCAATTCCAACGTCGCAAGGACAGTCTGGCGCTTTCTGTCTCGCAGCCTGTAAGTATTCATATTTAAAGAATTTGCCACTGACTATTCAAACACGTGTTTTGAGCTGTGTAGAGTAGCGCTTGTTGTTTGTCGTTTCTCCGATCACAAATGCAGACATGGTAATGTTTACGTGGCGCGATGCAACGCGACGCGTAAAAAGACAGTATAGGTCATTACAATCAATAATTATGTCTCCACTGGATACAACAAATGCCACGTTTATAATGGGTTTTTGTGTTGTCGCGCCGGGATACACCATCACAATACGGTAAGGGGCGTAACATTTCCATCTCACGCTTGAGGTATTCGGCCAATTACAAGGCACTGGATAGCTGGCCAATCAGAGAACACCTCGCTTCTCAGAACGATGAGCTTTGTAAAAATCTGAGTGTTTCAGAAAGACGGGGGGCATAGAGGAGCAACGATAATGTACAGTATGTGGAAAATGTGTTTTTTGAACCTTAAACCGCATAAGCACATTGCATTACACCAAATACACAAAATAATGTTCTTTTTAGCAAGGTCATATGACCCCTTTAAAGGGCTCAGATTAAGCGATTGAAGTGTTTTGTTGTTGGATGTAATAATGAATATAGCAGTCGTCATTTACTCCCAACATCTGAGCCGCTGAAGATGCAGAGGATTATAGTTACTTTCGCTTTGGAGGGAATGCGCTGATCCCGATCTGCCTAAATGTGTCTATGTTCGTACGAATCATTCGTGATCCAACTTCATCTACAGAAGAAGTGAGTATAAGGGTTTTTTATGAATCTTTGC
This sequence comes from Onychostoma macrolepis, assembly GCF_012432095.1. Lineage (NCBI taxonomy): Eukaryota > Metazoa > Chordata > Actinopteri > Cypriniformes > Cyprinidae > Onychostoma > Onychostoma macrolepis. The sequence goes on from NC_081163.1 coordinate 31,674,467, forward strand.
AAATCCCTAATAACGGGCTACTTAGCCAGTTTCATGGCTAAAGTAAGCAGCATAGATTTGTATGTCTATGGTAAACAGTACTGCTCGTCACCCCATGGAAGAGAGGGGCGGGGTCAGCAGCATCGTTAGCATTTAAAGCAACATGGACCAAAAAATGGCTTGCTGAAAACAGAGCTTTTTACCCTTTGACAGGGTAAAAAGGGTGTTTTTTACACTACCATTCAAAGTATGTTATAGGCTTTTAATTAAGATCCTAAAGAATCATATCAACTTGTGACAAAATGGGCATCTGATGACCCCTTTAAACAACATCAAAAATACCCTACCGACCTCAAACTTTTGAACAGTAGTGTAGTTATTCTTTCGTTTGATTTTAACATGAATTATAGTATTCTTGACAGGTTTCCGAATTTTTATTCTCAAATAGCTCTGCACATTACAGCTGTATCTGCTTTCATGTTCTGCGTCATTCAAACAAGTGATAATATCTACAGCTCTACAGCAATGTTTCCCTTACGAGATTGCCCTGCTTATTAATAACGTTAACGTTGTAATTCACAACCTGAACTAATCGTATGGCCTTTAAGAATGCAGATTTCTAGATTTCAGAGGTTTTGTACATGTCCTCTAACAGAATGTAGCCTGCAGGAAGGATTAGTTCAGTAAAACAGATCTCTGGCAGAGCATGTGGCCATCCTCCACTCAGGAGAAGAAGAGAGACTTGGGAAGACAGAAGGAAGAAAGGCTTGTCTTAACTGCCATGTTCTAGAGGCAGTCCTGAGGGAGCTCAGGGAGTCTGTCTGGGCCTGTGTGGACACAGCCTGTAATGGAAATACAGAGCCAATCCGACATACAGATCTGCGACAGAGGGTGTGAGATGGACAGTAAAGGATAGATGGGGAAAGAAAGATTCTTTTGGTACGTGTGTATCAGAGAGTGACTCTCTGAGACTAAATCACCTCTCCTAGAGCGGGTGTAGCAGAAGACTTCGGCTCCAGCACTGGATGAGACACGTAAGCACACAGAGAGAGACGGTCCCCTCCTTTAACATCAAGTACAGCAGAGAGAATCAGGAGGTCACAAATTGAATTAGACCGGAAGAAAGGGCCTGGACCTGCAGGAAACAGCACTCCAGAGATACACAATTACTGCTTGTTTGATTTAATGTGTGTGGGGCAAGATGTGTGTGCCTCTGTGTGTTTTGTTGCAGTGTTACATCATTTCCAGCCAATCACAGCTCATACATGTGACTTGTGTTGAAAAAAAAACAAAGGTTTAGAAAACAAGTATTGCTGAAATATAACATGGCTGTCCCATTTATTGAATATTTATCAAATTGGCTAAACAGTGAGGATTTTCTTTCCTTGCCAGCAGTTCAAATTTCTTCAGATGCCCTGTCAACATTTTCACTGGCTCAAACCTATTTTTTTTATTATGAAATTAAATAATTGAAATTATAAGTGAGACATTTTTATTATGTATTTAAATCATTTAAAATATTTTATTAATATACAATTTTAATTCAAATGCTTTCTTTACATAAATATTTGTAGCTAAAAAATATACAGCAATAAAATTCATAAACACCTTTCTTGAAAAATAATGACTAACTATCACAAGTCAGTTTTGAGAACCTTTCAAACATCTCAGAAAACCAACTGTTTTAAGCCCCCGGTTTCACAGATATGGCTTAAAGGGGTGGTTGATTGCAATTTCACTTTTTTAATGTTAGTTAGTGTGTAATGTTTCTGTTTGAGCATAAACAATATCTGCAAGGTTGCAGCGCTGAAAGTTCAATGCAAACAGAGATATCGTCTTTTAAAATTCTGGAAGTTTAATGCCTACAAAAACGGCTGGTAAGGGACTACAACGAACTACTTCCCGGGTCTAATACGTCACGGACCCAGATAAACCCCGCCCCGGGAACATGTAAGGAAGGGGGCGAGGCCATGCTGTGCTGCTTTAGAGAAGAGGAAGAGAAAACATGGGGTGCACGTAAAAATCTATTCATATATGAATCGTGATTATGTCTTCTAACGATTCTAATGGATTCACAAGTTTCAAAATTAATGTTCTAAAACAGTCGTTCTTAATACTGTTCCTCACGTCGCCCTGCTCTGCATCTCTCTCTCTCTCATTCAGATCGTCAGATCAGCTCCAACAAACTGTTCCAATTTTCACATATCAATGAGAAGCGTTATACATGGACACGTGTGTGGTTGCCGTACTGTATTAAAGCTTTAATCAGAATAAAACGGTATATTAAAAGCTAACATAAGCAGTAGCATAATAACAGCGTATCTAAATTGTATTAGACAACAAACAAACAAACATACCATTAAGAGCCGTGCTTGCGCAGGTTCTGTGCGATCCTCTTCACTAATATCCTCTGCGTCTCAATCAGGCTCAAATTGATAAGCAATATAGACGACGCTATTGTTTACAATACAACCGGAGCACATGCCGCTGAGCTGAAGGGCAGGACATTTAGACGCACGCTCGGCGGTTAAGTGAATCACAACACACTGAGCCAGCTAACCAATCAGAGCCCATCACGTATTTCTGAGGGAGAGGCTTCATAAAAACAGGAAATAATCGAGGCGTTTGTCAGAGAAGGGACAGAGCGGTGTGGAATAAAGGTAAATTATATGAAAAATAATGCGTTTTTAAAAAAACTAAGCATGAACACATGTTAGACTGCACCCCATAAACACAATCAAGCCTAGAAAAAAAACAGTAAACCACCCCTTTAAGGCTAGTCTCAGGCGAAAAATGCATGTTTGAGCTGTCTCAACTGAAAATATCTTGCTCTGACATATCTTAAAATATGTCAGTTCCATTGTTCTGTCTCAAGATGCACACATGTAACTGTTTCTTCTTAGGCATTTTTATAAAAGCTGCTTAAATATCTTAATTTAACTAAGGCCTAGTCCTGGCTTAAGCTAAACCCTGTCTGTGAAACCGGGCCTATGTCTATTTTCTAAATGCATGTCATTGATCTTTTTGTGGAATGAACAAAAACTTCACCCTACATTTTGTTTTCTTTTTCATTATTCATTTACACTCAAATGCATGTCAGAATATGGAAGAAAAGATCTGACCCTACTTGCAGTTCAGTGCGACTGTTTACCAGGCATTAAATTTCATGCACAGAATCGCTGTAAGTTCTGGCCCAATAGGACAAGTTCTGTCAATCAGTCCGAAACTCTCTGGTCCTGGGCCAGCGGGCCATCCTAAATTTTGAGCCCTGAATTTTTGGCAGAAATCTATTATGGATTCAGCTCATTACAGTAACAGTGCTGAGCCAACCTCCTAAATTCACACCAAAATCTATACGCTCCGAGTAACAGTGGATAGATTGAAAAAAATCAGGCTTACTCTTCTGTAAACCCAAATGTAAGGTGAGAATTTGTTTAAAGCAGTAGTTCTGAACCAGGAGGCCTCAAGGGGGCCACAAGATGGCTTAAAATCATTAAATAAGTCAAAACCAGCTTGTAAATAAGCTAAAACAGCTCAAAAAATGTAGACGTAAACTGACCTTTTTCTTTTTAAAATGTATTCTCTCAAAACCATCATTACCATTTAAGAACCAGGCTTCTTGTTGTCTTGTAAAACCTAGATATGGAATTTTAAAAGTGTGATCTCTAGACCAAGTCAGGAAAATTTCTATAGTGAACATAAATTGCTAATTGTGAGTGAAAACTATTTAAAAGAAAAACTTTATATAATCACAAATGATGGGAAAACTCAAATTCATTATTCATTAACAGAAGAATTTTGGAATTTAATTAATTATTTATAATGATATTATTTCATTATTTAAATATTGCCACTCCTAATATTATACTTATATTTGTGTTGCCAAAATAAAGTTTGACAACCAGCAGCTTTGTCATTACACCAGAAGTACCAATATCACAGTCTAGATTCTGGCTTTGGTTATTGTCTTGGACAATGAGGGGCCTTGGAGTCAAACAGGTTGAGAACCATTGGTTTAATATCTTCGCAGTTCACACACATTTTAACTTGTTTCCTCATTGAGCTCCTCATTATGAAACAAGAGCGAATACCTTCGCTTTATGGCCAACTGCTCCAACAGAGAAAGACACTACCCACATCCAACTTCATTTATCTTCCATTTCATATCTGTCTTGTCTCTAAATGGGAATTCACAACACATTGGTAAATACGCCCATGTGTGCACAGAGCTGACAGTAATTGCTTGTGGTTTTACAAGTGTTCCAGACAGAGGAAAACAACGATCACACGAGTGCCCTACGGGCCACGAGCGCATCTCTGGCCCGTGCGGCGGCAGTAGAATAGGATCGTGATCCTTGGCTTTGTCCTCTGGCTTTCCGCTGAGCCTCTGTGCCGTGTCAAAAAGGCCCCAGGGCTGAGGACGATAAGCCAACTCCAGGGACACGGAGTGGCATATGAGCCTCTAAGCCAAAGAAGCCTCGTCCGCCAGCCCTCCTTTCACCATCTGCCCTTCCAGGAAAGGTTAAAGAGGACTTGAGCAGGAAGCATTGATTTCAACGATTTGGAGACCGGTCTAGTTGGAAAGGATTAAGGAGGTACCTGCTGCTCTGGCAGTGGCAGGGCTAAATGAAAGGTCTGGTTACTGTGTGTTTATGGCCATGTGCTTGGTTTCTGTGCCTAGATGCAGGTGGACAATCCCCACGGCTAGATTATGCTCTACCTGAGGAGAGCAAACACTCACACTTGCCAGTTTCTTTCTCTACTTCGGGTTCAGTGTGTGTGGGTGGGCGAGTTGGTGTACGGGTAGGTGAGGTTAGGAAACATTTCCATAATAGTAATAAATAATGCTTGAATGTACCTGTATTTCTCATGTGGACTGTGGATGAATTGCTCATGTTTGGAACAGTTCATCCAAAAGAGAAAATTATTTTTTCATCCTCATTTCCTTCCAGAGCATTTGTTCTTCTGTGGAACATAAAAAGAGACATTCTGAAGACTTGTTTCCATGTAATTGCAATGAACGAGGACTCGAATCATGATTCATCAGTAACTTTCACACTAAAATGTATCTTGAATCTTGCAGGGAAAAGGGTATAACCACAGATATGCAAAAATCACATGCTCTGGGTAATCTTATTAATGCGTACATATTTTCTACTAAGCAAGTTCCCAGAATTCCCTGTGCAAGACTTTATTTTTTGCTTTTTCATGTGAATAATTATGTTTCTTCTTAGTTTTTTGTTATCAGTTATGTAGGGTTTTATGGTGGTTGCCATTAACATTATATCAGTTATTGAAATATATGTTTTAATGTGCATACTCACATACATACATACATATGAGCAAAATTCACAGATGCAGGTGGACTTAAACATGTTAAGATGAAGTTTTGCAAGTTTATTATAAAAATATGCCTATGTTGCTACAGATGGCTTGTGAGACGTCTTTATTCTGGGTCTGTATAAATAATGTTTTTGAAGTTGTTAATTAAACAAACAAAGATTATTAGAGTATGTTTTACAAGAAAATACCATTTTACTATGTTTCTGCTTCAATATTTAATGTTTAATTTCAAGTGTTACCTGCCGTTTCTTTGCTATTATTTGTGAAATTTACTAGCAATTTCTGAGTGAAAACCGTTTCAAAGCAAATCCTACACCATTTTTTTCAGTGATTTTTTTTTATACCCCACTTTAATAAATAGAGTCAACTGCAAGTAGGTTGATTGCCCAAAAAACATAAACAGCTGTGGCACGATCAAAACCTTACTGTGTTTATTTCAGCTTCACACCCAGCCTCACAAAGCAAAATTGGCCAACACTATAAATTTGAAGTGGGACTATATAATTGTGGTAGGTGAAGGGAGAGAGTTCAGAAAACCAACTTGAAAACAATCACAATTTCACCATTCCATTCAGTGCTGCTACCGCCACAGAAATGACACACTTCACCTTCAAGATATGTTCATGATATGATGGATATCTGCAAGATGCAAACTTGCCCTCTGTATGTAAATCACCACCGATATTCAGCACCAAAAGTGCCTGTTCCCGGATGCGAACACGGGGCAGCACGGTGGAAATCGCTGTCTTTCCGTCTCATTAATTTTCCTTGCAAACAGAGATCCGGCATGTCCATGGTTCTTTAGTCCCATACATATTTAATGCCCCGGGGAAGAAGATGCGGAGGGCCGGATTCTGCTCCCTCTGCAGTCGCCATGGCTTAGGCAGTGAATAAAGCGCCCTTACAAAGTCACACTGTCATGCTGTCAAGAGGGCAGCCTCTCGCCAAAAATGTCATTATCTCCCCACTTGTGTGCAACAATGTGCAGGCCATGAAGGTGAGGAGGCGAGCAAACACACAGGGAGAGGGAGAAGAAGAGGAAAAGACATCTTCAAAAAGGGAAGAAAAGAGACAAAGAGAGATATGATTGTTTTCCCCCGAAATATAATTTCACTTCAAGAAGCGCAGGGGTCATTAAACCGACGTTCCACAATTCAAACACAAAGAGCAGTGCTTGTGCAAAGGTCACACGAACATAAGAATAGATTTGCAATTTAGATTGTGTTAAAAGGCTGCCAACTCCCCAGATTCAGATTTTTATTTCATTAGGACGATGTGATTCTTCCAACACTTTCTACAGTCTGCATTCCACTCACTGATTAGATGATGAAAAGGAGGAGGACAAAAGGAGAGGAGTTGTGCTTAACATGCAGCTTACAATGCCAAAACACCAACAAAACAACAAGGTATCAATTCCAGTCATTCCCTGTGGACCAATTATCACTAAAGTATTTAGTATGTTGATTACAAATGTCTCCTTGTTAAACAGTGAAAGGGATCCCAATATATGCTTGTTCAATACAAGTTTCCCTTCCATGCAAAAATGACACTACAAAGCCCACTGTATAATACTTGATACACAAAGCACTATATATAGCCTCTAATTTATAAAAATGAACAAAGCTTTGCTGAAAACTTGTTGTACACAATCTGCTACATGCCTTCTATCTTTGATGATTTTTACAAAGTAAATGTAAGAATTTTGTTAGTAATATTTCAAGATGAACATGACTGAAACAACTTGTAGTTAACTTGATTATCCATACATCATTTTCAGATTTTTATGTTCAAATGTGAGTATCAAATATGATTTTGAGGAATTGTATTTCTTTAATCTTTTTTGCATTGCATCCCTCCCCCACACCTCACCTCACCCCACCCTCCCACAATAAAACCAAATATTTGATCATAAAACTTAAACTAAACTAAAGCATTTAGATATCATCTTACTAAGACATATTATTGGGAGATATGGTGGCAAGTGATATTCATATGCATTTATGTAAGTTTGCTATCCGTTATAAAACATAGCATTGATTTACATTGCAAGCTATTAGAGTTTTAACGTTTCACTAATTAAATATCAGCAACTGCAACAAAATTGCATGTTTTTGCTCAGTTTGGGTCTCTGTATAAAATTGAGGTGTTTTTCCCCCTCCTTGAGTATAAGCTCCATATTCTTACTATATCATATTAGCCATGAAAGTCTGATGTATCACATATGATACTCAGCAAAAACACATATGCAATGTTTTAGACTGTTCCAATAAATAAACGAGAAAAGGAACAAGAAAAATAAATGGTTTCACTTTATTTTGATGGTCCCTTTAACACATTCTGTTGACTATAAGTAACATTGCACCTACATTTCTACCAACTCTCTTTAGATTTTTAGTAGTGTATTAGTTGACTGGTAGGGTTAGGGTTGGAATACGTTGACGTAGTTGCAAAGTTACTTACAGTCAGTAGAGTGTCTGTTGAGAGACCATCACAATAAAGAGTTAACAGATATGAAGCAGACAGTCTACTAATAATCTAATGAGAGTTTGTTGACATGTAGTTGCAACATTACTTAGTGTCAACAGAATGTTCAAAAGGGACCATCAAAATAAAGTGTTAACAAATAAATAAATAAAAAAATACAAAAATAAATAAGACTATTCTTTCATATGCCAGGCTTTATATGGTTAATGAATTCAAGTCTCTTCTAGAGTTGACCCGAGACTGCCCCTTGGACAAAAAACCTGGTCATGTTCAAAGGAAGACACCTGGGCCCCCTTCACATCCACGAGCAGCTGTCAATCAACATCAGTCAATCAGAGTCATTCTAACCGACAAACAGCCTTGTAAGAACAAGCATGTCTCCACTAAGCGCTCCTGGGAAGAAGTAGTCTTGTGTAGCCAGACGTTTGACTAAAGGCATAAGATCTGGTTCGCACTGCAGCATATCTGGCCAAGAACCGCCCACTTAAGACAGAAAGAGACTGTCTAATTGACACATAAAGTGACCAGTCACAGATTGTTTTGTTTATACCTCCTGTTTAAGGGCAGAATTATCTAAAATAGATTACATTATAATGATGACTATAACATGTTTAAATTCAGTTATCAGAATTTATGTCTAAAAACATAATCAAAAACAAAGTAGAACATACACGTCTGCTTGTGTATTATAGTTACCTTGTAAAAGAACTTTTTGCAGGTGGACTGATTTAAAAAAAAAAAAAAAAAAAAGAAGGAAAACACAACTACGGATGTTGCTTAAAGCTGGCCAATCAGATTAGAGCTTGCCAGTTTTGTGTGCAGTATGCATCAGATGGTCAGTGAACGGACTGTGGGCGGCCCATGCAGCCTGAGGCTGAAACTAGGGAAGAGGTAACAAAACAAATCTCTCTCTTCGTTTTCATGTATTTTCCTCTCACACATGCATACGCACACATTTAGACAGATGGAGGATTATAAATTTATTTCTTCCAGATAGTTGCTTTCTGCCTTAGGTTGTCTACAGGCTTTTTGGATTTCGGACTGGGAAATGGAAGAGTAATTTTAGGAAGTGTCTAAACAGTCTATGGATTAATATGGATTATGCATTGGATTTGTGTACCATCTGAAGTGTAAATAGCTGTTGAATGGCAGGATATGTACAGAGCATATTCCATAATAATGCTTCAGTTTTTATTTGTAAATTATACCTTAACAATAAAAATAAATAAACATGCAAAACAATATTTTTAATTATTAAAGGGGAAAAATAAATAAAAAATACCCCAAAATTAAAATTAGCTGAAAATGTACTCATCTCCAGGCCATCCAAAATGTAGATGAGTTTATTTCTTCATCTGAACAGTTTTGTTTAGGATTCACAAGACTCCAGGCCATCACTGAATGTTTTGTGGAGTGAAAAGCAGTGTGTTTGTAATGAACACATCCATAAGTACAGCATTTTACATTTAATCCATCACTTGTGATCAAAATACAAGATCATAATCCATAATAACACATAATAATCCATAATAATTAATGGTTTAATTATTTATTACAAGCATGCAGCTTTTCACTTCACAAAATGTTAACTGATGGAGTCATGTGGATTTTTGTGATGTTTTTATCAGCTGCTTGGACTCATTTTGACGGCACCCATTCACTGGAGAGGATCCACTAATGAGCAAGTGATGTAGTGCTAAATTTCTCAAAACCTGTTCAGATGAAAAAACAACTCATCTACATATTGGATGGCTTGAGAATGAGTAATGTTTCATCAAATCTAAAATTTTCAGGGTGCATAAAACACTCTTTAGCCATGAATACGTTTACAATATCACACAGCCTCCTTAAAATGGAGTAAATTACTGAAATTGACTATTTGTTGTAGCATTCAAAACAGCAAAATGTATTGATCAGAATAATACTGATTCTCAATGGTAAGTCATTAAAAATAAGTTTAAAAATGTTATAGAGTTTTGCAACATCTAGATGTGAATACAGCATTTATTTATATATTTTAGACTGTTACGAAGGAGAAAAATAAGTAGCAATACAGATTGCTATTTTTCTGCATTTTCAGGTGTGATTATGTGTCTTATTCAGCAAACACTGCAACGTATTTTGTACTTGTTTCAGCACCATGGACAGGGACCAAATCATATTCAAATATAAAGATGAACAAAACCAAACAAATAAATAAAGGATGCAAGAGAGAATATAGAGAGAGAACGAAAAAACGAAAGAGAGAGATGCAACAATCTGCTGCACACGCACGAAAACACTGTAATGGGTAATGTACTTTACAAAGTGTCCTGCAGTCAGTTTGGCATGACATTTTGCCCTTTTTTTCTCATCCCAAACTGAAAAAATCTGATATAGCTAATTGTTTGGGAATGGCATGTTTCATGTGCTGTTCTGTGCTGTGGCGGATGCAGCTGCTCAGTAGTCTAATGCTCTATTAAGGTACAGGCTAAAAGCCGTCCTATTTCATGCATGTGCAACAGCAACGTTATTCATCACCATGACTGAAGAGGAAGAGGAAGAGGGGAAAAAAAAGGAGAAAAAAAAAACACCTCAACAATGACTGGAACAGAATAGCCTTCCGGGGATTACGCAGAAAAATCACTGCTGCACTATTAACGTTATTGAAATTCCATAAAGCACTGCGCCACCTCTCTCTCGCTCTCTCACACACAATCTTTGTTTTTCTATCTCTTCCTAGATCGCAGGACACCAAGGACCATAAATCTCAGACTGTTTCAAATGAGAGGACATGCCCTCAGCTTCATCCTTCCATACTGAGGTAATTACCATCTTTGAGAGGAACCCCTGTGGATAAAAACACCTTAAACAAACCGATGATGGTTTGCTGGTTTAAGCTGGTATTTTTGCCTGGCTAGCTGAAAAGTGGCAGAAACTAGCCCCCCCAATTCTACTCCAAGTTAGCAGAGAACAGCACACAAAACACTTAAGGTCCCAAAAAGATCCACTACATTACCATGGACATGTACCATGTTATTATTTTAAGTACCATGTCTGATACTGTACTCCAACATTTGCCTGTTTCAACTAGTGCTGTCACCTGAGCACACTAGCAACATAGTATTCAAATATATATATATATTTTTTATATATGTATATAATTAAAAATGTAATTAATCAAATTATATCGGATTATTTTATACTGTATATTTATAAAACCACTGAAATTGCTAAGTGGTTGCAGCATTTTTGTGTTGCTTGCCCATCATTTCTTATTTGTGTCATGGACCATCCATTGGTAGGCTTTAGTGGATTTGCATAATATTTAGGAATCACCTGAACACACCACACACCACACAGTAAAGACATATTGCTCGACTTTCCAATAAGCTCCTTTCCATTTACCCCCAAACTTGTGCATTCAAGGTGCCAAAAAAATAAAAAATCCACCTCGCGTTAATCCACAAATGCGCGCGCACCGAGTATCCGCGCGCGTTCTCGCGCGCAGATGACAAAACCGTGGACCCTATACATGTAAGAGTTTTTTTTTTTTTTCATACGCTTAACGTGACAGAAATGTGATGACAGAATACATGGCGAGCTTCTGTTAGAAGCCGTCAACAAGCAAACCAACACCATAGGGAAAGGCAGCGTTCGCCTACCGTGCACTCTTCCATACACGTCCGCACCGAATATACATCCGTTTCATATTTCTGAACCAAAAGCTCAAACTCTCGGTATTTCTCCTGAGCTCGTCGGTCGTAGCGTTGGTAAGCCTGAACGCACTGGCTGCATCCCGACGCATCAGCCATGTCCAGGCTACAGGTCAAATTGTCCGGACTCGTAAACCCGTAAAACAAATCCAAAAGCGAGTAGGAGTTACAAAAAGAAAGATAGAAATCGCTCAGGTTCCACTCGGAGAGGCCCGAGCACACGGCTTCCGCCTCGTCAAAAGTCAAGCAGTTTTTGGAGAGGCTGTCAGGATGACAAGTTTCAAGTCTCCACAGAGGTTTGGTAGAATTGCCTATAAAAATAAGACTCTGCTCTCTCTGATGGCTGGATGAAAGTATATGGTTCGTGTGCTCCAGCCGTTTGTCTCGCGTCCTCGTCAGTTTCGCCTCGGCGCAGAACCACAGATGATCAGAGAGCAAAACGGTGATAAACAAAAGAGAGGCTAGGGACAGTCGCCATCTCTGGGCCCTTTCCGAATCGGTGAATAATGGCTTTTCGTCCTCTCGGGGTGCGAAGCAGATTTTTAAGCCGTCATCTTGCTGCCGACACGTCCAAGCACCCCTGGTCATATTTCAGGAAAGAGCAGCACTGGCCGACTCCACCGCGACGGCTCCTCTGCCACAAAATGCATTGATTTGAAATGTTTTCTTCCCTTTCAACAGCGCTCCCGGCAGCTGTATCCGACTCTCTGGGCTAGATGAAGCCGCGCGCGGTCATATCTCCGTTATTCCGCATGGCTCTCCGGAGAAAAAGCGCTTTCTGTGTGACAACATGCCTCCTCTGTTCCCGTATCTCCTCAAGGGAAGGCGAGACGCTGAACGAGCTGCTCTTTCCCTATCTGGGCGGATTGCCTTCGATCTTCTCTGCTGTTCATCATCATCATCATCTTGGGTCCTGTGTTAAGTTGCCGCCATGTTCGTCTTGAAACACTTTTTGGGGAGCTGGGTCATTTGCGTCATCTCCATCCTGGCGCAGTAACACAGATCTACAGACTACAGGCGATGGATACGCGCGCGCGCGCACTCGCACTCGCACACACACACACTCACTGGACGTGTCAATGTGAGAGATCACCCATAATAAATGCACATTTCCCCGTACGCGTTTAGATTTCAAAGCCGTTCACCCCCTTGTCCTTCCTCTTGTCCGCATTCATAGTCCACTCATCTTCAGCATCCCGTCACGTTCCCGTCAAAAGCAATCCGTTGTACATGCTCCGAGCAGAATAACCGACGCAGTATGGACGTTTAATGACGCGGTGGCGTTAAATAGCATCGTTTTGGCGGTGCGTAATGTCCTTTAAATGCGCAAAGACGGGAGGTAAAGGACACAACATGTTGCGTGAAGGAGAATCAGCTTGTGACAGAGATGAAACTACATTTTTATGTCTCGTTCATCCATTTCAGGATGAAGTTTATTAGTATGCAGCGTGTAACTGTGTGTAAGGAGCCGGGCACAGGAGAGGCATCTGGGCGTCAAAGCAGCACGTTGGAAAGCGAGCACGGAAACGTGAGGCGAGTGTGTGTGTGTGAATGAGATAAAGGGAGAGAAAAAGAGACTGAGAGAGAGACAGATACTGTATATTTGTCCTCTAACAGTCTAACCTTGTGCGTCATGGCCCTGTTTGATCCTGCATTTCAAAGCAAACAAAGTGTGCGTGCGGTGCACTATCACCACGCGCTTGGCTTCTGTCTTTCTACCTGTATTTGGGTGCTGAACGTGAGGAGAGAGGCGAGGCTGGAATGTAAATCAGTGCTTTTCCCCCATTTACACACTTTAAGTCGCCAAATCACTGTCAGGTTCCAGCCTATTGTTTGGAGCACTATGCATATGGCCCTTTCCTTAAATTGAATTGCACTTCCTATAGAGAAAACGAGATACAAAGTAAAATGTTTATTTTATTGTATTAACATTACAATTTGAATGAACTAATATTATTATTTAATATTAATGAATATGTATAAAGCAAGAGTTAAAATTATGGGGGCTCACACTCTCTCAAGTTCAATGCCCCAATAAAATATACATAAGTGATAAATAATGAGTATTAATGTTTTGTCAGCATTCCGTCAAATGATGATCCTAAAAAAGTTCAAAAAGTGTACTGTTTCTATGGTTACTATAAGGTTATCATTATTTATCACTTTATTATAGATTTAGACATTAAAAATACATTTCACAGAAATGTTAGTGTTTTGTTTTAAACTTAGAGAAGATGGGTATTATTAGTCATAATGGATAACTGCACTAAGGGTTTACAATTAATCCAGAACGCGATTAATTTTTAATGAGCCAAAAAGAATGCACGTCACACCTCTGTTTATCAGTTTGCACTGGCTACCAATACCTGCTCGCAAAAAAATTCAAGGCATTAATGTTTGCCTACAAAACCACCCCTGCATCTCTTTACCTAAATTCATTACTTCAGACTTATGTGCCCTCTAGAAGCTTGCGTTCTGCAAGTTAACGTCTCTTTATTGTGCCATCCCAAAGAGGCATAAAATCACTTTCACTGACTTTTAAATTAAATGTTCCCTCCTGGTGGAATGACCTGCTCAACTCAGTCCCAGCAGCTGAGTCCTTAGCCATCTTCAAGAATCGGCTAAAAACGCATCTCTTCCATCTTTATTTGACCCTCTAACTCTAGCACTCTCTATTCTAATTCTATTCTTAAAATAAATAAATAAATAAATAACTCTAGCTTTTCTAATATTTTGTATTCTGTCTATTTGTTTTCTTTTTATTTATTATACAATTAACAATAATTATTTTGTCACTCCGATGTTCTGCCATCGCAGATTTTCAAAGAGGTTTTTCCAGCCTTAAGTCCAGTTGTTACTGCTATTATCAACAACTCCTTAACAAATGGAATTGTACCAGCCTCTTTTAAACATGCTATAGTCCAACCACTGTTAAAAAAGCATAATCTTGATCAGCATAATCTGAATAATTATAGACCCATATCTAAATTATCTTTCATCTCAAAAGTTTGGGAAAAAGTTGTTTATTCACAAATTTCATCTTACTTGAGTACTTTTAATATTTTTGATAGATTTCAGTCTGGGTTTAGAGAATTTCATAGTACTGAATCTGCCCTGGTGAAGGTTACTAATGATATTTTACTTTCCCTTGACTCTGGTTCTTGCTGTATCTTAATCATGCTTGAAGCTTAAGTGCAGCATTTGATACAATAGATCATGACATCCTTCTTCAAAGACTTGATCAAATAGTTGGTTTTCAGGGATCTGTACTGAACTGGTTTGCTTCCTACCTTAAGGACAGATCTTTTTCAGTGAATCTGGGAAACTATTTCTCATCTCGGGCTAAAATGTCCTACGGTGTTCCACAGGGCTCTATTCTGGGTCCTCTTCTTTTCTCCTTATATATGCTTCCACTTGGTTATATTTTTCAGAAACATAAATTATCATATTTTTCACATCTCTATGCCGATGATACTCAACTTTATTTTCCTATTAAAAACAATAACTGTTCTATGTCTACTCTGTTTGCATGTCTTCAGGACATTAAATACTGGATGGACTTAAATTTTTTACAGTTAAATAATGATAAAACTGAAATAATGGTGTTTGGTCCAACAGCTGTGTCCACTGGCATTGTCAAGCAGCTTGGCCCTCTGTCATTAAATGTACGTGATCATGTTAGAAACCTTGGTGTTGTCTTTGATCCTGTGTTGTCTTTTGATAAGCAGATTAGTACTGTTGTGAAAAGCAGTTTCTTTCAGTTAAGATCAATTGCTAGAATCAAGAAAATACTTTCTATGAAGGACCTTCAAACTGTAATTCATGCGTTTATAATGTCAAGGTTAGATTACTGTAACTCACTTTATCTGGGTCTGCCTAAATCATCTTTGAACCGACTGCAATTGGTCCAAAATGCGGCAGCCAGATTATTGACTGGCACCAGAAAACGTGAGCACATTACCCCGGTTCTCGCCTCTCTTCACTGGCTCCCGGTTCAGTTTCGTGTTGATTTTAAGATTTTGCTTTTTGTTTTTAAGGCTTTACATGGTTATGCTCCTCAGTATATCTGTAATCTCCTCACTCCGTATTCCACCTCTAGATCTCTTCGGTCGTCTAGTCAATTTCTTCTTTCGGTTCCTCGTTCACATTTTAAAACGAAAGGCGACCGGGCTTTTGCTGTGGCAGCACCTAGGCTTTGGAACAGTCTTCCCCTCCACATTAGATATTCTCCTTCTCTTTCTTTGTTTAAATCCGCTTTGAAAACCCATTTTTATTCTGTATGTTTTAATTCTCTTTGAGGGTGTACAATTTTATTTGTCCCTTTGTTTGTCTTGATTGGGTATGTTTTTACCTTGTTTTATATTTGTTGTACATCACTTTGGTTGCAACTCCTGTTGTTTTAAATGTGCTTTATAAATAAATAAACTAAACTAAACAATTAACAAAAGCAAAAAAAAGGCCTCTAACTCTAGCTTGCTATTTTTCTATTCTATCTGTTTTCTTTTTTATTTACTGTTAAAAAATAAATAAAAACTTGCTGCGTGTACTGCGTTAAGCTAACTGAGACTTCTCATAGCACTTGCATATGCTAAAAAAAGATAAAAGATAAAAGCATCTGCTAAATAACTAAATGTAAAATGTAAATGTAAGGGCAGCACAAGACTAATCGAGTTGCACAAGATGAACCTCAACAGATTTCACCTGCAAAATATCCTATAAAAATGTAGCACAGGCTGAGCAGCCCAAACTGTGTAGAAAAAAAAATGGCAGAGGGAGTTTGATTTAATAAATAAATAAATATAAAGGAACTATGAGGTTAAAATACCCCAAAACCTGAGGCAAAAGGCCCCAGGAGCTGCAGACTTTAGCCTGTAGACACCATACTTTGCATTCCTGTGAATAAAAATGAGGCGGTGAGTAAATCGATGTACAGTACATTCAATAGTAGGTCCTATATAACATTACAATTTTCAAACCAACAAATCACAAAGAGAAAAATTTTGTCAGCAGGAATTTTTTTTTTAAGAAACACATTTTCAGAGTTATGTCAGCTTAACAATTAACAGCAGTTTGCAAATATAGCACACACACACACACACACACACACATATATATATATATATATATATATATATATATATACACACACACACATACTGTATAGTGTATGTTTATCTAACCACTTTTCACATTTCATAACGTCTCAAATTAAAAAGTTTTTGAGACATACAAATACACCTTTAAAATAGAAATATATCTGTATCTGTATATATCTAATTTTCTCATTAGTTACAATTTGCAACTTTTCAATTATTATATAAATCAAATCAGTTTCACATTGCATAAAGAAAAGCATGTGTTGAGGACAGTGCTGTGGTGGTTTTGACGCCATTTTTTATTTTCATCGAAACCCAGGAGGCCTTTAGCCCCATTGTACCCTATGACCCTAAATGCAGTTAGGGAAGACACAAAAAAGATGTTTGTTTTGATGTTGTTGCACTTGCTATTGTCAGCACAGCTCTCATAATGGCCAGATTATATTACTGATGAACCATTCCCGGGTTAAAGATTTTAGAGGAAGTGCTTATCACTCATTAGAGAAAATCAGCTGGCAGAGCAAGAGGAAATCAAAGATTCACATGGAAAATAATGAGGATTAACAGTGCCAAGACTGATCATCTGTCGCCGATCTGAACAGAACTCACCCCCTCCCATCGCAATACTTCATGGACAGAGAAGGCATAAAAAGGCCCAACCTACAGGAACACATAGACATTTCATAAAAGGAACATCCCTTCTGTAAATATATTTTAGTTATGCATCGTTTGTGACAAAATAATAAAAGCACAAGTTAGTGTTCCCGTTTTCTCAATTTTTAGTGTCTCCCTAAGTATCTTTAGTATCTCATCTACTCTGTGAAAAATTGCCTGTTCGTCTTCTAGAATATTTTCAGTGTTCTCGCACAAAACTTTCAGCACACTCATCAAGAGATCTAAATTATGAATTGGGACACGAGCCGGGGTGAAAATTGAGCACAGCGTCTGCATTAAAATCAAGACGATGAGTAGCACCTGTAGAGCTCATCTTCATTTTGATGGTGTTTATGGACTTATCATCATAACAAGGGTTTGGTCTTGCTGTCAGCCAATCAATAAGTTATGGCAATGTAATCCTGTGTCCAGTGGGCAGTAAAATCTAATGATATAACAGCTCAATGAGCCCCCTTCAAACAAACATTATCTAGAGGGCCAGCTATTTCACTGCTGGACGCCACACATGGTGACGTGCTGGGAAAGGAGGAGGGCCATTCCCCCTTACCCATCTGTCACCAGTTGCTCGTTCTCTGTCAAACTTTAATATGGGAAATCAATGTAATGATCTCAAGAAACACCCCTCATTTGAGCAACTATTCATTTTCTGCATTAATTTTTTCTTTTTTTTCAGATGACCTCAGTTTCACCTCCCATCGTCATAGCAACAGAGTAACCCATAAGACCTAACAGAACACCCTTAGGGTACATATATAGCGGCTATGTCATTTGTCAAAAGAACCAAGGATCCTGTAGTACTGTGGACTGTGTGGTTGGGACAATAGTGGAATAAATGGTAGTCAGACATATTAAGCGAATGAGATGACTTCCCCTGCAGGCAAGCTCTGCCTAGAGTTTGATTCCTGCCCAAAGAGAATGAAATATGGTCAAGCTTCTCTACACTCTAAAACATGCTGGGTTAAATACAACCCAGCGCTGGGTAAAATATGGACAAACCCAGGTATTGGGTTGTTTTGACCCAGTGGTTGGGTTACTACCCAGAAGGTTGGTTTAAAACAATCCAGTAGCTGGGTTTGTCCATATTTCAGCCAACACTGGGTTGTATTTAACCCAGCATGTTTTAGAGTGTAACAACTTACTAGACCACAGCAAAGGCATTGATCTGTTTTCCTTAAAGGGATAGCTCACCAAAAATGAAATTCTCTTAAAGGCATAGTTTGTGCAAAAAAAATCTAAATTCTGTCATCATTTACTCACACTCATGTTATTCCCGAACCCATAAGAGTTCAACACATAATGAACACATAAATGAAGATATTTTTAATGAAACCTGGGAGGTTTCTGTCTCTCCATTGAAAGTCCAAACGTTGACACTTCAAAAAGTACAAAAAGAAATTATACAAGAAAGGTGAGTGGTTTAATTAAAATCTTCTGAAGAGACATGATCAGATTGTATGATGTATAATTTAATAAATAAGCATTCAGGCTTTTATTCACATATAAACACTGATCAACACATGTACATAGACCACAACAAATATGGTAAATGGAAGCCCAAGCATACTTGCTGTTTTAAAATGTCAAAGTATAGGTTACTTGGATTTTCAGTTGAGGAACAGAGTTTCTCGGGTGTCATTAAAGTTTTCATTTGAGTTTTAAAGATGAATAGAGTCTTTTGGATATGGAATAAATGAGGGTGAGTTAGTTGGTTGGTCTAATAATGCTATTCTAGCTTCCTTGGATATTTTCTTAGAGAGTAACACGTGGAAACAATTTTTTCAAAAGCATTTTCTGAGTAGTATCATTTCCTAAGAAAACTTAAACCAACTGCATTCCTCTGCTTGTAAACAAGGCCCAGCGCATCTGGGTTCTACATCAGAACAGCGGCTCCTGCATCAGCAGCACTACATGCATGCATCGTGGAACTGTTGTGAATGCAAATTGAAAAAAAAAAAAAATTTCGGAAGAGAAGAAATAAAGTTGTTATTTTTGTTTTCTTTGTGCACAAAAACTATTTTCATAGATTTATAATATTAAGGTTGAACCACTGATGTCACATTGACTATTTTAATGATGTCCTTTCTGGGCCTTGAACGTGTCAGTTGCATTGCTGTCTGCAGGGTCAGAAAGCTCTTGGAGTTTATCAAAAATATCTTAATTTGTGTTCCAAAGATGAACAAAGGTCTTACGGGTTTGGAACAACAGGGTAAATAACAGAATTTTGACAACATTTTCATTTTTGGGTGAACTATCCCTTTAAGAACTTGGATGTGATTCTGGGATGCCTTCTTAAGCACTGTGCATCTATTACAGGAATGTGATCCTTGCAATTATTGAAAATAAAGATGCATCTTTTACATTTTAAGTAAATGATGACAACTTATTTTCAGGTACACTGTCCCTTTAATGGAGAGAGCAATGGCTGTGATACTGTACATTGTTACATGCTGTACTGCAAAAAGAAATGAGATATTACACAACAACATGTGTACAGATCTAGCCGAGACTGAATCTTGTGTTGTGCACAAGGCTTTCATTTATTATGTTTGTGTCTCTCACTGTTCGGAAGTGCACAAAGGAAGCCTGAATCAATTAAGGAACTGGATATCATAGGGGTTCTGTAATTAAATGCATTGTGAGTCTCAAGGTCCTCGCACCGCCCCCAAGGCCCGTGTTAAATGAATGAGCAGATCATAGATTTGATAAATGAATGCAAAATAACATGGAGAGGGACAGGACAGGGATGCTGACTTTTGCTGCTTATAATACAGATACTGGTTTCACTTTTTGAGGGTTTATGCAAAACATAATATGTCTCATTTAGTTAACCCAAAAATATAATGTACTCACATTCATGTCTTTTCAAACATCTATGACTTTTTTGTCCTCTGTTGAATACATAAAGAAATTGTTTACAGAATGTTCAAGCACCATTCACATTCACTGTATGGAAAAAAAAAAAAAAAAAAATGCAACTTGGATATTTTACTAACCATCTCCTTTTATGTTCTGCAGAAGAAATAAGTCATACAGAAACGACACGAGGGTAATGACTACATGATGACACAAGTAGCCCAATGGGAATGTCTGAAGCCACATGCACAAACAATGCTTGTGTTACTATGATGCAGAAAGTACAGCAAACCTCCTTGATCTACAACAATTTGAAAGGAACTTCATGAACTCTTCACAGCTTTGCGACAGAAGTTTTCCTATTTAGGCATAGCCATGTGATAATAAACACATCTAAGGTGAGCTATCAAATCAATTTCTGCAACTGCTCAGTTCCTTTGGGCAGAAACAGTTTTCAGTTTCAGTTGTCAGTTTTCTATATAATGATTATTGGTGTGCAGTCACACGCATTCAACCACACACACACACACACAAATGCAGGTGGATAACATCCTTCAGTGTTCAAGATCCTTCAAATGACTATTTTAATTGCTTATGGTAAATAACAAAACATACACACCTTTCGGCTGGTACAAAGCACAATCTGCTTTGGTGAATCTCACTAAACACGTCCAGGTCAAATTTCAAACCAACCCCAGTAAGACCAGTAAAAGTTTGTTACATCATAAAATTGTTTTCATTACACATTTCCCTGCCAATTCCTCCTACTACTACTGAAATGTGGAATTTTTTCTTTTTTTAACTTTACTTAAAGTTACAATACAGAATTCTGAGCTCTCTTCTGACACCCGTGGTTGAAACCTGAAACTGCAGGTTATTTATTTATGTGTGCATAAGTATGTATGTTTTTTGTTTGATTTTTGAGAAAGAAATTGCCAAGGGCATATTCATTTAATCAAAAACAGTAACAGAAATATTACAATTTCAAACCATTTTAATTATTAATTCAGTTTTAATTTATTAAAAATTTAATTTATGTCTTTACTTTCACTTTGCATCAATTGAATGCATCCCTGATGAAAAGCATTAATTTTAAACTCTTGAATTGTACATACAGTACATGTAACATCATTAGTGATGGGAAGTTCGGATAATTTTACTGACTCGGACCTTTGAGTCTCGTTCAGCAAAATGAACGAATCTTTTTTTCATTTCGTTCATTTTAGCAAAATATAATTAAAATGTTACGTGCTACTTCCCTAACACATCTACTACTTATGCAAACGTTGATCACACTACAAACAATACAAAACTAATGCTATAAGAAACGGAATAGATTAATTCATTGTTTACCTGGGTCTTTAGTCTATGATTAGCTCACCTCACCTCTTATCTGACAAGTCTTCGGGTTTGAGTCGTTTGTTCATCACATGACAGCCTCATAAGCTAAACCTATGCAGTCAGAACCGGAAAGAGAATTGATTAGTTCGTATCCCGAGTCTTCGGGTTTGAGTCGTTCGTTCATCACGTGACAGCCTCATAAGCTAAACCTATGCAGTCAGAGCTAGAGCTGGGAATCGATTCCAAAAAGAATCAACTCCTCGATTCCGAGGCATCAAGAGGAATCAACTCCTCATTCAGAGCTTTTTTCAGTTCAACAAAGCTTATCTGTGGGTGCCTCTCAAATGGAAGGCTGCATACATTTAAATTCACGAAAATAAACTGAAAGAAAACGAGTCGGTTCTGCATCAGAATTTGAGGATGCAGCCTTCCGTTTGAGAAGCACCATTCGCCTCCCTCATGCTCGATAAAAGCCTTAATTACAGTTGTGAGATAAAAGATTATTTTTTATATATAAAAGATCTAGAAAACGTCACGAGCATAGATCAGTGGCCGAGCATCTGATTGACAGATAAACCACAAGCTCTATCAGTGTTATTGTTAATGTTCTGGTTATTTTGTTTCAATGTACAGTTTGTTAATTTTGTCCAAAGCATACAGTCAAAGTAAACGTCATCATTCAGCTGAACTGTGCACATTTATTTTAGACACTTCATGTCTTTTTCAATCCATGCGATATGCATGTCCCTGCTGAGCAGTGAGCTGCTATGACTAATTTCACGAGCAAAGCAGACAAAATTACTATTTAAAAATCAATCATAGCTATAGAAATTTATCGTCAATTTTTACAAATAAAGCTTCATATTATGAGAAGGATACTTTCTACAACCTTTATATCCTGCAGTCATGGCGAGATTAGGTTCCTTCAATCTAAAAAAACAAGAATCGAAAAAGAATCGAAAACAACAGAGGAATCGATTCTCGGAATCGAATCCCATCGATTCCAAAAATTTCGGAATCTTACAGCCCTAGTCAGAGCCGGAAAGAGAATTGATTAGTTCGTATCCCGAGTCTTTCGAGTCGTTCGTTCTTTTGTCATGTGATGTGACAGCATTGGACATGTAAATTAGTTAATTTACAAGCTTCCTTACAAACGGGTGCATAGTTATTATTATTATTATTATTATTTACTCTTACAGTTACGTGATGCGTTTCTGGTCTCAAATTGTAACTTTTTAATTACAGTTTATAAATGTGAATTTCTGTCATGATGGTTCTTTTCCATAACACTGAATGTGGTAACAAAGGTAATAAACTAAAGAGTTGGTTATTATTATTATTATTATTATTAAGTATTTTTCCCTCAGACTGAATAGGTTTAGCTTATGAGGCTGTCATGTGATGAACAAACGACTCAAACCCGAAGACACGGGATACGAACTAATCAGTTCTCTTTCTGGCTCTGACTGCATAGGTTACGCGTATGAGGCTGTCACGTGATGAACGAACGACTCAAATCCGAAGACTCTAAACGGGTGAACTAATTCAGTGCAGAACCTATAGGATGTTGCGCATGCGCGACTGAACGAATCACTCTCCGAGACGACTCGTTCTTCCCGAGTCACATTAAAGATTAATTCAAAAAGAATGAATCGTTCAAGAACGACTCATCACTCAACATCATGCTTATACATCACATATCAAGTATCAACAACAGTCTTTTGAATGAGTAGGAGCACAATCATGAAGGTATACGCCTCAACAGAACAATGTTCATCTGATCGTTAGCCAGCTCTCCTGGAGTTGTCTGTTCTGTTCACAGCGAACTGTGCCGCAGTAATTTGTTGGTGGAGACAGGGAGCATTCAAACTTAGATTGTGAAAGCTCAGCTATTTACTTCTCGGGATCTGCGGGAAATATCTGAGGTGTAACTTTTGACCTGCCATCCTCGCAGCTTTCAAACACACCCTCACAGCATCATCACACGACTTCCCCTGTGTCTCACATCACAGCTTTCAATAACTAAATCACAAGTACATAAACACACCGTCCTGACCCTGGGCTGCAGTTCATAAAGTTCTCACAGAGAAGCTATGTACCTGCTGAGTTCCTTTCAGCCGTACACACAGTGAGACAAAAAAAAAAAAAAAAAATATATATATATATATATATATATATATATATACTGTATATACACACAGACACACACACACACATATATACATACATATATATATATATATATATATATATATATATACACACTACGTCATTTAGCAGACACTTTTATCCAAAGTGACTTACAAATAAGAAAAAGTAGCTAAAACTAAAAGTTAAAACTATATACACACACACTTAAGAAAATAAATAATAATAAAAAAATGCATACAACATTTCAAAGCTACACATTTAAATGAAAACAAAAAGCTAAAAACAATTCAAAATACTAAAACAAAAGGTATGAGTATAATGATTCTAACATAACACTAAGAAAAAAAAAAAAAAAAAAACTACATGTGTGTATGTACAGCCACACACATATTGTTACAGAACCAGAGCTTACACAGAGAGTAAGTGCAAATAGGGGTGGTTTTTTGAACAGCAGAGTAACAAATGGTAAATGGAGACTTTGAAGGGAAACAACTGCTGAGATGAATCAGTAACGGAGGATATAATTGTGGAATGGAGATATGCTCACACCTCGAGAGGAGACTGGTATTTCCACTGGAGATCGTTGGGGGAGACAGGACGATGGAAACAGGAGGACACAACAATGGAGACATGACTGGAGGTAAGTAGAAACTCAGGTTAGTAATCCCCCAATCACCCTGATCCCCTATCCAAAAAATTCACAAAAATTCATCCCCCCACCGGACAACAAGAATCCAAAATTATATATATATTTCAACAATATAATTCAATGGCTTGAATACAACTTTTCTATTATGAAAAAGTTTGTGATTCCTCAATTAATACTCATTTCTGATATTGGGGTATAATGATATTTTGATATTTCCATAAAGACAAAAATGTCAGGGTGACACAACTGCCCTGATATTTTAATGAAGAAAGAAAATTTAAAAAAATACTTCACTGCTTATTATTATTTGAAAAACCTCATTTAGATAGCATTTTTTTTTTTCCTGTTTTTACTTTGAAAAACATATTGCAAGGCTTTTTAAAAATAAAGTCAGGTGTAAGGAAAATAAATGATGATGAACATTATTATTATTGTTATTATTAATAGTAATAATAAACATTAATACTTTTTTTTACTGTATAAATCCAGGTTTATTTATTTATGCTATAGGGAAGTCAGGAAAGAGACCAGGATATTGAACCTAGGCACGTGTTTTGCATACACAAGTGCACTATCATCTGTGCCACTCACTCTAAAAAATGTGTTTTTCTTGAAAAACTCTAAAAATGACCACTAGTGATAATATGACATCAACTTTTATTCCATTTCACACAAAGCATGATTATGGGTGCAGATTCATAAAGACTTATTTTCATGCAGTTCCTTGCACAATACTATATCATTACTTCAAAACACTGTAACCATAGTGCATGATTTGTAAACTTAAACATTTGGATATTTGCATCACATACCCAGCTCCACATTAATATATATATATATATTTTATTTTTTTTATGTACTAAACTCGCTTGCTAGCTCACCTGGTAGCTCACAAAGATCATAGCAAGCTAAAATGGCATAGTTGCTTAAGTTAATGTACTTTATCTCACTTTTACTAACACTATCGGTAAGGTTTAGGACAGAATTTAGTGTAAGTGGTACATTATTTTTAAATGCGAAACACTAGACATTTCATTTCCAAACTGCCGTGATGCATGCAACACGCAGTGTAATAAAATGCATCTAGATTCATGTTCATTTGTCACCACAGCTAGGCACATTTTTCCAATGAGCCTGGGTTGTTACATTTCAAAGAACTTGCCACATGTTTTTTTTTGTTTGTTTGTTTTTGTTTTTTTTTCTAACTAGATTTGTTCTTTTCATTATGATGGACACTCTTCTTTGTCACTGACCCGTGGTCAATACTGTATGAGGAGCTGATGTTCTCTGCACAGCCTGAGGCTTTGGAGGCCCCTGACAGTCTGACGCCTGGGGCTATGACCCTACTCACCCACTCTATAAACCATTCCTGCCTAGGAGTATTTGAGACTGCATGACCTGACCAAAAATATGAAACAATCAGAAACAAGTTATCTGAAAATAAACAGCCTGTTTCCTGATTTCAATAAACACAATGAACGAAGAAAAAAAAAAAAAAAAGATTATTCTTGGTGTGAATGCAAGATGTACACTGATAGCTCCAAGCTAAGCTAAGAAAGCAGCAATAATCGAATGTGTTCAAAATCCATTTTCTTTTCAATGCCCAGTCAGTCTTGTTAGAGAAGGTGTCACCCCTCCATTTAATGTCAATTGGTTCTGTCACTCTCTTGGTCATGTCGTTGTCAATCACACCCACAAGCCCCTCCCTCCTCGTTGTGGACTTAAACATATGCCTCCAGCCAGCATATGTCCGTTTCTTGCTTCCACTTCCCCGCCCTGTTATAAACATACTACATATGAATATCAACACACACGTACACACACCCCGCGACACCTGAAAGGTGGCCAATCAACAACATATGTGTGTGAGGTGTGCCAAAGCCAAAGAGGCGTCTCTTTAATTAGCCGCCCGCTGCTTTCTGGCAGTGAGGTGATGGCGGGAAAGTGCCCGTGTTCACGTGTCCCCCATCTGAGCTTCTCGCTGCAGTCTGGAGTTTTCTCTTTTTCCGACAGACATGAGTCAGACCCACCAGGAGAATTAGTGATTTGCAAACACGCAGCTGAGTAATGCTGAGACGCCTGATGGAGGGGAAGAGCCATAATGTTTGTATCAGCTCATGCAGTGCATTTACAGTACGCCTGTCATGCTAAATACTGTTCTAGAATGAGCGGCTTACACTGAGAAAGCTGAACTTTAAAAATTAGTTCAAGTGGCTATAACTTATAATGATGTAAAAGACAATGATGTAAAAACTGCCAAAGTATAAAAATGATCTATTTAGATTTATTTTTCCCAGCTGATGAACAATTAAACCTTTGACAGCCAATTAGAATTCATATGATTTTAAGGAGCATTTGAAGTGGCAGACGACATAAGCATATTATTAAAAACTAATAGTTATAGTTATAGTTATCTTTATAGTAATCATTTTTTGGTGTGAACAGGCTTCAGGTAAAAACTGTAAAAATCATGGTGACAGAAAAACTGTCTACTGAACAGACTGTAAAAATAAACCCCACAGCTATTTTTTTATCTGCTAAAAATTGTTGTCTACCCTGACTAAGGTCTATTGTTCCCTTTATTTATGAGGCTTTAAATTGTTCAATATGCTCCTCGTCCTTTCTGTTAATGGACAGCAAAATGCTTGTGGTCTTGAACTACTGAAAACAAGAATAATGAATACTTAAGTATTCTTAAATATTCACATGAATACTTGCAACATGAACGCTTATGAGACAAAAAAAAAATAAATAAATAAAATAAAATATCACGCACAACAACAACACAACCATATTAAGTATTTTAAGGGAAAATGGTTCTGAATAATAAGAATATTGAGTTGAGACCTGTTTTAAATAAAACATGCATTACAGTTTTTTTTCAATTGCTAACCCTTTGTCCAATCTATAGTCACATTTTCAAAACTCTAAACACAATTAGCAAAACATGTGTCTGTTGTGACCATACCATTAACACAATTCATGTTGTTTTCACACAGTATTCAGTCAATTAACATGGTTCTAAAATGTAAAAAAAGCTTACCCCATACCAAAATCATGGATCTTACTTATCTTTTTTACAAATGCTTAAACGCAGCATGACAGAAATGAAGACCTAACGTTCCAAACTTTAAATAGTCTACTTCTGCAACAACAGCAGCTTAAAAGAGCTGAAAAGAATAATTTTAATTACTGATAATTGAGGGATAGCTGATTTCAGTTTTTCTATTACACATGCACAGTAAATAGGCATTTTCTGGACTGGTTTTGTTCCAAACAATACAAAACAACAGAGAAGCAGAAAAAGAAAGAAGATGTCGGGACGAGGAAGAGGAATAGTTGGACGAGGGAGAGGAGTGGTTGGACCAGGACAAGGGAGAAGAGGAAGGGGGAGAGGAGTAAGAATGCGTGGTGCAGTTCAAAGGAGAGTAAGAGCTGTTGTCACTGATGAAATAAGAGCCACTATCATAGACCATGTGATAAACCATGGTCTGTCACTGGGAGAGGCAGGTGAAAGAGTCCAGCTTAATCTCGGACGGTCAACTGTGGCTTCCATTATCCAAATTTTTCAACAAACCAACAGGTAAGTAATGCATTTCATGAGGCCCTAATTGCAGTTGTAATGTATCACAATAACTGCTGGCCACCAGCAGATTCAAATACAAATATGTACATTTTTTGTTCCTCTAAAGGACACAACGACTTCCTTGCTCTGGGGGAAGAAGAAAGCTGCTCAATGAGGACCAAGAGCATGTCATTGCTGACAATGCAATAAAACTCAGAGAAATTCAGGCCAGAATTGTACAGGACAACCTGGTATTCCAGAATGTGGAAAGCATCAGCCTGGCTACCATCGCTCGAACTCTGAACAAACAGAATTTGAATGAAACAGCTGTACACAGTGCCCTTTGAAAGAAACAGTGAGCGGGACAAGGAACTCAGACATCAATATGTCCAGGTGCCTATACAGTACATCTGATTCTAGAGTGAATTTTACGCTATTCTACACTTTGTTTTTTCTTTTTTTCACTATTGTCTATTACTACTCAAGTAAACATACCCACATAGTGAAAAGCATTTAAACATCATGTGTTTGATTTCTTTCAGAGTTATGGAGTTGGAGGCTAATCAGACACCACATTAATTAATTTATGTAGACGAGGCAGGATTTAACCTGGCAAAAACTCGTAGACGAGGAAGAAAACTAATTAGGAAAAGGGCCACTGCTGATGTTCCGGGTAAGTGAGGTGCAAATATCACAATGTGTGCTGCAATCTCAAGTGCTGGTTTGGTCCTGCAGAAAAGCCAGATTGGTCCCTACAACACAGAGCGTCTTCTTTTGTTTTCAGATGACTTCCACCAACAACTGGTGCCAGAAGCAGAAAGGGAGCAAGTGGGAGGGAACATGAGGACATTTGTGATTGTATGGGACAACGTAACATTCCACCATTCACATGCAATCACAAATTGACATCTCAGCTGAAGACTGCCAGGGGTGGATAAGGCATGCTAAGAGTTTCTATCCAAGGTGCATAGAAAGAGAAAATATAAGGTGTGATGCCGATGAGAACATGTGGCCAAATGCTGAAGATCGTATAGATTAGAACTTTTTTTTTCTGTTCTTTTTTGTCTGTCATTTTGGGTTTTTTTATGATCACTGACAGCAATTTCATTTTGCTAATAAAGCCTTCACTGCAGCAATTCTGTCACTTTTCTTTTATATTTCATAAATTACTGATGACTCCATTCACTATACTGTACACATACTGTCCTACAGTAAATGAATCCACACATTCACACACACACAAATGTAGAGTTAAGCTGACTCGATTATTATTATTATTAATATTATTATTATTATTTTAAATGGATGTCATGTTGTATGTTCCATCCAGGCCGAACCAAAACATGACAAGTAATGCAGTTTTTGTAATTAATTGTTAGCATTTTGACAGTCACTGTGCTGATTGACTATATGTTCCTGTTGAAAACTAGTGATAATGTTTTGACTGAATGACTCAATTTTGAATCAGGTTTGCTGTGTTTTGATAGAGTTAGTAGAAAAAGGTATTCAGCATTTTGAAATGGAGAGTTTGTATTTTTTTTTAACAAAATATGGTTTTGGCCAGAAAATTAACTATTTGGCTAATTGTGTGATGTAGGTGTGTTGCTGTGTTATGAGTTTAGAAAAAGCACTTTAAGTATTGTTAAACGCTTGTTAGCAATTAAAAAAAAAAAAAACTGTAATCAAGCTGCTGTGCTCACTGGTTACCAATCAATCAATCCAGAGTATACAGTGATAATAAAAAGTAGATCCTGACTGATATGGGTTTTTGGGGGCCATTACCAGTATTAGGGAGTAAAAAAAAACATGGCCTGGGTTTGGCAGAGGTGGTACCGGGTTTAAGACGGCACACAAGACATGGGCCAGATGTCAAATGTAGATATGTGGGCCACATAAGTATTGCCGATCTTGACCCAAATTTAAAATCCATTTCAAATATTTTTGACTAAAATACCAATGTTTTCCCATACAGAAAGGGAACATATATTCACATATATGTGAAACATTGTTAAATATATTGAAATACATTTTGAAAATATATTTTTAAAATGCATAACATAAAGCTTATATTGTGTGTTTAATTGTGTTTGCATGTGAAATTATATTCATGCCTCATATGATATTATATGATATGATATTATATGTTATATTATAGAATAGTATATCCTGTTGTTTTATTATATACAACTGACTTCAAACAATGTTTTGCATTCACTGCTTTCATATTCTCATTAATTTTACAGGGTGATGTAGGCCTACTAAACAATACATGATGAAGTTTCGGGACATTTTATTTGACTTATGTACTATTTATGTAAATGCATAACTTTGATGTGTTTTAGGCCATGTTGGCCAATCAGAAGCCTGAAAAAGTTTCCAGTAGGTGGAGATAACAGCGCAGGCTCCGACGTCACAAGCCAAAAACTCCGGTTTTGCTGTTTACACAATAACACTGCAACCAGAGTTTTTGAAAATCTTCTCCCTGGCAGAAGTTTTCAAAATGTTCGGTTTCAGTGACCTGGTGCAGCGTTTGCGTGAGGACAAACGGCCAAACCGCATAGAAAAAGCTGCGGTTTTGAAAATAACCGCGTTCGTGTGGACAGGGCCAATGGGCGCGCGTTGAGCATTCAAATCGTATTTAAACTGGAGCGGAGGAGGTTACCATGGTAACAGGGCGTCAACTCACTCAGCTGACAAGTAGCGAGAGTCTGTCTCTCTGCTGTTTTCACTGCTTTCAGGTAAGTTTAGTCCCTAAAGTTACACAAATAATACATACAACCGTTCCTGACAATTTCTTACATGTAATTGACACGTTTCCGTTGAATCTTTACTTTACAGGAGTGGTTTAGTGTCTTCAAAAAGACCGTTAGCATCACAACCGTTAACTAGCTATAGAGTCTAACAATTAGAGGTAAGCGAATTTATAGATTTGAGCTCTTATTAATGAACGTTTGACCTTTTAAGCACCTTTTCTGTCTAAGAACATCTCCAATGCGCCATGAACCATCTGACTAATTAAAACCTTACACATTCAAAAGTTTATCAAATATTTAAAAAAAATATATCAAATAAATATCAAATACAGACAGCAAGCAGTGTCGGCCCAGATCCGGCCCACATCTTGGGCCAACACTATGTTGCTGTCTGGGCTAGGCCATCTTGTTTAACTCTGCTCTGAGGACACTTCATACACAACAACCTACAGAGGGGTCAATCATAATTAAAAAAAAGACACAGATGATAATAAAAAAGTTCTTTGAAATTAAAATTAATAACAGTAAGATGGAACCAGAGTACTGTGAACGCACCTCACTTCAAACTGTATGTATATTATTGGTCTGTATGTATATTATTTTCTAAACTTTAAATGTAGTGAAGTTTTTGTTCAAGCAGACTTTGTTGCTTTTGGAAACCTCACGCGAGCCTGAAAGATACTTAAAACTTAAAACAATATTTGCACTCTTGAAGACTGTTCACCAAAGACTAAATTTCAGTCCAGCAGAATTTTCTGCACACTTCACCACCAAGGCCAAAATGAGCATTGTGAATGTAAGAGCCTCACACTTCATTGTTTGTTTGAATTGTATTTCAGGGCAGTTCGTGAAGACGGATAACCTGGACAGAAGTCAGTTCAAGATCCAGCCTCCACACCAGACTTCTCACTCACAAGGATTGCTGTCTACTAGATATTATGTGCACTCTTCAGACTTGGGTTCATGCAGATATTATTCAGGGACATGAACACTTGAATATTGCAAAAATAGAGAAACTACCTTATTTAAGAATTTTGTGTTAATTGCGTGAACATTAAACAAATATATATTTCTTTTACTGTTTTTTTGTTTTGTTTTCCAAAGCACCTAAAAGCCAATTCACACTGCCATACTCCAACAGGGTGAACACACTGACCAAGCAAAACAAATAAGCATGTTTTTTTTTAATAGTTTTTTATAGTTTTTGTGAAAGTGTGAACTGACCATAATGCTGTATGTTAGGTGTGAGATTCATTCAACTTGGTTTGCTGATTAAACATGATTAAATATTTGTTCAGAATATTGTCATTGTTGTGACTATTCATGGGAGGGGTGTGTATCAAGTGGCTTGGTTATGGTTTTGTTGAGGCTGACATGTGGAACCCATCTGGTCCAGCGTATAGGACCAGAATAGGGCCAGCTATGGTCATACAGGACCTCAGATCCCACATAGCAATTATTTCTATGGCCCAGCTCCGGCCCACATAGCAATTTTTCTCTGGCCCAGCTATGGCCCACACAATCAGCTTTTGCTTGACCCACATACCGCAATGAATTACGGTCCTAGTGTGGACCAGGTCTGGATTCCAGACAATTCAGGGCCAGTTATGGGTAATTAACTTGGCTGAGACTTGGGCCAGTTATGGCCCATGTGTGGCCCTCATCTGGAATCCAGACCTGGTACACACTAGGACCGTAAGTCATTGCGGTATGTGGGCTAAGCAAAAGCTGATTGTGTGGGCCAGAGAAAAATTGCAATGTGGAAACTTGCTAAATGACGTTATTATGATGTCATTGCGCAATCACGACGTAAAATTGTGTCATAACATCAAATCTCAGCAAAAAAATATATTTTATATATGCTAATTTAGATTTGTTTGTAAAATAATATGCATAATATAATATTAAAATATAAATAACCGTATTTTTAAATACATTGAATTATTGAACACTTACACATTTTTGAATGATTACAATTTAAGTTTTTTTTTTTTTTTTTTTTTTTAATAGCTAGTAAACTAGTAACACTACACATTCTCAACAATTATGCTTTAAGCAGTGTATTAGTTGTTAGTTAGTATGCTACACTCTAAGAAAAGTCTTTAAAAATAGGGCACAATGTACTATATTAATATGAAATAATTTTCCGTATTAGTCTCGTACCATTTTAAATTATGCATTGTATTGTTGGGTCACAGGGTTAAAATGGATAATGTCCTGGAAAATTACTAGTGTCTTTTTTATTTTTCTTACAGTGTACTAACTTATCAACAATTGCAGGTAAAAGCTACTAAATAATTGAATGAATGAATGAGGCATTTATATAGCACTTTATTGGTAACACTTTACAATAAGGTGTCATTTGTTAACATTAGTTAATGTATTAACTAACATGAACAAACAATGAACAATACATTTATTACACTATTTATTAATCTTTGTTAATGTTAGTTAATGAAAATACAGTTGTTCATTGTTTATTCATGTTAGTTCACAGTGCATTAACAAATGTTAATAAACACAACTTGTGATTTTAATAATGCATTAGTAAATGCTGAAATTAACATTAACTAAGATTAATAAATGTTGTAGATGTATTGTTCATTCTTAGTTCATGTTTACTAATGTTGTTAACTAATGAACCTTATTGTAAAGTGTTACCACTTTATTGTGTATTGCTGTACACCCAAAGCGCTTTACAATCATGTGGGGGGTCTCTCCTCAACCACCACCAGTGTGCAGCATCCACCTGGACAATACAGTGGTGGAGAGGAGAGAGATAGAGCCAATCAAGTGGATGGGGATTATTAGGAGGCCATGATTGACAAGGGCCAGTGACGGCAATTTGACCAGGACACCAGGGTTACACCCCTAATCTTTATGAGAAGTGCCATAGGATGACAATTATTAAATTATTATTATTATTAATACTATTATTAAATTGAACAATCGCAAACAGCAGCTAACTTAATTCACATGGTGTGTGTACTGCTAGGCATTGGTTTACTTATCAAAAGTTGTTAAAAGTTGCCAAATAAATTTTAAAAATTGCTAAATTTGTTGCTAGGTGCTCTTGGAAGAAAAAGTTTCTAGGGTCATCTGAAAAGTTGCTAAATTTGGTAACAAAATTGCTAAATTGGCAACACTGATCATTCTGCGCGCGGGATGCACATAAGCTCTTTGTGCAGCTCTGTATTGGTATTTATTTATTTTTTCACTAAAAGTTTAGCCCCGATTGCACGGACAAGGCTTAAGTGTAGTCCTAGACTAAAATGTAAGTCTTAGCTGTTTTAACTGAAATAAACTTGCACTGACTGATCTTAAAATATATCAGTGCCTTTGTTTCGTCTCAAGACGCACCCCAGTAATGTTTTTTTTTCTAAGCATGTTTATAAAAATTACTTAAATGTCCTAATTGAACTATCCTAATCCTGGTTTAGTCTAAACCCTGTCTGTGAAACTGGGCCTAAAGCCCTATTTGGACGGGACTATAGTTTTACAAGGGGTCGTTAGAGAAATTTGTGTTTCAGAGATGTACTTGGTGATTTTAATCCTGTCTGAATCTGCCACGTCTGTGTTTTTCTCACACAACCTCTGTAATAATTCCAGAGCAAATTACCTACTGTTTTTCAGCAAACT
Organism: Onychostoma macrolepis; assembly: GCF_012432095.1. Lineage (NCBI taxonomy): Eukaryota > Metazoa > Chordata > Actinopteri > Cypriniformes > Cyprinidae > Onychostoma > Onychostoma macrolepis. The sequence goes on from NC_081163.1 coordinate 31,708,690, forward strand.
CAGCGATCCTCTGAGAAAACGAATCCCGTCCGAATTGCGATGTCTGTGATTGCCGGTGATTTTTTTTTTTCCACAACGCATTTCCTTGTGTGTTTTGTCCAACGTGAATTACCGTAGATGCTCTTACCACGCGCACATTTGATATATTTGCCTCCCGGCAAAGAAAAAAATAAATAAATAACAATAATAAAATCAAGAGCCAGATCACGTAAACTGTTAAGACTGGCTATCAGCATCAGGTAAAATTATTCACGTTCATTTCTGCACTCAAATAGATAATGTTTTAATTGCATATATACCTTTATGAAAATTAAACACGGGTTTACTGAAAATAAATAACTAAAGCAAGAGTAACACATTAACATGGTTTTGCTATACTAGCCATTTAGCTTCACCATGGTATTTGTGTGATTATACTATGGTAATCAGAATGACTATAGGCAATGCACACATACAGAGCGCGTGATCTCTGAAACGCCCAGATGTCCAAAACAGCCCCTCACCTCTGTAATAAACACGGAGATGTTAGTCCCGTCCGAATTGGTACATGAAAATCACAGACATCAGGTGACAAGAATCGAAACTCAAATGTGGTTTAGAAAACTAGTCCCGTCCGAATAGGGCTTAAATTTTATAAAATAATTGTGTAAATTTTGCTACTGAATTATCCACTAACCTAGTTTATAATAGTATTTTCTTTGTCATAGATTATGATATATATTTTTTTTGTTTGTTATTTTTTCTTTATAAGAAAGTTGTTTATATTTAGTATTGTGTGTAACACACAAATGAGTGATGATCAGTTCAACACACTTTGAGGTAGGCCTATATAAATTCTACATCGATTAAAAAAAAAAACTGTGCTGGTATCAGATCGATATCGGTATCGGCCGATACCGATATCTACTACAGAAAAAGTGGTATTGAGCCACCCCTAGTTAAGATGTTACTTGACTGCTTATCTTCCGCTGCCTGAACAAGAGACCTCCTTACCCCTCGTTTACACTGCATGCGTTTGTGGCACGTTATGGCTCCGACGAGGTTTTGCCAACTCACACCAGGAGCATTTTAGAAGCGAAGCGACAGGATTCACAGGATTTTGCCTGTCCGACATTGTTTTTGTTGTTGTTGTTTTTTTTTTATAAGTTTGGCTAAATGTTTGCATTTTGTCCAGTTTAAATCTGTTTATTCCACTCCTTCAACTCCTGCAATTGGAAATTTTGGAATTGTCCTTGTAAAAAGGACAATTTGTATTGTCATATAACAACGTGTGTTTTTCAGCTTCGAGGATGAACCTTTTGTCATCCATTTCTTGCCTCCAAGCAAGGATAGAGGGATGTGAAATAAGTTTGGAAGTCTGCACAGGGTGTTTATTTTGAAATTGACAGGATTTTTGACTTTTATTTTGTATTTGCTGTGCGGATTGCAAGCGGAGTCCGTAATGTTCTGTAAAAAAAAAAAAAAAAAAAAAATCATATCGGTGGCATATCTTCGGCATGTACAACAATGCAGATATATCTGTGACAGGCTCATACCAGCCGATAAAATCAGAAAAACGATAAATCGGTCGGGCTCTAAATTATAGAAAATTCTATAAAGCGATTAACCATCCTATTATTTCATTCTAATCAGTAATCTTTTTGAATGGAGGGCTTGGAAATCAGAAAACAAAATAAAAAATAAATAAATAAAAAAAGATCACAGGAAATACTTATGTCAAGATCACAAGAAAATAAACTCAATGTCATAAACACTAGGAAGAAAATAATAATGCTTGGTCTCTTAAGGCTTCTAAACTGGCACTAAAAGCTTATTCAGTTTTATCCAAAACAGATAAATGTGAATCTGGCAACATTTATTATTGCATGTATTTATTTTATTTTTTCAATGAGCTTATGTTGAATATTAATGTTGCACTGTAGTTCTACAAGCTTTTAGACCTTTAGACGTGTAAGTAAATTCAAAGAACTACAAAATTGAGTAAATGTTTCGTATTTTTTTTTACATTATTTTCTTTATCAAAGAATCATTTACAGTGACTTCGGATTTATGTTTGACTGAGAGGCACCTGCTCCACACTGGCTTTCACCCCAGGCCCGTTGGTGGTAGACGTGGCATGCTGTAACCAGATCACGGAGCCTTTGATATGGAGCCGACCTCCAGATGAGCTCAACCTTGATCTACAGCAGCAGAGATGCAACATGAAAGGACATAAAGTAGGATGGTGGTGGTGTGTTTGAAGAGGCCTCAGATGCACTCAACCAGGCACACATACACAGTTAGATATCAGCATTATTGGGAAGGTCAGTATAAACCTTTCTAATTAAAATGTTGTTCAGAAGAGCGAATATTAGAGCTAAACTACTGCATGAATACCTAACTATAAAACAGACAGATCTAGTGTTACCAGGTGTTATCTGCCTCAGTGGTTGTTGTTGAGAATCAATTTCTCTGAACAAGTTCCTACAATCATGAAAAACATGGAACAGTGTTGGCAACGCTAGCATAACAGTAGCTTGGGTGTTTTCAAAGCAGCTTTTCTAAACAGTTTTTCCAGTAACATGCAGAATTCCTAAATAATAGCATGATAATCGCATGTTCCCTATCAGTCAGTCACATTCGACGTTACGTCAGAGTGACTGATGCAATTGGGATCTCGCCCGAGAGCCCAATCCCCTTCGAGTATTAACAAAACAAGCCAATGACAGTTGGCGTGCATGCTTTGCATCGTGCACCATGAGCGTGGGTATAAAAGGAGAGCACGTGCAGACGCACATCAGCTTTTCACTTTGGAGCCGAGTCTTTCAGCTCGAATCTCCAAGAGTGTCTACAGAGTAGCTATAGCACGCTGAAGCAGTGCTCGTGAATGATTCATGTTTTCATTGCGGGAATATGACCATCGCGATGTTGCGATCCAGATACCTCCTCATCAAAAAAGGGGGTGTCCCCCTTGCTATGCCCTGTTCTAATTCCTCCGTCTCTCAGCAGCGGAGGACTACTTTGGCTTGTGGTCAGGGTGATCGGAGGATAACAGTGAGTGCTTCCCCGTCGAGTGGATCTCTGCGGGCCTCTCACTCCTCTAGCACTTCACGCCCTCTGTTGTTCTCGGATGAGGTTGCTGGGTCCCTGGATAGGGCGGGGCCCAGCATCTCTTTCAGAGCGCCAGCAGATGACAGGATGTCGATTGCTGCATCGGGGGATGAGCTAGACTCTGGAGGTGATGATTCGGCTGCGCTGCCTCCTTCAGGAAGAGTGGCGTTGCCCGAGTCAGATCCAGAGCTGACGCGAAGGCTGCACTGGAGACCTCCTCCTTCTCCCGAATGCTCGAGGTTGGATGATTGGTTCCCAGGGGTGCAGGCCCATTTGCCGGCAGCCACCTTCAGTTCTATTCTTCCCGGAGGTGCATGAGGAGGTGACCAGGTCTTGGAAGGCACCATTTTCTGCCCGAAACAGAGCTAGCACCTCCTCCGTCCTCACCACCCTCGATGGCGGGGTGGCCCAAGGGTATGTGGAGATCCCCCCAGTCGAGCGCTCTATTGCGATGCAGCTCTGCTCTGGTAATCCACGCCTTCCATCCAGTGCCTGTAAGCTCTCGTCCGCTTTAACGGCCAAGGCTGAGCTGCGCATAGCGACGGACCTCGCCCTGAGGGCGACGAAAGTCACAGCGCGGTCCCTGGGTCAGACAATGTCCACTTTAGTGGTCCAGGAACGCCACCTATGGCTGACCCTGGCGGATATGAGAGAGGCCGACAAGCATCGCTTCTTGGACTCCCCTATCTCCCAGGCTAGCCTATTCGGAGAAGTGGTGGAGAGCTTTACCCAACAGTTCTCCGCCGCACAGAAGCAGACGGAGGCGTTCCGTCACATCCTGCCCCGGTGGTTTGCTGCTGTCTCCACCCCACCGCCGGCTACAGTCCCTCCACCTGCTCGTCTCCGAGGGCGCTCTCCTGCTGCCTCCACCTCCGCTCCAGCTCGGCCTCAGCAGCAGCCTTCACACCGGACGCAGCGAGGAGCTGGCGGCAGGAAAGCGGCACAGCCCATCTCCACCCCTGCCAAGCCTGGAAAGCACCAGGGCAAGCTGCGTTCCTGAGACGGGCGACCCGGAGCTTCTGGATTCTGCTCTTCAGGAGATGGTGACCGCATCACTCTTTCCCCCAGAGGAGGGCCGGGCGGAGAATCTTTTCTTTCCTTTTTGTTCTGTTCCACCACTGGCTCCCCAGCAGGGCCCAGCTTGTGGACGCTATGCCTCCTCACACGCCCTCTGCCCAACTGTGGAGCCAAGTAAGTGTCGCACCGCGCACTCAGACCCCACTCCGGGTCGTGCTGCCTTCTAGGTCGGGTCCCTGTGCTCCACCTCGCTGCCCCACTGCGGGTACGTCGGTGGCTCCTCTAGTCCCACTTGTTCAGTCTCTGGGGGCCTGGTTAGCACTCCCCAGAACATCTCGCTGGCTCATGAGAACCATCAGACTCAGCTATGCGATTTAGTTCGCCCGGCACCCTCCCAAGTTCAGGGGCATTCGGTTCACCTCTGTGCTGAACAAATATGCTCCTGTCTTGCGTGCAGAGATCGTGGTCCTGCTGGCGAAGAATGTGATAGAGCCGGTCCCTCCAGCTGAGATGAAGTCGGGGTTTTACAGCCCTTACTTCATCATACCCAAGAAAGGCGGTGGGCTACGACCAATCTTGGACCTGCGTGTTCTGAACCGGGCCCTTCACAAGCTCCCGTTTAAGATGTTGACACAGAGACACATTTTTCAATGCATCCGTCCTCTCAATTGGTTCGCAGCGATCGACCTGAAGGACGCGTACTTTCATGTCTCGATCCTCCCTTGACACAGGCTGTTTTGCGTTCGAAGGGCAAGCATATCAGTACGAGGTCCTCCCCTTCGTGGAGGCAGTCCTTGTTCCATTGAGGGAAGGAGGTATTTGCATTCTCAACTACCTTGACGACTGGTTCATACTGGCCCAGTCTCGAGGGCAGTTATGCGAACACAGAGACACAGTGCTCAGGCAGACACCCCGAGAGAGTCCAGCTGATTTGGAGATGCTTCAGGGATGCTCAGGTAGACCTGTTTACCTCCCCGGACACATCCCACTGCCAGCTGTTTTTCTCCCTGACTGAGGGGCAGGGGCGGACTTAGTGATTTGGGGGCCCTAAGCAAATTCCAGGTATGGGGCCCCCACACAATAACTATGTGTCATTTTATGCTTAACCCTTATTTTGCTCATTCGCTCTAGTTTATAGTTTATTTATCCCTTCACAACCAGTAATTAGTCAACGCCGTTTTTATAGCATCAAATTACTAGCTAAAATCAAACGTATCACAAAAACAAACAATTGAACATATATCAGTGTGATAACAACTACCTTAAATGACCAAAACCATATTTCGGAAAATTGTATTGGAAGTGTAATTTATTTATTTTTTTAATTTATTTTACCTGCGTCCAGACCTGTGGAATCTCCACGTGTGGTCCATGGATGGAACGCGGAGGTTCTAGGTGGGCTACCTCCAGCGGTAGTGGACACCATCACTTCAGCTAGAGCTCCGTCTACAAGGCACACTTACAGGCTGAAGTGAAACCTGATCGTGGATTGGTGTTCTTCCCGCCGGGAAGACCCCCATAGATGCTCGATCGCGGTCATGCTCTCTTTTCTGCAAGAAGGGCTGGAGCGAAAGCTGTCTCCCTCCACTCTCAAAGTGTATGTTGCTGCTATTGCCACACATCACGATGCAGTAGATGGTAAGTCTGTCAGGAAGCACAACTTGGTCATCAGGTTCCTCAGGGGGGTGAGGAGGTTAAATCCTCCACGCCCTCACCTGATACCCTCTTGGGATCTCCCCTCGGTCCTGACGGCCTTGAAGGTGGAGCCGTGTACTTGCCTCAGGTGGCCAGTAATACCGGACCCGCTCAGTGTCAATCACGCTTGCTGCGCTACTCACCTCTACGGACTGGATATGTGCGCTTCTCTGCTTCTCAGTTCAGTTGCCCTCCGTGGCGGAACGCCAGGCGCCAGGTGCCAAATTCAGCACTCGTGTGTCTGCCCAAGGTCAGCCCTTGTGCTGGGCTAGGTGCCCGTGTGTAGCGATTCCACTTCGGGTGATCCCACATGTGTATTCTTCCACGGTATGGCTCCCCTCACGGTGAGCCTGTGTCTTTCCCTGAAAGAAACCTTCTGTCGTCTCTGCTGTGTAGCATCTCACCCCAGGGTGGCTGAGTCTACCGTAGGGATTTCCATATGTAGTACTGCCCTTGGCCAGTCCATATGTGTAATATCCACATGGTACCTCCATTGCGCAGGATGTGGCTTCCGTAGCGTTTCCCTACTTGGAAGACGCTTCCAGTATCCACTGTACGGAACAGCAGTGGCTGCATCTCTGCCTAAGCCCTGTCCTATCTTCTGTCCCAACTGGCATGGGGGGACTTGCTGGCTTCCACAGGGCACTGGAAGGGGTCAGCAATAGTGGCGTTTTCGTAGGGATCCCAATTGCATCAGTCACTCTGAAGTAACGTCGAACATAAAAATCTTCAAAGCATTCATAAAAACATGTGACTTGCACAAAGGGATGTCACTTCCTTTGATAGGAATCTTTGGAAGGCATTGATGTATGTATTTGTCTTTATTCTCATTAATTTGTATAAAATGTTTAGGATACACCAATAGTAGATTAATTATTTATCAAATCTGTTATTGTGATTTAGCAGTGAATCTCTCATTCACTTTTTAAAAACAATAATATGATGGAAATCCATAAAATTCTGTTTTAGACGTGGTATCTGGTTTGAGGGTTAGCATCTTGAGCTAAAGCACAAAATGGTGGAAAATGTCAACTCTGTTATTGTCAACTCTGTTAGTGGTTTAAAAAGTTTAACAGAGTTAAACAGAGTTGACAATGAGTAACAGAGTCAAATGTTCCCAATCACATTTAAGTATTTTGCATTATTATTATGTTTATTTTGGATTATGGGTCATTTTACTGTAAATTATACATTTGTTCTATATCATTAAAGGCTAAAGAAATTGAATTATAGGTGAATTAAACTCTCAGCAGAGATAGATGGCACAAAATGAAAAAAGCACCACTACTCAAAATACAAGCTTGCTTTGCTCTAATGTTTATAAATACTAATGTAAACATATGGCTTCAAAGTAAATCTAAAATTCTTACAAACTGCTATTCCTTGAATCAAGAGCTCTGTCTTTTATTATGTCTATAAAAAAAAAAAACTTTAGAATACTGTTTCTTACTTACTGCATAATTACTAAGGAATTATTGAAGAACTAATAGTATTCATTAACACCTAACTCACTACTGTTAACTACTAAGGAAGATGTGTTAACTAAACAGTATGTAATAAAATTTTATGATTGTGTTAAGTAACAGTTAGCTAATCAATAACTAATGTATTCTGTCATACCTCCTGAAGAACTACTATTAATTATCTACTAGTTAAGGTTCAAGAAAAATAACTATGAAATAACTACTAGTTTTTTGGTCTTAACTACAGGTGGTCAACTCTGTTTTCTGATGTCAACTCTGTTTGTTTAAAGTTTTGCTTTAAAAATTATAATTACATGTGTTTTATTGTTAACAAATTGATCAGAAGCTAATTAGCCTAAATAGTACTACTACTACATTCAATTTTAAAGTTTCATTAATTTTTAAAGCTATGCTTAGAGAAAATGCACCCCATGTTGGCAACTTTTCAGTTAAACGTTGATATTTTTACTTTAAAACAAAAAGTCTATATATTAATAAGTTTAAAGTTGAATTAATGTATTAAGAGACAGATGTTCTCCTGGGGAGGACAGGGTTTTAAATTGTGTTACATTTGTTAACTGTACTGTATATGTTTGACACAATTTGTCTATAACAGAGTTGACAGATTTTTCTGTTAGTACATTTATTTTCAGAATAAATATTTAAAATCTTACAAGTTTAAGATCAGCAAATATAGAAAATATTCAAATTAAATTAAAAAAATTTTTTATTTTTTGTTTTCTTTCTCAACTTAAAATGTACCCGCAATTCTAGAATGAGTCATATGTATATATATATATATATATATATATATATATATATATATGACAGCACATATCATATATTTTATGTATGTATGTATTTATTTATTTTATTTTTATTTTTTGGAGACGAACATTGCATCACTTGAGATGAAGTCTCCATCTCTCAGAGGAAATGCACCTGTCACAAAAACTTAAAGATCCAACATGATTTTGTTCCTACTACTTTAATTTTGATTCCATAATACAAGGAATGTTCCAAATATGGGCTGCCACATAATTATGTTCTGGAGAAAAAAATAAATAATTAAAAAAATAAATGAGCATCAAATATGGTCTGATGGTTGAATTTCCACTGTGGTTTGACTCAACACAACAGATGTTTTGAGTAGTATGTGATTTGTATGTTAGTGCTTTAGCCATGCTGTTGTTCATAATGTTGACAGTAACTTTTGCTTTCATCTCTTTGCTAAAGCCAGTTTTACTTCCATTTGGTGCTTGCCAAATGCTGATTTTGGACCCTGTCTATACAGTATGGACTGTTATCGTCTTTAAAAGCTGAATGTAGGCTTATACGTTAATACCAGGTGTGTCCATGCCCTTCTTTATTTTTCAGCAGTATTCCTGTGAAGGTGAAGGCCCACCCAAGGCATTTCTGCAGATCATTTAGGCAACACAGTCCCATGTAACTATTTTACAGTTTACAGAATTTGTGACAAATTTCTATGAATACGTATAATCTCATTGTTGAGTTATATGGAAATTAGTTACATTTTCTCATGACAGTGGGTTGGCTTTAGGAAGGCAACGTGATCTCATTTGTCTCTGACCACTTTTGATACCCTGATAACCTCAATTTTTACAGGATATTTGTTATTTACCAGACAAACTCTGAGCATAATTTGTATTTTTAATAGCTTACAAACTCTCTAAAGACATGTTGTTTTTGACAAGTATACTGCACAAGTGTTTGAGTGATGTATGAATGGTGAAACACAAACAGCTCTTAATATGTTGTGCCGATTTAGCGTGTACAGATGATTTGAAGCCATTTGTGTCAATCATATAATATTAGAGGCTTCATCAGTATTTAAAGTGATTAAAGTGTGGACACATTTTCCAGGGACATTTGTGTATGCGTAGGTGCATGTGTGTTATTTGACAGATTTGTGTATACATATTTAACGCTCACTGCAAATGCATTACGCGTCCTCCCTGAAGCACATTGCACACATGCCAGGATACCTACGACCTCATGCAATCAACTTTAGCCTCTCCCATTGGCTGTTGTGTGGCTTTAGCATGCTGTGATTGGGTCGATCGAAGAGAAGAGGGGACAGCGATGAAGGCTGAAGAAGCAGAGATTACTGTCAACCTCAAGCATTTCCTCCCCTCTTGTGGCCTTCCTCATCACTTGAATGCACCAGGTGTCTGCCGCGCTGATGCAGCTTGACGATTTGGCCTAGATTCCCACAATCCAATCAGGACCCTCTTCTCCCCGACTCTGGTTTCAAACAGGGAGCCCACGCTGATGCTGACAGCTCTCCGTTGTTCCCGGAGGAGGTCTGAAGTAGTTATTTACCTAGGTCTGAGTGGAGAATCTACAGCTTTCTGATCTCCAGTAACCTTAGTATCTGAGAGCTGTCAGTTTGTGTTAATGATTTTGCAGGATATTCTGTGGTTCAATGTCAATGGACTGTTTTATTATTCTATCATACTGTTCTCCTCGCGCACTAAACCTGCCCTCTGGCAAGAGTTCATCCAACAACTATAATGTGCAATAGACTATAAAAAACACAAAGAAGAGTTATGTACTGTAGCTTAGGAAATATCTGAAGAAGACTTGTCTTATTTTTGTTTAGAGCTTAAATGATGCATTTAAAGATGCAAATGTAACACTTACTGAAACACAGTATCTTGCATTACTATTTATAAGCAAAACATGCAACGACCATCGTGTATTACAATGCCGGAATTACTTTGAGTTGTTGCTTTTAGTGAATCAAAATCACAGCGCAAACTGTATAGTCCAATTCCCAAGTAAAAGACTCAAATGTATTGGTATTGACTTTTTAATGAATCAAAAACCTACTCAAACCGTTTAATCTGCTTCCCAAACAATTGACTATATGATTTAGCTCTTATTAGTGAATCAAACCCACACAGTGCAATTTATAGTAAGATTTCCGAATTAATTCTTTTTTTTTTGGTAAATCAAAACCATGCAGCACAAATCGTTAACCGATTCCTAAATGATTCACTCTCGTGAGTTTTTTATTTTTTATTTTTTTATTTTTAAATAAATCAAATCCATGCAACACAAACTGGATAGTCTGATTTCCAAACTAATGGCTCCTACTTTTAAGTGGATCGAAAACATATCACACAACAAACAAAACAATTTGATTCCCGAATGAATGACTCATATGAGTTGCTTCTTTTTAGTGAATTAAAATCACGCAGTGCAAACCTGATTCCTAAAGGAATGACTTAGGAGTTGGTTCTTTATAGTGAAAAAATGCATACAGTGCGCACCATATAGTCCAACTGCCAAACAAATGACTCTTATATGTTGGTTCTTTTTAGTGACTCAAAAACACATACAGTAGTGCAAACTGTAGGCCTATAGTTGGAATTCTGAACAAATGATGCTTGATGATGCAATGTGCTGTAAACTCTATAATGCAATTTCACAACAGATTACTCTCTTTTCAGTGAATCAAAATCACACATGGAACGCAATTCATATTGGCTAATTGAATTCCCAAACAAACTACTTTTTTTTTTTTTTGGCGAATGAAACCATACAGTGCAAAAAAACTGATTCCTAAAGGAATTAGAATCAGAATTAGCTTTATTGCCAGGTATGTTTACACATACGAGGAATTTGTTTTGGTGACAGAAGCTCCACAGTTCGACAGAATGACAGTGACAAGACACAGATAATAAAGATAATAATATACAAAATAGACAATGTGCAAAATAGCACAAACACAATATACAAAAAAAAGACAATTTAGTATGTACAGGTATGTTAGGTGCAAATTTGAAATGTAATAAGTATGTGTGTTAATGTGTTGTGATAGTGTTGTGTGTTTCATGTTTATTGTTAAGTGTTCAAGTATTCATGCAGGGCTCCAGACAAAAAAATCGAGTAAGGAGCCATTGGCTTCTATAAGAAAAAACTTAGGCGCCAAATTATTTATTTAGGTGCCACAGAATAAACGCGTTGTATTTATTTGGGTTTTTACATTTTGACATTTCAATCATACAGTCGTGTTTGTCTACTCTTTTCTTGACTTTATCAGCATTTTAATCCATCTTGTAGATGACCTGGGAACTGAGGTTCACTTAAAGTGGTGCTTTAGGAGCAAATATAGTGGCTTCTCCGAGATAGGTATAAACTGAGGTTGGAGCCAGCTCCAAATGAGCGGGACTTGTTAATATTTCCTACACCAAACTCATATTTATTCAATGACATCATTGCCTTTTGAAGTTTAATCCAGCTGTATCGCGGTTCTTGTCTTTCCAACTGTAAGACCTATTGAAATTATAATTAAGACTTTTCTTATATCATTTAACATATTTAAAACTTTTTATGGCCGTAAATTTTATACAAGTAAATTGAGAGGTTTTTAAGGACCCACAGTATTTAAGTTAGCCCGTTGGGCAGGGCAGTGATACATTTTGGTAGCCCAACTGGAAAACGCAATAGCCCCGCGATTTTGCGAGCCCTGGGTTTCCTCAATTTTTTAAAGAAAAGTCAACTGATCGCTTTTTACAGTGTTAGTTTGGGCTCCTCCTCAATGCATCCTATAGAAATGTTGTCAAATCTCTCACACATCCAGTCGGTTTTTGCATTTTTTATCATGTAGACAACAGGTTAAGTAAAAATATTAATATGCAAGAGCGAATAAATATAGCAAAATGCTCCTCTTTATAATTATTTTTCTAGCTGACTGATGAGCTTATGGATGGTCAGTGGTTAGGTATTGTTACGTGGCATTGTTTACAAGCTTTACAAGATTTCCACAGTTTGACACAGAATGAGCGATTACATGAGACATTTCAATAAGTGTAGGCTCTCTTATAAAACAGCCTAACTTTTGATATTAATTCACATTCATTTCATACTATAATAGAGAAAGATATAATGGGTTCACTTGCCGCTTGAACTGAGGCGCTAAAGCGATTGCGTCTGCCGCATTAAAGAGCACCAAAACTGTATTTATTTGATAAATTTTGTTATGAATTTGGCAGAATGTTGAAGTTGATACTTTGTTTATTAAAAAGTAACAAAGCTTATTGTGATTACTGTACGGCAAGTGCGCTGCAAACAGGCTAATATGAAGTTCACGCATTTACAGAACTCAGCATATAGACTAAAGATCTTGATAACAAGAAGCCATATTAGTAATGATTATAAACGAGAATTGTTAACGATATTGCCAATATCCACACAGCTGACAGCTTTTCAAGTTGTGCATTAAATAGACACTGCTTTTCTGCACTTTCACTTTCCTCGTCTCAGTCATTTTGATCTCTCGCACTGCACAACTGAGCTGCGTTTAGCAGGCATTTCGCAGACTGTTTGAAACTCTTTTTTTCCATTAAAACTTTGATGCGCATCGTCTCAGTTTAATACGTGGACATAAAAATGTGATCGCAAAACAATCAGGAAAAAAAATCAAGTCATAACATAGTCGCCATTGGCGACCTCAGCAAAAACTTCACTCGCAAATTAATATTTTTGGTCACAAATGTAACCTTTTTAGTCGCAGTTTGGAGCCCTGTCATGAGACGGATTGCCTGAGGGAAGAAACTGTTCCTGTGCCTGGCCGTTTTGGTGCTCAGAGCTCCAGACGGCAACAGTTCAAAGAGGGAGTGTGCTGGATGTGAGGGGTCCAGAGTGATTTTGCCAGCCCTTTTGCTCACTCTGGATAAGTACAGTTCTTGGAAACTGGGGAGGGTTGTACCAATGATTCGCTCAGCAGTCCGGACTACCCTCTGTAGTCTTCTAATCATACTAGGAAATAAGAAATGCATAACTATAACTTACGCTATAACACTTACAGTTAACCTGAACAATGTTGCTAACTACAACAAAACTACAAATCAAGCCTTTGGGGAGGTTTTCTACATCTCTCAGGATAATGTCTTTGTGAACCTGGGTGAGGTTCAGGTGTAACTGGAATTGTGAATCTGGTTCAGAATCGTTCACGTTAACTGAGGTAGGAGGGGCAGTCTCAACAGCATCATTGTCCTTGACATCTGAATCCAAGACATTGTCGGGTGAATAAGGAACAGATAACGGTGAGGATTTTGTCTGACGATCCACCAGCTGATCTGCACGGCGTCTCCATGTGTTATCTCCAACCTTTACTGTGTACATCAAGGGTCCGGTTCTGGTGGTGATGGTACCTGGCTGCCACTTTTCCAGTCTGTAGTCGCGAGCTAAGACCTCTTGTCCTACTTGAAAATTTCTGGTTGGTCTGTCCTGCATGTGCACAAATTGTTTGTTTTCCACATCACGTCGAACATCAGGTTTGATGAGATCCAAGCGAGATCTTAAATTTCTCTTGAGGAACATCATTGCTGGTGTTTGAGCAGTCGTGGAGTGTGTGGCATTTCTGTACGTGAAAAGGAAGTTGTCTATTTTGTGTTGGAGTGAGATGTTGTCATTGTCCATTGCTTTTATTGCTTTCTTGAAGGTTTGTACAAACCTTTCTGCCAAGCCATTAGTGGCAGGATGGTATGATGCGGAAGTAATGTGCTTGACTCCGTTCAGCTTCATGAATTTCTGAAACTCGTCTGAGACAAACTGTCGTCCATTATCTGTGCATATCTGTTCTGGCAGCCAGTTCCTGGAGAATATTGTTCTTAGCACAGAAACAGTCTTTTCAGATGTGGTCGTCTTCATTGGAACAACTTCAGGCCACTTTGAATGCGCATCCACGGCGATCAAGAACATGGAGTCCTTGAATGGTCCAGCAAAGTCGACGTGCACTCTTTGCCATGGTGTTGACGGCCATTCCCAGGGGTGCAAGGGAGCTAATGGTGGAGAGTTCTGGGTCCTTTGGCATCCTGGACAAGCCTTTGCCAGATCCTCAATCTGCTTTTCGATTCCAGGCCACCACAAATAACTGCGGGCCAGGTTCTTCATTTTTACCGTGCCCAAATGTCCGTCATGCAGTGTGTCCAACATCTTACAGCGCAATTTGGAGGGAATGACAACTCGTAATCCACACATTAGAGTTTCTTGACACACAGAAAGCTGTTCTCTCCTCACTGAGAATGCTGGATACAGTGAGTTCCCCTGTGTTGGTCATCCATGTACTGTGATATCATAGACCTTAGACAATGTTGGGTCATTAGGGGTTTCTCTCTGAATAGTGGCATTCGTCACTGGAAACTGACTCACGATTGAGGTGTGAAACACGTCAACTGGATCCATTGCCTTTGACTCTACAGTCAACTTCAGTGGAAGACGCAACAAGCCGTCTGCGTTACCGTGTAGTTTGGTGCCCTTGTACTCAATATCATATTGTTGAGCACCCAAGAAGAGTGACCAACGCTGCAGCCGTGATGAGGCCATCACTGAGACACCCTTCCGAATGTTGAAGATCAAGACCAAGGGCTGATGATCTGTGATCAGGGTAAACCGTTGACCATACAGATAATGGTGGAATTTTTTTACATCCCATACAAGACTAAGTGCTTCATGGTCTATTTGGGCATAGTTACGATCTGCTGTCGTTAGTGATCTAGATGCGAAGGCTATCGGTCTTTCAGTGCCATCTGGGAACTTGTGTGACAGCACTGCGCCAATTCCATACGGCGAGGTATCACACGCCAGCCTGATGGGCATAGATGGGTTGAAGTGTGTCAGCACTACATGAGATGTTATGAGCCTTTTAGTCTTCTGGAAAGCTTGCTCACAGCTGTCTGACCATTTCCACTGTGTCCTTGCTTGAAACAGTGCATTCAAAGGATGTAGTACAGTGGAGAGGTTTGGAAGAAATTTGTGGTAATAGTTCACAAGTCCGAGATGTGATCGGAGTTGAGACACGTTCTGTGGGTGTGGTGCATTTAACACAGCTTCAATTTTGTCCTGTGACTTGTGCAGACCATCTTTGTCTATCACATGACCACAGTAAGAAATCCGAGACTTAAAGAACTCACATTTTTCTTTGTTGTCTCTTAGTCCATACTCACACAATCTCATTAGCACCCATTGCAAGTTTCGGAGGTGATCTGTATCATCCTTCCCCGTTACAATGATATCGTCCAGGTAACACTGCGTCCCCGGGATACCCTGCAACACCTGGTCCATCGCTCTCTGCCACAAAGCAGGGGCTGAGGCAATTCCAAAAACAAGATGGTTGTACTGATAGAGCCCTTTATGTGTGTTGATGGTCAATAATTTCTTGGATTGCTTATCCATCTCCATTTGGAGGTAAGCTTAGGCCAGGTACATTTTTGAGAAGTGTTCTCCACCGGACAAGGAAGCAAAAATGTCTTCAATACGCGGCAGGGGATACTGTACTGCATGAAGCGCTGGATTAATGGTCACTTTAAAAGCCCCGCAAATCGCACATCTCCTGCCTTCCCCTTTTTGATCACTGGGACTATAGGTGTTGCCCATTCACTCCATTCGACCTTTGTCAGATTTCCCATTTTTTTTCCAAATTATCGAGCTCTGCCTCCACCTTGGGACGAATTGCATACGGAACTGTGCGAGCTTTAAAGAATTTTTGAGAAGTTTCTTCTTTCAACTCCAGATTCGCTTTTATTCCCTTTGGTGTTCCTATTCCTTTCTGAAACACGGGTTCTGCATTTTCTATAATTTGCGATAGTTTTTTGTGTCTCTTTGTTTGTGACTTGCTGGGAAACATCCAGGCTTTTTATTGTATGCCAGTCCAGAGGTATTTTCCTCAGCCACTCACGTCCGAACAATGCAGGCCCTCCGTTTTCCAACACATACAAGTTCAGTTGTTGCTGATTTTCTTTGTACTTCACTGGTAATTTCCCTTTCGGAGACACTTTTTCACCAGTATAGGTCTTTAATATCACTGATGTGCTTTGCAGTGGTATTTTTGAGAACAGTCGCTGGTAATCGGCTGCTGAGATGACCGATAAGGCCGATCCAGTGTCTAACTCCATTTTGAGTTTGACTCCTGACACTTCTGGTGTAAGCCAAATAACCCTTCGATCTGTCTCCTTAATATTGTACAGTTCCAAACATGAAAGATCAGCCATACCTGAACTTGTGTTTGCTTCATTTTCAGTTACTTGATGTACAGTGGCAGATTTACCTTTTACTTTATGTGTTCTGTCTTTTTGTATTCTCTGTCTGTCCGTTTTGCATACACGTTTGATGTGCCCCTTTTTTTGGCATTTCCTGCACTCTTTATCCTTGAACCAGCAGTCATTCGCATCATGAGACATTTTTCCGCAGCGATAACATTTCTGTTTTCTTTCCGATTTCAGTGACAACTTATTTGTTGCACATTCCACTGATTTTTGTTGCAGTCTCCATGGATATTGCTATGTTCAGTGCACGATCAAGTGTCAAGTCTTTTTCTGTCAACAATCTTTTTTGTGTGCTTTCATTGTGCATTCCACACACAAGCCTGTCTCTTAATGCATCTGCCAGTCCAGCTCCAAATTGACAATGTTCTGACAATTGGCATAGATCAGCTATATATTCGGAAATGCTTTCTCCTTTTGCTTGGTTACGCTTATGTAATCTGAATCTTTCCGCAATTACTAAGGGTTTGGGGTTCAAATGTTCATTTAAAATGTCCACTATTTGCTATTTTATCCGCTGGCTTTTCAGGGGTTAACAAACTACGAAGCAGTCCATACGTCTTTGCTCCCATCAGACTCAGCAAAACAGCCACATTCTTATCATCTGCAATGGCATTAGCCTCACAGTATAACTCCACTCTTTCCACATAAGTTCCCCAATCCTCAACAGTACTATCAAACGCTGCGATCGTTCCAATCATTGCCATTTTTGCTCGTTTGCAGTAGCTTTACACATTAATTGGCTTTCACTTTTTCATGGAACTTACAAGCTCTTTTCGCGATCCTGTGATTTCCTGTTTTTGTGTCCATTCAGGTCTTGTTGACGCATCCGTGGTTATTGATCGCATCCTCGTTGCCAATTTTGTTGTGTATGCTGGCAGATGAATGATACACGGCAGACAATGGTGTCGTGTTAACGCACGTTGTCTTTTACTGAACTGTTGTTAACTCTGATTAGTATGTCAATACATCACTATATATATATCACCACTAGAGGGCAGGCTTATCACAAAACGCTGATACCCAATAGCACATACATTACATCTACAAACAGGATCCTCATATAAGTCCTTACTCTTATGAGTTGGTTCTTTTTAGTAAATCAAAATTATAAACATGACCATTGTCACGCCAAGACCGTGAGAAGATTCACAGGTAAGATAACGAGGATTTATTAACAGGTCACAGCAGGGAACAACACAGGTAGGCAACAGGTAAGTAGGTAATTCAAAGTTCAGGCTTCTCAAGACTTGGCTGAATATAACAGTTCCTTTCTCTTTCCACAAGGGATTCAATGAAGAGAAGGATCACAGGTGGGGTAAGGAGTCTGGTGAGCCATGTAGAGACTTCAAGACCGGAAAACAAGAGTGAGATGTAAGTGTGTATTTAAACCAGTCTTGATTAGGCTGTGACAGGTTTGGAGGATCAGTAATCAGGTGACTGTGATCGTGCTAGCTGGTGGATTGGGCCTGACAAGGCTGGTGTCTCCGTGACACATATTTGTGTTTGTTTAATATTGTTAGTTAACAACAATTTTTGTTTGCCACCGCTTACAAATGTTTGTTTAAATGCACATTTCCAAGAATTGTTTGAAATGTATTTATTCTCAAAATTAACTCATCATTTAAAAATGTGATTTCTCTTCCAAATGTTTATTTTTCAGAAGTATAAATAATTCATTTATTCAACCATTTAAGGAATTGTTAAGGAACTGGAATCAATAAGAAACTGGACCAGAATTCATTAAAATCCTTATTTATTTATTTATCATTTTGAATGAGTAACGAACCAGCTAAAATAGTTTTGCTTCTTTTAGGAATTCTTAAGAAACTCTCCTTACATTGGCAATTTGGTGATCAGTCACAGTTGCCCTTACCACATTAAAAACAAGGCATAACACCCAAGATATACAGTATTGTGACTGAATCATTTCTGATTTCGAGTAAGTGTGAATGAGCATGCATTTTCATTATTCACAAGCAACTATCCTAATATGTCAAGTCAAATAAAACATAAACTCATGCCAGATGTGAAGGGAATCTGTGCAAAAATGTTAAATTAATCACCAAATAAAACTGTGGAAGAATTTCTCATGTACCTGATCACCATATCTGTGCTTGTAATTGTGGAGGTTGACTTGAATTAATGAGCCATCCACTCATTACATCTCATGATATGATTGCTCTCTCATTTCTCATACCTTCTCTCTTGATTTCCTCTCTGGATCATACTGTCTTTCTGGTACTATAGGGAGTCTTAGCGGTGGGTCAGGTCTCTGATTCCTGGCCAGATGGAAGGAGCAGGCCCCTGTTGGAGCCAGTAGAAGCTCTTGCATAAACAGCAGAAGGCTGGAGCTCCAGGGGTTCTGGGGCTGAGAGTGTGTTTCAGAATCCCGGTCGAGAGGCCTGGATCCCTGCCCAGATCCCTTGCTCACCCCTGTCTCCTGCACTGGAGATGTGGAATAGCGAATGCGTGCCACCCAGAAAGGATCACAGACTGTGCAAGAGTGAATACATTTGCGCTTGCCAGGTTTCTAGAGAGGTTGGAGAAGATACTGTGCATAAGATGTGATTTTTTAAGAGTGCAAAATAGAGGCTGTTAAAATAGCTAATAAATGCCATAATAGCCCTCAAAGAGCTCTTAATTTTAATATACCGGTATTTCATCACTGTCAGATTAACCGATGGAGGCTCATATTATGTAATTATGTTTTAATGAGATGGTGCTTGAAACTATATGTAAGTGAACATATGTCTGTTTTTTCTGAACCAAATCAGTTTAGAGCATCATAAAACCTTAAACGAACACTATACTATATGATCATGTGACACTAAAAATTGGAGTAATGGCTACTGAAAATTCAGCTTTGTCATCACAGAAATAAATTAAAATTTAAAATATATTAAAATAGAAAACATTTATTTTAGATTTTAATCATATTTCACAATTTTGCTGTATTTTTATTCAAATAAATGCAGCCTTGGTGAGCATAAGAGACTTCTTTCAAAAACATGTATTTTTCTAAGCTGTAAATACAACAAAGATTATTGGAGTACGTTTTACAAGAAAATAATGTTTCAGTCGTCTTACTTCTAAATGTCATGTTTAATGTAATGTCTTACCATATTTATGTGTGTGTGCTGTATGTTAAAAATGCATGTAACTCTTTTACAGCATTAAAACATTTTATATGCAACTAAATTAATATGTTTGGACAGTATGCTTAAAATCATGTACATTCACATGAGTCATTTCAGTGATTTCAGTGGCCTAATAAAAGCTGATTTACTTTAAATGGAGCAGGTCCTCATGGGGGCAGACATGTTGAGATCACATGACCAGCTAAATATTACTTGCTTTATCTCTGTAAATGCCAACATTTTCGCTTCACAAACTAATTAATCATCGTGGGTCACAGAGAATAGAGCAATCATTCTGCATTGACATTGATCATTGTTTGTGAAATACTTCATCCATGCCTCTAGTGAACCTTTAACAGATTAAATGGATTCCATGTTGCATATGCTTAAAATCTACAGCATTATTAGCTAAAATTTAATATAAAAACTGATGATGAATAATTCTGAGTAATCGAGACTGTCACAAAACACTCCAATTTTGATGAAAATTTTAAATAAATATATGAACACACACAAACAAGCACACTCACACTTCCTTTGAAGAAACTGGGATTGCAGTCAAGTCCTGCTTGGCATGGCAGACCATGTTTGGATTCTCCCCTCATCCAATTAAAATGTATTGACGAGTATGAAAAGCGAGTGGGAGTCCATGTAAGGTCTATGTGTCCCAGCTGGAGGGGGGCCAGATTACCTCCTGTCCGAAAAGCAACCAGCCATCTCTTCACTCCACAGACTTCAAAGTGACCAACACTCTTCACTCCTAACAGCCCATGATTCCCTCTCACTGTAACAAATGCAGCTGGCCCTCTCAATACTCACAATTCCTTGCACATTGTTGATCATTTTCCATTTAATATGAACAACAGCAGTCAAGCTGCAGAGCTGTCATAAATATTACCATAAGCATAATTACATATACAGTGGTGTGAAAAAGTGTTGGCCCCCTTCCTGATTTTTTTGCATGTTTGTCACACTTTAATGTTTCAGATCATCAAACTAATTTAAATATTAATCAAAGATAACACAAGTAAACATAACATGCCATTTTTAAATGAAGTTTTTTATTATGAAGGGAAAACAAAATCCAAACACACATGGCCCTGTGTGAAAAAGTGATTGCCCCCTAAACCTAATAACTGGTTGTGCCACCCTTTGCAGCAACAACTGCAATCAAGCGTTTGTGATAACTGGTAATGAGTCTTTCACATCGCTGTGGAGGAATTTTGGCCCACTCTTCTTTGCAGAATTGTTTTAATTCAGCCACATTGGAGGGTTTTCGAGCATGAATGGACTGTTTAAGGTCATGCCACAGCATTTCAATTGGATTTAAGTTCAGACTTTGATTTGGCCACTCCAAAACCTTAATTTTGTTTTTCTTGAGACATTCAGAGGTGGACTTGCTGCTGTGTTTGGAATCATTGTCCTGCTGCATAACCCAAATGCACTTGAGCTTGGGGTCACAAACTGATGGCCGGACATTCTCCTTCAGGATTTTCTGATAGAGTGCAGAATTCATGGTTCCATCAATTATCGCAAGTCATCCAGGTCCTGAAGCTGCAAAGCAGCCTCAGGCCATCACACTACCACCATGTTGGACTGTTGGTATGATGTTCTTTTTATGAAATGCTGTGTTGGTTTTATGCCAGATGTAAAGGGACACACACCTTCCAAAAAGTTCAACTTTTGTCTCATCAGTCCACAGAATATTTGCCCAAAAGTCTTGGGGATAATCAAGATATTTTTTGGCAAATGTGAGACGAGCCTTTGTGTTCTTTTTGGTCAGCAATGGCTTTTGCCTTGGAACTCCCCCATGGATGCTGTTTGTGCCCAGTCTCTTTCTTATTGTTGTATCATGAACACTGACCTTAATTGAGGCAAATGAGGCCTGCAGTTCTTTAGATGATGTTCTGGGTTCTTTTATGACCTCCTGGATGAGTCGTCTTTGTGCTCTTGGAGTAATTTTGGTAGGCCGGCCACTTCTGGGAAGGTTCACTACTGTTCCAAGTTTTCTCCATTTGTGGATAATGGCTCTGACCATGGTTTGCTGGAGTCCCAAAGCCTTAGAAATGGCTTTATAATTCTTTCCAGACTGATGCATGTAAACTATTTTGTTTCTCATCTGTTTATGAATTTCTTAAGATCACGGAATGATGTGTTGCTCTTTAAACATGCTTCACTTTGTCAGACAGGTTCTATTTAAGTGATTTCTTGATTCAACAGGTCTGGCAGTAATCAGGCCTGGGTTTGGCTAGTGAAATTTAACTCAGCTTTCTAAAATAATGTGGTTAATCACAGTTCTTTCATGATTTAATAGGAGGGGGCAAGCACTTTTTCACACAGGGCCATGTGGGTTTGTATTTTATTTTCCCTTCATAATAAAAAACTTCATTTAAAAACTGCATGTTGTGTTTACTTGTGTTATCTTTGATTAATATTTACCGTAAATTTGTTTGATGATCTGAAACATTAAAGTATGACAAACATGCAAAAAAAAAAAAAAAATCATGAAGAGGGCCAACACTTTTTCACACCACTGTATGTAGGGAAGACAGTAATTTAAAGTAAGTGAAAATCATTGAAGCGGAGCTGTGACAATCTCTCAGGTACTTACTATGTGTGTGTGTGTATGTGGACAATGTGACATGCTGTAGTCCCCTACTACGGTCAAATGACACAACTGTCAGCTACTAGCTGCGCAACTGCTTTTAACCTTAACTAGAGGAACCGGATGGAGTGTGTATTAAAGCTCTCTCAACCCAAACAAACCCAGCAGCTCTTATTCATTAACATGGATTGGTCATAAACCACAGACACATAGGCATACACAGTTATTCTGCAAATGAAATTAATTCTGTACTGTATCAAATAAAATTATAGGCTCCACTCTAAAACCTAGTGAGCATTTTAAATCATCATTGGTGCACCACTGAAGTGAAGGTTGTTCTAATCCATATGGCAAAAATACACGTTTTTTTTTCTGGCCAACATATATTTCATTATGTATGTGTATATTGTGACGGGAGGAGCCAACGACAGACACAGTGGGTGTGGCGTCAGGCCTTCGAGAGGCTTTTATTAAACAAAAAAAAAAAAAAAAATCAATAAAATAAAGTGTCCAGGGGGAAGAAGTGTCCAAACGAAACAGGGAATCTGGTGTCCTCGTTGTGCTGCGGGGCTCGTGAAGGAGGGCAGTGTTCTGGAAGGGAAGGGTCCAGGCAAGGGGTGGAGTCTGGTGGCCGCACGCGCTCCCGCTCTGGTCCGGGGCACGAGGGGCGGCAGCTTCTCTTGAGCGTCGGCTCTTCCTCTTCCTTCCGCGGCCTTTGGCGGGACTTTGGACAGCCCGGCCTCCTGGCCCGTCGGCCGTAATACGGGTGCGGTTCTCACGCGGACTCTCAACTGGTGCGGTTCTCACGCTGACTCTCTGTTCAAACAACAGTGGTAAGTGGTAAGTTAAGTTGGTATCATTCATCAATCACGGTGAGTAATGGCTTCTTCTCCTGCTATTGTTGTTTGCACTGTTTGCCACATGTATAGTTTATCTGTCTCTGTCAGCAGCGAGGGATTCACATGTGATAAATGCAGGGAAATAGTTAGGCTGACAGAGAAGGTTTTAGAACTAGAGACACGCATCCAAACTTTAGTTGAGGATAGTAAGAATGTGAGGGCTGTAGATACTGCTTTGGATGCGACTAGCTCAAGGAGTCCTGTACATTGTTTGGTTTCGGTTGAGCCCGTGCAGCAGGGCAACTGGGTGACAGTGAGGCGGCATAGTCGCGGGTCAAAACACCACTCTTCCGTTCGATCAGAACATCAAACAGGTTCTCCCCACTCGGTGATGCACCCACTGAGAAACCTGATGAAAGTGCTCTAGTTATTGGCGATTCTATTGTACGGAACGTGAAAATAGAGACACCAGCCACCATAGTCCATTGTTTACCTGGAGCCAGAGCGCCTGACATCTTGGCAAATTTAAAAGTGCTGACTAATGCTAAACGTAAATTCAGTAAGATTGTTATCCACGTCGGCGCTAATGATGTTCGACTTCGCCAGTCGGAGATCACCAAAAATAATGTTAAAGAGGTGTGTGAACTTGCAAGTACGATGTCAGACACTGTAATATGCTCTGGTCCGCTCCTGCTTACCGGGTGATGAGATTCATAGCAGACTGTCATCACTCAATGGCTGGATGTCTAAGTGGTGCCCGCAAAATAACATAGGCTTTATAGACAATTGGAAGAATTTTTGGGGCAGACCTGACCTGTTGAAAAGAGATGGTGTTCATCCCTCCTGGGGTGGTGCCGCTCTTCTCTCTAGAAATATGGCACATAGTCTTAGAGTTTGTACTTGACTAACTGGAGCCCAGGTCAGGAAGCAGACAGACTGGCTAAACCGATCGTCTGCTAGCCGCCTCACGCCACCAAAGTCAGTTAACTCTCAGCACATAGAAACTTTTTCACCTAGATATCACTCTATAGAGACTGTGTCTGTTCCCGAACTAGAAAATACAGAAAACATCCAAACCAAAGTAATAGTAACAATTTAATTGATGTTCAACAAATAAAAAACGATATGATACAGATAAACACATGATAAAGCTTGGCTTATTAAATATTAGATCCCTTTCTTCAAAAGCACTTTTGTAAATGATATGTTCACTGACCATAAACTAGATGTGCTTTGTCTGACAGAAACCTGGCTAAAACAAGATGATTACATTACTTTAAACGAGTCTACACCCCAAGATTACTGTTACAAACATGAACCGCGTCCAAAAGGTAAAGGGGAGGTGTTGCTACAATTTATAGAAATATTTTCAGTATCTCTCAGAGGTTGGGTTTCAAGTATAATTCGTTCAAGTAATGGTGCTTCATATAACGTTATCCAAAGAAACAAGTGTTAATGATAAATCCTGTGATGTTTGTACTGGCTACTGTATACAGGCCACCAGGGCACCATACAGACTTTATTAAAGAATTTTCTGATCTTCTATCGGAGTTAGTGCTGACTGCAGATAAAGTCCTAATCGTTGGTGATTTTAATATCCATGTTGATAATGACAGAGATTCGTTGGGATCAGCATTTATAGACATTCTAAACTCAATTGGTGTTAAACAACACGTGTCAGGACCTACTCATTGTCGAAATCATACTCTAGATTTAATACTGTCACATGGAATTGATGTCAGTGGCGTTGAAATTTTGCAGCAGAGCGATGATATCTCAGATCATTATCTAGTCTCCTGTATATTCCATATAGCTAAAGCTGTAAAGCCAACTTCTTGTTACAAATATGGTAGAACCATTACCTCTACCACAAAAGACTGCTTTATAAATAATCTTCCTGACTTATCTCAGTTCCTCAGCATATCCAATAGCTCAGAACAACTTGATGATGTAACAGGAACTATGGACTCTCTCTTTTCTAGCACTTTAGATGCGGTTGCTCCTTTACGCTTAAGGAAGATTAAGGATAAGAGTCCAACACCGTGGTATAATGAGCACACTCGCCCTAAAGAGAGCAGCCGGAAAATGGAGCGCAGCTGGAGGAAAACTAAATTAGAGGTATTTAGTTTAGCTTGGCGGAAAGTACCCTATCCTACAGAAAAGCATTAAAACTGCTAGATCTGATTACTTTTCGTCTCTTCTAGAAGAAAACAAACATAACCCCGATATTTATTCAATACAGTAACTAAATTAACGAAAAATCAAGCATCAACAGGTGTTGGCATTTCCCAAGAGCATAGCAGTAATGACTTTATGAACTACTTCACTTCCAAGATCGATACTATCAGAGATAAAATTGTATCCCTGCAGCAGTCAGCTACAGTATCGCATCAGATAGCGCACTATAGACCCCCTGAGGAACAATTCCACTCATTCTCTACTGTAGGAGAGGAAGAATTGTATAAACTTGTTAAATCATCTAAACCAACATCATGTATGTTAGACCCGATTCCATCTAAACTACTAAAAGAGCTGCTTCCAGAAGTCATAGATCCTCTTTTGGCTATTATTAATTCATCATTGTCATTAGGATATGTCCCCAAAACCTTCAAATTGGCTGTTATTAAGCCTCTCATTAAAAAAACACAACTTGACCCCAAAGATCTAGTTAATTACAGACCGATCTCAAATCTCCCTTTTCTGTCAAAGATACTAGAAAAGGTAGTATCCTCACAATTATATTCCTTCCTAGAGAAAAATGATATCTGTGAGGAATTCCAGTCAGGATTTAGATCGTATCATAGTACTGAGACTGCTCTCATTAGAGTTACAAATGACCTGCTTCTATCATCTGATTGTGGTTGTATCTCTTTATTAGTTCTACTGGATCTTAGCGCTGCGTTCAACACTATCGACCACAACATTCTTTTGAATAGACTACAAAACTTTGTTGGCATTAGTGGAAGTGCCTTAGCATGGTTCAAATCGTACTTATCTGACCGCCATCAGTTCGTAGCAGTGAATGAAGAGGTATCATATCGATCACAAGTGCAGTATGGAGTACCTCAAGGCTCAGTACTAGGGCCGTTACTTTTCACGCTCTATATGTTACCCTTGGGAGATATTATCAGGAGACATGGTGTTAGCTTTCACTGTTATGCTGATGATACTCAGCTCTATATTTCTTCGCGGCCCAGTGAAACACACCAAATTGAGAAACTAACAGAATGCATAGTCGATATAAAAACTGGATGACGAGTAATTTTTACTGCTAAATTCTGAAAAACAGAGGTGTTAATTATCGGACCTAAAACCCCACATGTAACCTAGAACATTATCTAACACTTGACGGCTGCTCTGTCAATTCTTCTTCATCAGTCAGGAACCTAGGTGTGCTGTTCGATAGCAATCTGTCATTTGAAAGCCATGTTTCTAGCATCTGTAAAACTGCATTTTCTGTCAAAGATACTAGAAAAGGTAGTATCCTCACAATTATATTCCTTCCTAGAGAAAAATGATATCTGTGAGGAATTCCAGTCAGGATTTAGATCGTATCATAGTACTGAGACTGCTCTCATTAGAGTTACAAATGACCTGCTTCTATCATCTGATTGTGGTTGTATCTCTTTATTAGTTCTACTGGATCTTAGCGCTGCGTTCAACACTATCGACCACAACATTCTTTTGAATAGACTACAAAACTTTGTTGGCATTAGTGGAAGTGCCTTAGCATGGTTCAAATCGTACTTATCTGACCGCCATCAGTTCGTAGCAGTGAATGAAGAGGTATCATATCGATCACAAGTGCAGTATGGAGTACCTCAAGGCTCAGTACTAGGGCCGTTACTTTTCACGCTCTATATGTTACCCTTGGGAGATATTATCAGGAGACATGGTGTTAGCTTTCACTGTTATGCTGATGATACTCAGCTCTATATTTCTTCGCGGCCCAGTGAAACACACCAAATTGAGAAACTAACAGAATGCATAGTCGATATAAAAACTGGATGACGAGTAATTTTTACTGCTAAATTCTGAAAAACAGAGGTGTTAATTATCGGACCTAAAACCCCACATGTAACCTAGAACATTATCTAACACTTGACGGCTGCTCTGTCAATTCTTCTTCATCAGTCAGGAACCTAGGTGTGCTGTTCGATAGCAATCTGTCATTTGAAAGCCATGTTTCTAGCATCTGTAAAACTGCATTTTTCATCTCAAAAGCATATCTAAATTGCGACCAATGCTCTCAACGTCAAATGCAGAAATGTTAATTCATGCGTTTATGACCTCAAGGTTAGACTATTGTAATGCTTTATTGGGTGGTTGTTCTGCACGCTTGATCAACAAACTACAGTTGGTCCAGAATGCAGCAGCTAGAGTCCTTACTAGAACCAGGAAATATGACCATATTAGCCCGGTTCTGTCAACACTGCACTGGCTCCCTATCAAGCATCGGATAGATTTTAAAATCTTGTTAATTACTTATAAAGCCCTGAATGGTTTAGCTCCTCAGTACTTGAGCAAGCTCTTATCGCATTATAGTCCTCCACGTCCGCTGCGTTCTCAAAACTCTGGCCGTTTGATAATACCTAGAATATCAAAATCGACTGCGGGCAGCAGATCCTTTTCCTATTTAGCACCCAAACTCTGGAACAGTCTACCTAACACTGTTCGGGAGGCAGACACACTCTGTCAGTTTAAATCTAGATTAAAGACCCATCTCTTTAGCCTGGCTTACACATAACACATTAATACGCTTCTATTATTCAAATCCGTTAAAGGATTGTTAGGCTGCATTAATTAGATGAACCGGAACCGGGAACACTCCCCATAACACACAATGTACTCGTTACATCGTAAGTTGAATGGCATCTGCGCTAATGTTTGTCTGTTTCCTTCCTAGTCTGTTTCTCGGTCCGTGTCCGATCAGATGGTGGGTCGGCGCCGGGAGGTGATGTCTGCGGCCCTGATCGTCGGCGGAGACCAGGACGCCCGGATGACCCCCAGAGATATATCCCCAGATATATCACCCAAAAATAACAAAATAACTAACATATAATAAAATACCTAACTACATAATACTACTATTGTTAGAAATTGCAACAAAATTAAAATAGAAATATAAACTTTTGAACTGCGGGTTTCGTCTGGTCAGAGGAGAACTGGCCCACCGACTGAGCCTGGTTTCTCCCAAGGTTTTTTTTTCTCCATTCTGTCACAGAGGGAGTTTTGGTTCCTTGCCGCTGTCGCCTCTGGCTTGCTCAGTTGGGGACACTTAATTTCTAGCGATTATCGCCGATTTGATTGCACAGATACTATTTAAACTAAACTGAGCTAGACAATGACATCTCTGAATTCAATAATGAAATGCCTTTAACTGAAAATTGAGTGTTTAATCTTATCATTATACATTACTGACACTCTATCCTCCAATTTGATACTGTTAAGTGCTTTGACACAATCTGTATTGTAAAAGCGCTATATAAATAAAGGTGACTTGACTTGACTCTGGAGGTTCCGCGACTTACATCCTGGGTGGCGCGACGTCCCTCAACGCAGCCTTCCTGGACCCACGAGGACACCAGCGTGCATGCACGGGGGAAGAGACCGGTCTCTTGAGGAGAGGCACGCTCGGCATTTAACAGTGATGAGGCTTCATTCAGTCCAGCTGTGTCTCATCACACGCCGCCAGCCCGCGTTGATTCTACGCCCCTCCTCTCATACACACCCACTCCCGTCGGGAGCCTGGTGAAGGGCGGCGAATACGGGACGGGGTGGTGATGATAATGAGGGGGAGGGCCACCGACTCGTCACACATATATATATATATATATATATATATATATATATATATATAAAATATCAAATATGTGTTTCAAATATAAAATGTGGCTTAAGGAAATTCATTTTTTAACACATTTTGGATATCACTGTAAGGGGAAAAAAATGGAAAAGGTACTAGCAATTTTAAAACAATATATTATTTGTTGAGCTTACAAACATTTCCTTTAACCCAAAACATATCACAGTGCAACGCATCATTTAAAATACAGGTAAAATATCTGTGAAAAATCAATTACAGAAAATTTATTCATGTTAATACAGTACATTGGGCTCTATATTATGGACTTTTCTTTAAGTGTATAT
Source organism: Onychostoma macrolepis (assembly GCF_012432095.1). NCBI lineage: Eukaryota > Metazoa > Chordata > Actinopteri > Cypriniformes > Cyprinidae > Onychostoma > Onychostoma macrolepis. Next base: position 31,737,760 of record NC_081163.1, read on the forward strand.
TTAGATATTAAATATTATATATTTATGCCATGGTCTGTCTGAATACTCAATTCTGATTGGCTGGCAGGTGATTAAATTCGTTGAACTGCACAGGTAGTTCCAGGTCAGTTTAATCACGTTCTATAGACCTTTTTCTGAACGCGGAAGTCTCCTCCGATTAGAACGGTGCTTTACATTTCCGGTTTCTAGTCACATTTACATATTTTCAGAGCCGATAATATAATGTGAAACTTATGAAAGTCATTTTTTAAAAATCATGTGGCGCCATTGTTTCATCACTTTAGTGTCGCAATGACCGTCTTTTTGCAGTAAAGGACCAGTCATAGTTCAATGAGTGGGAAGATGACATGAAGCGACGCGAGGCTAGCTGCACTGAAAACAGATGAGTGCACATACAGCTCCCGATCGGGGTGAAGTTCATGGGATTTTGTAAACAGAATGATAAGAGCAAACATTATTTTAACATATATTATTATTTCACACTCAGTATTTTAACTTAAGCACTGCAAGCCATATATACAGTGCCTGACAAGACAGATTTTCTGATATGCAAAACAAGTACTTTAAAGGAATTCCTTAGCTTACTGCCATTACTGTGGCAGCCAACAACAGCACAGCAACCCTCCGCACATTTTTATATGTAGTTATATTGAAAAAGTTTCAATTCAGTCCATTTTTTTTTACCCCGTTTTAACGGATTTCTATGGAGACCGGAACACGAGAACACCCAAACAGAAGTTAGAATCCATCATGGCGCCGCTCATCGGTTATTCAGGAAAAAGGTCTATAGACCTTTTTCTGAACGCGGAAGTCTCCCGATTAGAACAGTGTTTTACATTTCCGGTTTCTAGTCACATTTACATATTTTCAGAGCCGATAATATAATGTGAAACCGAAAGTCATTTTAAAAAATCATGTGCTGCCATTGTTTCATCACTTTAGTGTCGCAATGACCATCTTTTTGCAGTAAAGGACCAGTCACCAGTCAATGAGTGGGAAGATGACATGAAGCGACGTGACATTAGCTGCATTGAAAACAGATGAGTGCACATACAGCTCCAGATCGGAGTGAAGTTCATGGGATTTTGTACACAGAATGATAAGAGCAAACATTATTTTAACGTATATTATTATTTCACACTCAGTATTTTAACTTAAGCGCTGCAAGCCATATATACAGTGCCTGACAAGACTTTCTGATACGCAAAACAAGTACTTTAAAGAAATTCCTTAGCTTAACTTCGCGGAGGCAACCACTCCGCTGCGCGTCGGGCGCCGTTGATTATCCCTTCCATATATATATATTTAAAAAAGGCAAAAAATTAGTAAATATCAGTATAACTAAATCTTATTAAAAAGTATTCATGCAGATACAGTATATTTTAAAAGATATAAAAGTTTTTTTTTTGTACATTTTAAAATAGATTAACAACATTTTTGAAAATGTAATCTCTTTCCATATGGAAAAGAAAAAACTTCATTTTGGTAAACTGTCACAATGGGAAATGGGAAACCTAACATATAAAAAATATGTGACAACTTGCCCCAATAAATATGTGCCCCTCTTGTCTCAATCAGACATATATGAAAAAAAACCCAAAAAAACATAAGACATATGACATAAGAGGTGTCTTCGACTTGAAGCGGCGCTGCGCAGAATGATCAGTGTATGACATCAAAGTACCATGAGAGTGACTCCAAACCATAAGGATCCATCTGCTCTCTTATCGCTCTCGTGGTACTTTAATGTCATGCACTGATCATTCTGAGCAGCGCTGCTTCAAGTTGAACACACCTAAGGAGATGCTGTAGAGTGCTCAGAATTGTCCACTTATGAGGTTACAATAAGCCAGCTGCCCATGTAGACAACAGACAGCTCACTTGGCTTTGGAAAAGAGCCATAAACTCAGGACAACAAAGAATGAGCTGTTTGTGTTTGCAGTAAATTGAGAGACGTCAATATTTCTAAACCACGCATTGCTGATCAAACAGCATTTTCTTGCTGTAAACACAGGAATCGGTCATAGGATTTAGCACGTGTGTGTGCAGCCATCGCTGCACTGAGCTTTGATCTTCAGACCAGATATATTTCATTCCACAGGCACAATGACAGTGGGATGGGACACAAACTCGTCCTTCTCTCCGAACACATGATGTGTCTCAGTCCCTCTCTACATTTCTCCTGTGTTTTGGGTTCTATGTTACCTAGCCCTGCACGAGGAAAGCTTGGAGAAAGGTCAAAAGAGATAAACAGCACTTCTACAGCTGAGGAGAGAAATAAATAAATAAATCTGGGAACACCAAAAAGCAAAAAAGAAGGCAGGTTGTCAAGTGAAAAAGAAAAGTGGTGTGAGAAAGGTATTTAGAGGAGATCAGTAAAGATAGGCAGCGGGAGTGAAAGTGTCAATAATAGGTGAGAATGAGACTAGAGTGTCTTGCAAAGCATTGTGGGTAAGATTAGAAAACAGAGAGAGAGGGGAGATGTTGGATCAGGGAGAGTAAAGAGAGCTGAAATGCGGACACATTAAGCGAATACAAGTTTCCAGTGTGAATTTGGAACAGTTAGATGTTGACAGCTGAAGAGACACAATGACAGTCACATTACCATGATAAATGATCACATGACCCTTGTGGGTCCAAGGTCAAATTCATATTCCAAGTCTGAACGCAGCTACCATTCATCCAGGGTGTTTTCCTGCCTATGTCCAGCAGCCCTATTGGACAAGCCTGTTTGGATAATGAATGGATGGATGAATGCAGCTCATTAATTAGAAAAATCTTATTAGTTATTATTGGTAGTGTAATTATGAACAGTACCAGCACTCCCTGAAGTGATCCAGAGGAAAATTGAATCACTCACAGGATGCTCTTTCATAGATCAGAAGACTCACAAGATGATTTTAGCAATCCTATAAGATCATTGCATGTCACACTGTACGACATGAATCTATACCATAGCCATATCACCAGAGGTGGAGAGAGTACGAAAATATTCTACTCAAGTAAAAGTACCATTACATTAATGAAATTTTACTTAAGTATAAGTAAAAGTACCAGTCTAAAAATCTGCTCAAGTAAAAGTAAAAAGTAGCTAATTTAAAATGTACTCAGAGTAAAAATTACTTAGTTACATTATAACAGTGGGATGGACGCAAAAATGGGATTAGGCCAAGGGTGTCAAATTCAGTTCCTGGAGGGCCACAACCCTACACAGTATAGATATAACCCTAATTAAACACATCTGATCCAGCTAATCTAATCATTTAGGCTTATTTGAAAACTACATGGTATGTATGTTGGAGCAGGGTTGGAATTAAACTCTGCAGGGCTGCGGCTCAGAAACTGAGTTTGACACCCCTGGGATAGTCCTATAAATCTCAAACTAGTTGTTTTTAATTAAAGGAATCAGTTATTTAGAATAATAAGACATTTGGGCTGTTACCAGGAAATTAAATTTGCAATGCAGAGGAAACACAGAAGCTTCATCTGAAGTGGCATTTAGATGTATTTACTGTAGAACCTGGTCGGAAAGAACACACACATATAGTCTCAACTCAGCACATTCCACGGAGTTTCCCCCTCCACGCCGAGTCGTAAAATTGACAAATGACCAGCACAACACCCAATTTTCTGACTAGCGTCCTGCCATACCCTCCTTATCACCTCGGGAGACTCATAAACAACGATAAGTTTGAGGATGAAATGACCGCGCTACATCTGCACGGATTTAAGAACAAAGAACTGCTTATTTGGAAAGGTTCCAGAATCAGGGCGCTCGCGATACTGCGACCCTGCTTACCATAAACTACGCTTCTGATAAACACAAACGATTGACTTATAGCTCCGTCTGAGCTAAGAAAATCACCAGAGCTACACAACATGACACTCCTCATGACCTCAAGACCTCTCCTCTTCGTTCTACCGCTTTCCAAAGGAATGCGCTCTTTCTCCCTTCTTGAGCAAAGAACACCTGAACTGTTATTGACTTTGAATGAGGACGTGCGGGGTGGGGCTCTGCCCTACAGAGATGTGATTGGATCAAACAGTGAATGGGATGGACTGAAATCAGTCAGATAAAACAGACACCCAGCTTTGCTCACGGCTGGAAAACTTGGGCTCGCTGCTTGAAACTTTGGCTTTGCTTCCACTGATCGCGCTGTGAAGCGCCTACAGACTTAACATCAGGTCAACCATCCAAGACTTCAACACTCTGTCAAACTCCTGACCGAATAAACTTTAACACCTGAAGCCGTAAGAACTCGAAACAATTTGTCGAATTTACAATACTCTTGGAAAAGAGTATTAGAACCTTAAACTTGCCGGAACGTGTGTATGTATGTGTATGTGTGTTTTGTTAGTATTGTATCAGAATAGCAAATAAACTCTCGTTTCATTTATAAAGAGTGGGCTGGTGCTGTGTTTTTCAAGTTTGAAACTATTTGCCAAAGATCGTGTTACCTGTTGCTCAAAATTTCCCAACCAATTCTGTATTATTATCATGGCCACAAAATAAACAGAATTGCTAAGATATACTGGTTTCATGCTCGCTGGACGGTCGTTAAGAAAGTATAAATTATACGTTTTGATTAATATAAATTAATCAGGTCAATAGCGAATATCTATGATTCGATTTCCTAAAGCTAAAATTCTAAATAAAATAATAGTATTACATTACACACTGTTAAATGCAGGACATAAATGCATTTAACCTGCAGTTACAAATGCAGAAATAATGTTTTGATATATAAGAGATAAAATGTTGAATACTCATTTGAAATAAATAATAATAATAATAATAATAAAATAAAAAAATAAAAAGATACTTTAAATGTGAAATTAAAACCGCCAGTAGGTGTCACCAAATCACTGTTAATAAGTGAGTCACTGAGATTGAACCGAATCATTTAAAAAGTTGATTCATTCAAAAACGAAACACCACCATTGCTCAGAGACGCAAAACAGTGCTGTAGGTGGGTTTGGGATTATTTTTGTTGTCGAAATAGAGAAAAACAGGCAATATGGTGTCTAAAACGCAAGTCTGTTAATTAAATTCTTGCTTACTGAACTGTTGTAAAAAAATAGTAATAATAAAATAAAAATAAAAATCTTTATGTAATCATGCTGAGTTTTGGAGAAAAACGGCACTCTTCGTGTGATATTGATTTACTATATGAAATGATATAAATATACATTTTCTGCCCTTATATCTTCAATTTTGTGATCATTTTAAATGCATTTTAACAGACTGAATCACGCAGTGAAAGAACATAGTCTAAATGCACGTGCGCACTAGTCTAATCTACTAGACTTCATGGCACTCTGTTGGAGAGTTTTGTTTGGTTTTTGCCTAAATACTGATAATGTCAAATCGCACATCGTTAAAGCAACAATTACGATATTATCGCACACCCTGCACCACTGTATTTTTGGCTAATTTGTGCAAAACTTTTTTTCTAAACTGCCTTAAGCTTCATTTTAACCACCAGTGCAATGATGCAAGTATTTACTTTACCTCTGCTTGCGAAGGGTTGATGTCGAGATTTTATTAGCTGCTAGTTTGGTCTCCCTAGGCAAACACAGCTTAAAAGAGCATAAACATGGACAGGGGTTCACTTCATTTCCTTCGAGTTCAACTTCAGCCGAATACGACGGGGTTTGGCTTTCAGCTGGGTTTGCACCATTAACGCCTGTCTTGTCCATCTGCATCTTTCTTCTGATTTTAGCGCCAGTTTGTTCTCCTGCCCATTATTTACTGCAGTAGTTTCCAGGGAGTGATTTTTATTTATTTTTTACTCAGTAATTAATTAATGTGTTTTAAAATGTAGCGAAGTACAATACTTCAAACAAAATATACTAAAGTAAAATTACAGATTTTAAAAATTACTTCAAAAAGTAGAAGTACACAAAAAAAGCTACTCAATTACAGTAACGCGAGTAAATGTAATTCGTTACTTTCCACCTCTGCATATCACCCTGCAGCCCAAGACTGGTTGCCCACCCAAGCTAAGCAGGGTGGTGCCTGGTTAGTAATAGGTAGTACTACATTAACACTTAACATAATACTGTTAACTAATAGAGAAGCAAGATTAACTAAGCAGTAAGTAGTAACAATTTTAGGACAAAGGTAGTTTCTTATTAAATATGTGATAAGTATTAAATAAAAATATCCTCATTGAGAACTACTTGTGAACTATGACCAATTAATAAAGAACAGCCAATTGAGTTATTTGTGGAAACTAATTTATGAATATGATTTCCCCCAAATTGTGACTACTACTCTTACCAAAGGATGGATGTTTTCTGTTAATTTCAAACAAAAACACAGAATAATAATAAAAACAATAATTCACTTAATAATTTTAATAATTAGGAAGTGATGCTGACAAGCTCATGATTGAATTAGTTCACAATTATGAACTCTGTTTTATGTCAGCTCAATATGTATCCCACTCCAGATGATCTACTGGTAGAATATCACTAGTGCTTCACACAAATGTATGACTGTACAGTATGTGACAGATATAAAATGTTAAATAACTTATTAATTTACGCGTGAGTAATTACTTAGGGGTTAACGTGTTTTTCACTTTAAAATAATGGTCCAGATAACTAGTAGTTCCTTAGTTGCACTTCAGCTTTAAAGTGAAAAATACATTAACCCCTCACTAATTACTCAAACGTTACCTTGTCAGGTTGCAGGAACTACTAGTGATCTGGACCATTATTTTAAAGTGAAAAACACCTTAACCACTCAGTAATCACTAAGTAATTTAATAAGTTATTTAACATATTTAAATCTGACACATAGTGTACAGTCATACATTTGTGTGAGGCACTAGTGATATTTTACCAGATACTGTAATCTGGAATATGCAGTTTTGTGCTTAACACAATATAAATGAAGTCGATGCCTTCATTAAGGATGTGAATTGTTTTTGTCAAGAGAACATCATTATTTATATTCAAGAAAAGTCCTCCCCAGCCTACTGTCACTAAAAATAGGTCTTTTGGAGTCGGATGCATACTGAACTGACACAAACTAGAGCTCATAATTGTTAACTAATTCAATCACTTCCTAATTATTAAAATTATTAAGTGAATTATTGTTTTTATTATTATTCTGTGTTGTTGTTTGAAATAAACAGAGAACATCCATCCTTTGGTAAGAGTAGTAGTCACAATTTTAAAATGTAGCCGACTTATTTGGGGGAAATCATATTCATAAATTAGTTTCCACAAAGAACCCAATTGTTCACTTTTAACACGTTACTGTTGTGATCAGTAATTAATTGGTTGTTCTTTATTAATTGGTCATAGTTCACAAGTAGTTCTCAATGAGGATATTTTTATTTAATTTTAAAATTAAAATTGAAAATTAGTTTTATTTAATACAATAAAACTAAAAATATAACAAAATAACAAAAAATATAATAAAATACCTAACTACATAATACTATTATTGTTAGAAATTGCAACAAAATAAAAAATAGAAATATAAACTTTTGAACTGCGGGTTTCGTCTGGCCAGAGGAGAACTGGCCCCCCGACAGCCTGGTTTGTCCCAAGATTTTTTTCTCCATTCTGTCACAGAGGGAGTTTTGGTTCCTTGCCGCTGTCGCCTCTGGCTTGCTCTGTTGGGGACGCCGATTTGATTGCACAGATACTATTTAAACTAAACTGAGCTAGACAATGACATCTCTGAATTCAATAATGAAATGCCTTTAACTGAAAATTGAGAGTTTAATCTTATATCATTATACATTATTGACACTCTATCCTCCAATTTGATACTGTTAAGTGCTTTGACACAATCTGTATTGTTAAAAGCGCTATATAAATAAAGGTGACTTGACTTGACTTTAATAATTATCACATATTTAATAAGGAACTACCTTTGTCCTAAAATTGTTTTACTTACTGCTTAGTTAATCTTGCTTCTCTGTTAGTTAATAGTATTATGTTAAGTGTTAATGTAGTACTACCTATTACTTCCTGCATAGTTACTTGTTAACAACGGACCATTATTCTAAAGTGTTACCATAATCCCCATCCACTTGATTGGCTCTATGACTCTCTCTCCTCTCCACCTGTACCTGGTGTGTGGTGAGTGCACTGGCACCGTTGTACTTTGGCTGCTGTCACATCATCCAGGTGGATGCTGCACACTGGTGGTGGTTGAGGAGAGACCCCCCATATATCATATTATATATATATATATATATATATATATATATATAATATGATATACACTACAGTAAGATTTTTCATTATTTTTTTGAAAGAAGTCTCTTCTGCTAACCAAGTCTGAATACAGCAAAAACAGTAATATTCTGAAATAGTTTTACTATTTAAAATAACTGTTTTCTATTTGAATATATTTTAAAATGTAATTTATTCCTGTGATCAAACATGAATTTTCAGCATCATTACTCCAGTCTTCAGTGTCACATGATCCTTCAGAAATCATTCTAATATTCTGATTTGCTGCTCAAAATACATTTATTGTTATGTTGAAAACAGCTGAGTATAATGTTTTTTCAGGTTTCTTTGATGAATAGAAAGTTAAAAGTATTAATTTCCATAATTTCTTTCAAACAAAAATAATACTGTCTCCAATCTTTTGAATGGTGTATTGTATAATGTTACAAAAGCTTTATTTCAGATAAATGCTGATCTTTGGATCTTTCTATTCATCAAAGAATCCATTAATAATAATAAATATTTCTTGAGCAGAAAATCAGCACATTAGAATGATTTCTGAAGGATCATGTGACACTGAAGACTGGAGTAATGATGCTGAAAATTCATGTTTAAATCACAGGAATAAATTATGTTTTAAAATATATTCAAATAGAAAGCAGTTATTTTAAATAGTAAAAATATTTCACAATATTACTGCTTTTGCTGTATTTTGGATAAAATAAATGCAGGCTTGGTGAGCAGAAGAGAAGTCTTTAAAAAAACATTCAAAATCTTACTGTTCAATGACTTTTGACTGGTAGCGTAGATATGTATCATTGCATCGAGTTGTTTTGGATAATAAAAAAAACGTCAGGTCTGACAATATTGTGTCTTTTCGAATTTAAATCTATTTTTATTCGCATTGGCCCATGGAAATCTCTATGAACACACTTGACATGACTTGGCCAGAAAATCGCGGTGGACGAATTTACATTTTATTAAAAAGTGTTACCATAATCCCCATCCACTTGATTGGCTCTATGACTCTCTCTCCTCTCCACCTGTACCTGGTGTGTGGTGAGTGCACTGGCACCGTTGTACTTTGGCTGCTGTCACATCATCCAGGTGGATGCTGCACACTGGTGGTGGTTGAGGAGAGACCCCCCATATATCATATTATATATATATATATATATATATATATATATATATATAATATGATATACACTACAGTAAGATTTTTCATTATTTTTTTGAAAGAAGTCTCTTCTGCTAACCAAGTCTGAATACAGCAAAAACAGTAATATTCTGAAATAGTTTTACTATTTAAAATAACTGTTTTCTATTTGAATATATTTTAAAATGTAATTTATTCCTGTGATCAAACATGAATTTTCAGCATCATTACTCCAGTCTTCAGTGTCACATGATCCTTCAGAAATCATTCTAATATTCTGATTTGCTGCTCAAAATACATTTATTGTTATGTTGAAAACAGCTGAGTATAATGTTTTTTCAGGTTTCTTTGATGAATAGAAAGTTAAAAGTATTAATTTCCATAATTTCTTTCAAAACAAAAATAATACTGTCTCCAATCTTTTGAATGGTGTATTGTATAATGTTACAAAAGCTTTATTTCAGATAAATGCTGATCTTTGGATCTTTCTATTCATCAAAGAATCCATTAATAATAATAAATATTTCTTGAGCAGAAAATCAGCACATTAGAATGATTTCTGAAGGATCATGTGACACTGAAGACTGGAGTAATGATGCTGAAAATTCATGTTTAAATCACAGGAATAAATTATGTTTTAAAATATATTCAAATAGAAAGCAGTTATTTTAAATAGTAAAAATATTTCACAATATTACTGCTTTTGCTGTATTTTGGATAAAATAAATGCAGGCTTGGTGAGCAGAAGAGAAGTCTTTAAAAAAACATTCAAAATCTTACTGTTCAATGACTTTTGACTGGTAGCGTAGATATGTATCATTGCATCGAGTTGTTTTGGATAATAAAAAAAACGTCAGGTCTGACAATATTGTGTCTTTTCGAATTTAAATCTATTTTTATTCGCATTGGCCCATGGAAATCTCTATGAACACACTTGACATGACTTGGCCAGAAAATCGCGGTGGACGAATTTACATTTTATTAAAAAGTGTTTGCGTATTCTGCACTAATGGCGCACGCTCACAGGATAGATGCCTGACTCCGTTCCGAATCCCAATCAAGCACTTTACCGATTCAACTGCTCTCCTCTCCTCCTCCTGCTGGCTCTTTACGCCGCATCACTCACCGCAGAGCAAGCCTGTTCTTGATAAAGCTGCTGTGAAAACGTGGTAAAAGCCGACGAGGAAGAAGTTGGGGGTGAAGCGTTCTTTATATAGGCGGAGCAAAACACTTCATATGGCTCCGTCTATAGCGCATTGTGATTGGGTGGTTTACGCTGTCAATACAGGAGACAAACCAATGGGCCACTGGCTGCTCGTGATGGTCCTTGGCAAAAAAAAAAAAAAAAAAAATTCTGTAGGCCCCTTCAGTGTTTCGGCCCACCGGGAAAATGCCCGGTATGCCAGATTACCAGTCCAGCCCTGCTCATCTAATAAACTTGGCTAGGACATGTGTGTAGACTGTATGATGACACCTTGACTCGTAGAATCAATAAACGTCATCAGCATGTGCTAATGGTAAACAAAAATAAATCATGATAAATCACACTTTAGCAGTTGCAGTTTTTTGTGTGCTGAAAAAAAAGTGGAAGTGGCGAAAGAGGAATGGATAAGAACTTGAGGTAAGCAGTTTTATGTTTTAGCACCATGTCGCGTTGATTTCATGTCGCATTTTTATTGGTTGGTCAGTAAACCTGGGTCGTAGCAGCAAACACACTGTGCGATGATCACCCTGCATTGTAGGCTATCTTTGGTCGCAAGACCATGAAACCTCTCTCACTGTACGACACAGGACCACCGATTAGGAGCCACAATCACAGAAATCGCCACGATTGTTTCACAATGCCAATCTTTTGTCTGGGACAGCCGGAAATTGTGCAGTGTGCTTCGGGCTCAAAAATAATGAGCAAAAAATATAGAAAAAAAGAGACATACTACAAGAGTATATAGTTATGTTAAGTTCATGTGGATATCATAACTCAAATAATTTGAGCACATTTTTCTTTTTAATGTTGGCTCAACTGTATTACCCATTACAAGTCTCTCATCATGTTGGACTATTTATTTCAAAATTGACTTGAATTTTTTAAAAGGATATTTATTTATTGCATGATTTGAGCAGCAAATTAAATAAATGACGCCACTGTTTTCAGATTGTATTGGTGAATTAAAATATATGTTGATATTTGAAGGACTGGAGGTTTGTTTGAGAGGGCAAATATGACAACAGTGGCTCAACCAACAGCATTAATTTTGGGGCAGGACTTACCAATGTTGCAGGTAACGCATTACAAGTAATGCAAGTTATGTAATCAGATTACTTTTTTTCCAAGCAAAGTAATGCATTAATTTTTTATTTACAAGAAAAAGAAAAAAAAAAATCTGAATAAATTTTTCAAAAAAGTAACGCCAGTAACTTTGTTCTCCCATTGACTGACTCTGCTCTCCTGTCCCCATGTTGAGAGAATTTGTGAGTAAGTGCAGAAGCGTTGTATGTACTGTGTAAACATGATGGCAATGTTGCCATCAGCGGGCAACCCAGTAAGACAAAGGGCCCACGTCCGATCTAAAGTAGTTACCCATTCTCAATGGGAAAGTGCCCAAGCAACATTGCACAAAAAAGTTGACCGAAAAAATTGCTAAAAAGTTATATCATCAGCCTTACTGTAGTTGTAGACTAAATGTGAGCACATCTCACTTGCACAAAAACATATTCAGTATTCCTCAAAATTAATAAAAACAGTGAAATACAAACTCGGAATATTACACAGAAATAATAATATGAAGCTTTAAATAATTCAACCATATTAATAAGCAAAAATTACTTTAGATAAACTTTTTTTTTTTTTTTTGCTGTGGAGTGTTAAACTTTCGTCTGTGTCCTATTTTTCATTCAATCCAGAATTATTTGAGCTGCACCTTCAACTGTACAGATGTGAATTTACATTTTCTTCAGCCTGAGGCGTATTCATTTTACTTTTGGTGTGAAAGGGCTTTTACATTTGACAAAAATAGACATTTTTTATATTAACAACAAACAAACAAGCCCAGCCCATATAAGAAAAAGTAACGCAAAGTACTTTCCATAACAAGTAACTAAGTAACACAATTAGTTAACTTTTTAGGGAGTAACACAATATTGTAATGCATTACTTTTAAAAAACAATGCAATGGCTTAGAGGCAGGCCTGTCGTAATACCAACACTTGCCATCCACTTGACTGCTTGTCTGTTTTCATGACATATTTCCTGTATTTAAGTTCTTGAACATGATGAATGATTAGATAAGCTAAGCCTCAAATGTTGCTTTGATATACAGTATTACAGATATTTTAGATTATAAGGTATTTTATGGGTATTTTATTCAGACCTGGGTCAGTCTTGAGCACTTACTTCTTGTCGAGTGTTCATGCTCTCAAGTGGCCGAGATTGCAAAAGTGGATATTGGGCCAGGTCTTTTAAAACTTGTTCTAAATAGTTATTATTATTGCAATTCCATTTGAAGTTGCACAGAAACCACACACTTCACATTCTCTGAAAGTCTGTTAATGGACCTTTAAACAACACCACATAAACAAATTAATGTTTAATTGACTACATCATTTTAAATCTCTGACTTGAATGTCTCCTGGAGAATGGAGAAGAGAGAGACAGAGAGAAATAGAGATGGGCTCTAGAATGTCAGTGTACAGCCACAGACCGTAAATCAATGTGTCCCTACAGAAGAGGATGATCTAACATTATGAACTTCCATCAGACACTGGGCTCTGATTTAAGGCATGGCTGGAGGGTCATGGCCATGCCTTTACCAGCTGAAATCTAGCAAGTTGTCTGAATGGCAGAAACCTCGGTATTCGTAAATGAGCGTATGCTCAAAACGCAGAGAGTAACAATAGAGGGGTAAAAAGGGAAGAGTGAAGGAAATTAAAATGAGAAAATGGTGAGACTGAAGAGAAGACGTGTGTTATGGGACAAGGAATGAGCTTGACATAAAAGAAAGTATAAGATACAAAGTAAGACCTGGAACAATGAGAAACGAAGGATAATTCAAACCCAGGTGCCTTGAACAATTTCTGGACATGTGGTTCTTCACAATAACCATCGAAAAAATAGTCTGATGCTAAAAGACATGCCAGTTTTTCTGAGATAGCTAGTTTGAAGTAGAGATAGTTTGTGTCACTCAATGCCTCTTACGAGCTTCATCCAAGCCCTTCGACTCACAAGGGTCATGTCCGGACAGCCATTCCTACACACTGACTGATTTCAAACACTGCACACACACTCACTCACACACACACACACACACACACACACAGATCACATCGCCTCAGGCAGCTGCCTACCTGTCACGGTGACCTGAGGGCGATACTAAAAACCAGATCGATAATTTCAGGTGAAAGGAGGTCAATCCAGACAATGTATCCTTACAAGTGAGGCAATCAGGCCTCTAGCCAGAGCTGTTTTCTTGCCCCCACTAGCACTTCAGCAGCTGCCAGAGCACCGTCATCATTGCTAATTCATACTGGATCCAGTCTGAGTCCAAGTGGTTGACAAACTCTCTGAGGTTCACTGCCTCTATTTGCATTGGTGCCGTTTATGTGGGTTTGATAATGGATACATGGGTGTTACAGTGCAGCAGTGTTGAAAATAATAAGAAAGTGCTTTCCTGCAAAACACTTTATTATGACACTTCAAAGCAACATGTGGGTTGTCAAATATATATAGTGGAGCCAGTGCCACTCTTTCCACAGATCTAATGCTAGTGTTTTTGTTAAGTATTTTCAGGCATTGGCAAGATAGAAAAAGTGGCACCTTTACATAAAAATAAGCAGTGGCGTGTCAAACACATCAAGACGGAACCCAAACACGGTTGTCTCACACTACTGCTATACTGGAAGTGGAACATCGTGTCTCAAATACTTTTCGAAAATAGTTTCCTTGTCAACTTCAGTACATTTTAAATCATTATGTATTATCAAGAAGTACATTTATTTTCGTGGGAACTTAAGCACATGTAAAGTACTTGATTTCAATTTTAAATGTTAACGTGCCATTCAATATTTCATTTAAAGTTAATATATTTTAAATGTACTAAATACAACTTCATCAGTATTGTGCATCAATTAAAACACATTTAAATATATTTTTGTTTACCACAGTATCTTTGGCAGTACACTTGACCAAATGTATTAAATTACATATAAAAACATACTACTACTAAAGTGGTTTAAAAAAACAGTAAAAATCAGCTAATGGCATTTAACATAAATGTCAACATGGAGCAGGTATCCAGGCATGCTGTGGTATTCACGGATGCCTCAGCCACCGGCTGGGGAGCCACGTACAACGGGCACGCAGTGTCAGGGGTGTGGATGGGTCCCCAACTGCGTTGGCATATAAATTGCCTCGAGCTGCTGGCAGTACGCCTTGCCTTGAGCCGCCTCAGAGGGCACCTTCAGGGCAAGGACGTTCTGGTCCATACGGACAACACTGCGACCGTTGCGTATATCAACCGGCAAGGAGGTTTACGCTCCCGTCGCATGTCGCAACTCGCCCGCCACCTCCTCCTATGGAGTCAGAAGCATCTGAGGTCCCTTCGTGCCATCCACATCCCAGGAGTGTTCAATCAGGCGGCTGACGAGCTGTCTCGAGCGGCACTTCCTGGGGAGTGGAGACTCCATCCCCAGGCGGTCCAGTTGATTTGGAGTCGGTTCGGAGTTGCTCAGGTAGATCTGTTTGCATCTCCGGAAACCACCCACTGCCAGTGGTTCTACTCCCTGTCCGAGGCAACGCTCGGCACGGATGCACTGGCACACAGCTGGCCCCAGGGCCTGCGCAAATATGCATTCCCCCCAGTGAGCCTGCTAGCACAGACACTGTGCAAGATCAGGGAGGACGAGGAGCAGGTCTTGTTAGTGGCTCCATATTGGCCCAACAAGACCTGGTTTCCGGAACTCATGCTCCTCGCAACAGCCCCTCCCTGGCCGATTCCTCTGAGGAAGTATCTGCTTTCTCAGAGATGGGGCACCCTCTGGCACCCGCGTCCAGACTTGTGAAACTCCATGTGTGGTCCCTGGATGGGATGCGGAGATTCTAGGTGACCTGTCCCAGGAGGTAGCTCTCACTTTCGCTTCAGCACGAGCACTGTCCACAAGACGGGCCTATGCGCTGAAGTGGAATCTGTTCGTTGAACAGGTTACGCCTGTCATTTTCACTACTCCAGCGTTTTCGACCCTCAAAAACAGAAACTTTCGAAAACGCTGAAGACCCCGTTTTAGTTTGAAAACTCCGGTGGTGCGTTTCAGTGTAAATGGACCAAAATGGAGACTTTTGAAAACGATGGCGTGGCTGCCCACATTCACACTGCGTATCCTTGAATACTGTGTAAATAATAACATCATGCTCATTGTTGTACCCATAGATATGTATAGGTAGATGCCCCATTCAACCACTACAAGCATGCGGATACATCCGCCATCTAAATAATAGGGAATCTATCTATACAAATCTATGGCCATGTGACATGCGTTTTCGGTTATATAGTGTGGACAGAGATCGTTTCTGAAATGCAGTGAAAACGCCAGTGTAGACGAGGATCGTTTTCATTTTAAAACGAAAACACACTAGTGTCAACAGGGCCGCAGTATTGCAGTACATTATAAAACAGTATGCAATAATAACGTATTGCGAATAAATTACAGTATAGTTTTAATTCAAATTATTAAATAGATGGCACCTTAGTGGGACAAAATAATCTCTAAAGTGATCTACATTTGGATATACAAACGACCAACAATTCTGTAAAAGAGCTAAAAGCAGAAGTTGAAAAGCTAGCCATTGCAGCGAAACAGACATGTGACCGGGTCGATTCCGTTTAAGCGGCTGCACGTGAGGATAGGAGGACAGTCACAAACTTAAGAAATCAGCTGGAGCAACTCACCGAAAAAATGACAGACATTGAAGATAGGAGCAGGAGAAAAAACGTACGACTGGTGAGGTTGCCGGAGGGGGCGGAAGGCTCCGATACAGCTGGCTTCCTCAAAGCTAATCTTTCCAAGTGGATCCTTTCCCTGAAAGGCCGTGACATCGAGATTGACCGGGCCCATCGCGTGTATGATGGAAGGAAAAACTCTGATTGGCCGTGTACACTCATCTTCCGTGTACTAAGGTGGTATGATCCTGAAGGGTGCTCGGTAGGCATATCCGGTGAAATGTACGCAGGACAATGTCACGCTACTATTTTTCCCGCCTGTGTCCAGCCACAACTACCAAGAGAATTAATCCAGTCTTGAAGAAGATGACAGCACTTACTCTCCAGCCCTTCCTCACCTATCTGGCGGTAATTAAACTACGACACAAAAGTGAGCAGATGATGTTCGACTCTCCTCAAAAGGCAGAGGATTTTGTTACTTCACTGTCACTGAAGACGTATTCTGCAGCTCTACAAAGCAGCGGGAAGGCGTCGGCTACCATCTCCATCCTCTCAGCTCAACGAGGGAAAATTAAGGAGGAGGTATGTGGTGATCCTAACTGCCCTGAAGAGGACAATAACAAGGTGGCCATGGACACTTGTTAATTTCTTTTTGGAATTTTGCCCCTGCCCTGTACGTTTGTCTGCTGATTGGTAAATAATAATGATTTATTTTCTTTATTTTTATTATTATTACTATTATTCTTCAGGCTGATGGAGAGCAGAGAACTAATGTTTACATGTCACTGGCAGTATGGCATTGCTTTTGTTTCTCTTCACTTGGACACAATCTTGGCATTGCGAGCACACAATGCATGTTCCGAATATCTTATCATTGAATGTGAATGGCCTAAATTCTCCTATTAAGCGTACCCGGATATTAGAATATTTGCACCGTAAATCGATTTCCTGTGCCCTGATACAAGAGTCTCATTTAAAACAATGCGATGTGGCACATTTTCAAAACAAGTATTACAAACTGGCAGCCTTCTCTTGTGCTCGTAATAAAACTAAGGGTGCTTATCTTAGTCCATAGGAAGTTACATTTAACTATTGAACTTACCGGGAATGATGATGAAGGTAGATTTGTTTTTATACGCTGTAAAATACATAATGACAATTTAGCACTGGTCTCATTTACTGCCCGAATGAGGCAGACAGTGAATGTATCACAAATATTTCCAGTGTATTACTTGGGCAGATTGATTGTCCTTTAGTGATGGGTGGTGATTTTAATGCTGTTTTAAATCTTGCACTGTATAAATCTCACCCTGATTCTACAGCTAACCCATCCTCTAAGTTATTGAATACATTTATCATTGAACTTAATGTAATCGATCTTTGGAGAGTCCAGAATACTACATCTAAGGACTTCACTTTTTTTTTCTAAAAAGGGTGGAATGTCTGATGGGAGGACCTTTCAAATTTTGTAACAACACACTCTTATGGCACAACTGTATTTTTTTATGTTGAAATCGGCCATTTGTCCAGCCCTCTTGGTCTACATTGGGCAGAAACAAATGCGGTGACTTATATGATAACCAGGGACTCTGCTCACTTCAGGAACTAAGAACTAAGTTTTGTTTACCAGCATCATTATATTTTGTCTTTTTTCAGTTATGTTCTGCTCTCAAGGCCTATGGAGTTCCCTGGGCATCCCCTATTTCCTCTCATCCTATATGGGATTGGATCGCACCACCCTCTGGTCGGCCATCTGTTTCATTAATATATGTGACCCTGGACCACAAAACCAGTCTTAAGTCGCTGGGGTATATTTGTAGCAATAGCCAAAAATACATTGTATGGGTCAAAATTATCAATTTTTCTTTTATGCCAAAAATCATTAGGATATTAAGTAAAGATCATGTTCCATGAAGATATTTTGTAAATTTCTTACCATAAATGTATCAAAACATAATTTTTGATTAGTAATATGTGTAACGATGCCAATGAGACAAGAGACATGCAGATCCATGTGTGAGCTTTAATACAAAGGTGTGGTCAGAAAACAAGCAAGGATCAAACAGGTATATCATAGGCAAGGCAAAGAGTCATCCAAAACGGGCCTGGGTCAGTTGACAGCAAACAGTATCCAAAGGGGCTAGACAAGAGAGGTAAATCCAAAACGAAAGCAATAGTCCAGGCAGGGGAAAACACAATCCGAAACAGGCAAGACTAGACTAGACTAGACTAGACTAGACTAGACTAGACTAGACTAGACTAGACTAGACTAGACTAGACTAGACTAGACTAGACTAGGAAAACTAACAGGGGCTCTGTAGCATAGCTAAAGCTAGGGCAGCGATAGACGCATACAAAACTCGGCAGAGGGCAAGAGGAAGTCCATGGTTTATGTAAGGGGTGAAATGGGAATCAGCTGTGTGATCAGACTCGGGTGTAAGCGTGTGATTGGCTGCAGCTGAGTGTAATGAGTGCAATGGATTGTGGGAACTGAAGTTCAGTGTAAGTGTAACGATCTGTGCAGTGTAAGAGTCCATGTGGTGAGCGAGTGACCTCTGGTGGAGGGTTAACGGAAGTTCGTAGACCAGATTCGTGACAATATGCATTGCTAAGAACTTCATTTCGACAATTTTGAAGGCGTTTTTCTAAATATTTTGATTTTTTGCACCCTCAGATTCCAGATTTTCAAATAGTTGTATATCAGCCAAATATTGTCCTATCATAACAATCAATACATCAATGGAAAGATTATTTATTCAGATGATGTATAAATCTCAATTTCGAAAAATTTACACTTAAGACTGGTTTTGTGGTCCAGGGTCACATATAGTAAACTTAATGATCACACTGCAAAGCCTCTTTCTATTAAATCTATCTGGAATCGTTAATTAACATATTTTGATTTATCGGTCGAGAGGGTGTGGTCTAATCTAATCTTAACTTCTAAAAACTTGACTCATCATCTTATCCATTTCAAAGTCATTCATAGAGCATACATAACTCCTTACAAGAGGTTTAAAATGAAACTGCAATCGACCTATAATATCTTTAACACTGTATCAGCAGGTACTTTTCTCCACATGTTTTGGGAATTTCCAATTGTTGTCAATCTATGGACTCATGTGAATTATGTTTTGTCCTTTTTACTACAAATTGAAATTGTTGATGTTGTGTCTGTTGTTCCCCCCTCCCTGTTGTTTGTTTGAGTGGATGTTGTTTTGGAAAAAATAAAAAGTTGATCACAAAAAAAAAAAAAAAAAAGGTTGAAAACCTGCCCTAGAGTCATAAAACACAAACAAGTTGTCTTATTAAAAAGAGGTAAATACTTGTTTTTTCTCCCACATTACTGACAGTTTTTGTTTGTTTTAAAATAATCACAATAATGGCCACTTTAATACTATTAATGATAATGCTATGACATGCAGTATAATATGAGTCAAAAGGAGCACATTTCTGTATCATTATGATCAAGGGATACTTGAGCTGTATTGATGGGTGTATATACCCACAGGTGTATATAAGAAAAAATGGTTGGGAAACAACTGATATAGTATATTAAAATCACAGTGGAATAATTAAAACACACCAATGAAGCATTTTATTGCAGAAAGAATTAATTTGCCACATTCACATGCTTAGAAATGCATGTGCAACCAGAATGACATAGTAAGAACCATGACACACTTGTATCTTTTGTAAACAGGTTTATGGGAGATAATGAATGTGATCAGTTTAGGAAAGAAAGGGACTTGCAGCCGTCGAGAGGCTGTTCTGCTTCGTCCTATGTAATACATAAGAAGGCCTGGAGAATCACAGCAGCGCAGAGGAGAGAGCAGTGATTACACTGTGG
Organism: Onychostoma macrolepis; assembly: GCF_012432095.1. Taxonomy (NCBI): domain Eukaryota; kingdom Metazoa; phylum Chordata; class Actinopteri; order Cypriniformes; family Cyprinidae; genus Onychostoma; species Onychostoma macrolepis. Next base: position 31,757,897 of record NC_081163.1, read on the forward strand.
TCAAATCATCTCACTCAGATAGCCATGATTCCATCTCATCACCCTTTGGAACTTCGGCTACATCAGCGCCTGCAGAGCAGAGAACACGGCTGTTACTGCGACATGGACACACACATATATTGCTTTTGTTTTGTTCTATAGACATTACCATGCTCTCTCTATCTCTCTCTCTTTCCGCATTTGCGCATGCGTAGGCCTTTGTGGAGCGAGTGGAGAGTGAATCGGAGCGTGACTGGAGTTTTTTCTCAACTTTACGATCTGTTACTTTTCTTTTTTATGTGTGTAGTGTTGCGATATCTTGTTGTTTTGCTGTGTTAGTGATTGTAGAGGGAAAGGTGGGTTTGTGTGTGTGTGTGTGTGTGGGGGGTATAGCGATATATAATTAGTATAGCGATTGGAAAAGTTGTTGGATATAATAGCATATGGTCTGCATCAAGGATGAACAGTGCAGTCGTCTTGTTTTTAGACAAGATTGACAAAGTGAATGAGGTTAAATGATAGCTTTGTGAAAGGGAACTTTCAAGACATGGTCAGATTTTCTCAGTCATAAAAAATATCCCTCTAGGCTGTAAATCGCCATTGCTGAAACATGTTGTTTCGTTTAGGAGACAAATATACATGGTACTGAAGAGTGGTGTAGAGAAATTGAATATTGTTCTGAAGTTTAGGATCGACAGGTTTGATTATGTGATTTTTGCATCGACTGAAAGCTTGAAGTGTTTTGGATGCGGCAAGGAAGGACATTTAATACGCATCATCATGTCCAGAAAAAGAAACTCTAAATAATGGTACTGTGGAAAGGGCTGAGGAAGAAAATAACACCGAGCAAGTTATTGTGAGTGGTAACAACAGAAAAGAGCCTGAGAAAGAAACAACTATGGACAAGGAGGTGAATGAAAGTGTAGAGGATAATATGAAGGAAGCACAGGAAAGTCAAGAAATGGATTTAATTGAGCTAGAAGGAGAACAGCTCAGAGATGATGAAATGATCTTTAAAGTTCCAACAATTAAGAGGAAATTGGGGCTTGTGGAGAATCTTACTGTGCTGATGACATATCAGGTTCGGACAGTGAGAGAGAATCTCTGATTCATTCACTAATGTGAATATGAAGAAAGATTTTAGTGGCTATAGTTTGGAGAAAGTGAGAAGCTTTCTACAGTCTAAGGGAAGCGGAATGTTGAAGTCACTGATTACTTTTCTGATCAAACGTTGTTTATTGAATCAGCCAGATTTTTGATGAGACAAAGAGGGGAAAACTGACTATCCAATCCAGATGTGTATCAACTGAAAAAAAAATAGTACAAAGATTGAGCTCTAGATTAAGTCAAAATGAAAACGATCAGTTGGTGGAGTAATAATAAATGTGCTTGTTTTGTGCTTTTTGACTTACTCTCTCCTAATGAGTAATTTTAAAATCTCATCCATTCATTGTAATGGAGCGAGAGATGTTGCTAAAAGAGCACAATTATATGATGTTATCTTAAAAATATAGATATAGCGTTTGTTCAAGAAGCTCATAGCACACCAGATAATGTAGTAGAGTGGCAAAAAGAATGAGATGGTCATATATGTCTTAGTCATAAAAGTGTTTTTAGTGCAGGAGTTGGAATTTTATTTTCAAGGAATTTTTTTTACCAGAATCCTGTAAGGTAGAACAAATAATAGAAGGAAGATTATTAAATGTTACAGCGAAATATGAAAAGATAACACAGGAATTGATTAATGTGTATGCTCCGGTAAATGCATTTGAAAGAATGATTTTTTTAGATACACTTGCTAATACAATTCAGCAGTGTGAAGATCATTATTTGATACTTGCTGGATATTTTAATTGCACTGCCAGTGATAATGATATGAATCATCTGGAGCCTCATGGCCCTTCAAGGCGAAGAATGTTACAACTCATTGAATCAAATTAACTTTGTGATATTTGGAGGAACTTGCATAACAATATAAGACAGTATACATGGACACATGTAAGAGAAAATCATAGATTTGGATAGATTTTATTGTTATAAATTTCAATCTCAGTGCACTGTAAAACCGGATAAGTTAACCCTCTGGGGTCTGAGGTCATTTTGGGGCCCATGAGATGTTTTGACATGCCCTGATATTTGTGCTTATTTCAGCTACTTAAAACATACTATTGACCAACATGTAATTTTTTTTTTGTATTCAGCACAAACTGAGCTACAATAATATGTGACCAAGATGGATGTACATGTTTGCATTTTTTAGAAAAAAAATATTATGCGTGGTTAGTAAGTTTTGGGAAAAAAATGTAGCTGAAATAAGGCTATAAAACCCACACTAAATAGTCCTGAACAAGACTTTTGAGTAATCAGTCTTGTAGGCTAGAATATTTACTTCAAAATTATGTGAAAATCATTCTGCTTACTCATTCACAGAAAACAATATATTGATTTAAAATTTTCAAGACATGTTTTGTGGTCGAGGGTCTATATGCGAGAGAGTGGCAATGGCCATGAATATTAAGTGAGTCTCACCTGAGAGACAAAGGGCCCTCCCCTAATGGCCCATCAGTGTGACTGTGACTGTGAGGCAGGAAAGAGAGAATGTGAGGAGATTGAAAAAAATTTTTTTTTAAATTATTTGTATTTTATTTACAACACAGTATAATCAAAACATACATAATGAAGGTCAAAGACACATTATTGTGCACACTGATCTAACCACAGAAATGTGAACAGACTTTGAGTCATTCCTGCAACAGATTCTGTTCAGCAAGTGAAACAAGTAAATCATACCTGATATTTACGTGTGTTATTTAAGTGTTTCTACTTCTTTCCATGGATTCAAGAAGAAAAAACCATAATCAGTAGAAAAGGAGCTCGTTTTAACATAGAATATCAGTGTAGTTGAACATCTGATGTTGGTACAGCGCTCTCAGAGGAAAACAGTTTGAAGAGACATCAGGATACATCTGGTGCTGGTATCTGATTCAAAATACAAACTAAAAAAAAAAACATTTGTGAGCATGTTAATATCAGGAACATCTGTATATATATATATATATATATATATATATATATATATATATATATATATATATATATATATATATATATATATATATATATATATATATATATATATATATATATATATATTAGTGGTGGGCATAGATTAATTTTTTAATCTAGATTAATCTCACTGTAATCTTGGAATTAATCTAGATTAAAATGGCTCATTTGAATTCTGCCAAGTAGATAAGTAAACAACTAGCAGTCATCAAGAATTTAATATTGATAATAACATTGAAAACATTGTATGATTATTCCTTAAAGATAAGGTTTTAATAGTTTTAGTAGTAGTAGCCTATTACGTTCTGCCCAATGTCTTCAAGTGAAACCAAACTTTTATTTTGACAGGTTGCCGTGAGGATAGTTTTCTCAAATGAAACGCTCGAATGCTAATGAAGTGACTCTCAGAGCAGTTCTGGAGATGTTGTTCATGTATTTATGTCCTCATTTAGTGAGACGACAGACGTTAATATCGCCGCAAGTGTCACGTGGTCTTCTGTATGAGTAGTGAACACCCCGTGCGTCTGCGCCATACATTAACACAGAGACACACAGAAGTCATATTTAAATAGACGTTTTGCGGCTTAATATTTACAAATAGGAGTGGGAGTGTGCTCACTTGTGTGTGCGCTTACGTTTGTTTGTTTGTTTGTTTGTGTGTGTGTGTGCGAACCGGGGCGGAACTCCGCTGTGCGCACGATACAGAGAGCGCGACCATGTAACGTAGAGACAGAAATGACTTGCCGATTTCCATTGGGAAGCTTCTTAAAAATAAATTTTCCCTGAAGCAAACCCGGCGGCTTCATAGCTGCATCCATGTTAGCACGCATACACACAGGTTCGAAGACTCGTTCTCGCCCCCTATTCGGCTAGGTATACATCCGCGCTAAAATATCAAGGTGAAAGTCATCATAGCTTGCGTAGTATAGACCCAGCTCCCAACCCAACTTTGAGAATAGATTAACGGCGATATTTTTTTATCGCCCGATAAGAGTCTCACGTTAACGCAGCACATTAACGCCGATAACGGCCCACCACTAAAAAGGATGTACTTTGTACTATAAAAAATGATATTTTATATCTGAGAAACTAATTATTATTGTTTAGCACGCTATTAAAATCTATTTGTGAACAGAGTATTAATAACAAACATGGTCTAAACATTCTTAGATGCGTAGCATTCATCATGTTGTCCTTTGGGAAAACCCCAACTAACTGTTAGTAAATATGTTCAAGTTTATGTCACAATAAAACGTTAACTAATGCAAAAAAGAAACATTACTTACTCATCAGATTGATCTCCTCTGCTAGATGAAATAGTGTTCTTCTTTCGAGGGAAATCCTTCCTTTACTCAGCGCGAACAGTAACAGTAGCCGCGATGAGGATCTCTTCTTTGTTTGTGTTGGGAGTTTGCACACGTCCCAAGCGGCTATTTACATATGAACAGCACGAGCCACGCAGGGACGGGATCACATTAGAGATAATGAGTCAGACGGGACAGACTGAACATCGTGTTGGTTTCATACTGATTACTCCATCACAGAATGTTTGTTTTCAATAAGAAAAAAAAAAGTAGACACTTCAAGCTTTCTATAGATATAACTCATGTCTCTGTGTGAAGTATTTGCTGAGTTACAGTTCATTTTAGTGACGCGTTTCTAAAAACAGTTCGCAGAGACGGAGAAGACCGAGAGCACACCCTGTTTGTTTTCTTTATTCTTCAAAAGCACAGTTTAGTTGTTATTATGAGTGTATACAAATAAAAGTAGACCCCTTACAGATTCGAATGGTGTATTGCTCTTATCTGTATGATCAAAAAAGGTAGAGTAATTCAAGCTCATTTCGGCCTTATCAGGAAAATCTGCCTCAAAACGCGTATGTCGACCCCAGAGGGTTAATATAACTCAAAAAAATAGTTGAAACTGATTACATCTAAATTTTTAAGTTATATTAACATAATTTAAGTAAATGTTACTAAGTCATTTTAACTGATACTCAGGGCTGGACTGGTAATCTGGCATACCGGGCATTTTCCCGGTGGGCCGACGCACTGAAGGGGCCTACAGAATTTTTTTTTTTTTTTTTTTGCCAAGGACCATCACGAGCAGCCAGTGGCCCATTGGTTTGTCTCCTGTATTGACAGTGTAAACCACCCAATCACAATGCGCTATAGACGGAGCCATATGTGTTATATTAGGAGCCGGACACAAGGATGAATAATAACCAATGTAGATTTATTTAAATGATCGGTGTCTGTGAGAGGTGAGTTCGAGATCCAGAGGTGAGTATTCAATCGTGCAAGGTTTTCCGTGAGTGACTTGTTTCTCTTTGCAGTATAGCTGGAAGATGAAACGAGGGGATCCACAATGACAGACACACACTCACCGTCTATGGGGGATCTGGAAGGAGAGTACAACACAGGATGGTAGAGACAAGCAGGTAAGGAATACAAGGTAAGTACTTGGAAGGCAAGGCTATCTTTAGCTTTCTTGAGGTCGGAGTCCACGTTGAGAATAACGAGATCAGACGGCGTGGTGTGAGTTGTGCTGGCTTAAGTATTGGGATTGATGACGGTGGTGATTGGGTGCAGGTGCGTGTGATTAGTATTCAGGTGACCTGGAACGCTGTGATTGGTGGAGTGAAGGGCCTGACTGATCCGTGACAATATGAAGTGTTTTGCTCCGCCTATATAAAAAACGCTTCACCCCCAACTTCTTCCTCGTCGGCTTTTACCACGTTTTCACAGCAGCTTTATCAAGAATAGGCTTGCTCTGCAGTGAGTGATGCGGCGTAAAGAGCCAGCAGGAGGAGGAGAGGAGAGCAGTTGAATCGGTAAAGTGCTTGATCGGGATTCGGAACGGAGTCAGGCATCTATCCTGTGTGCGCGCGCCGTTAGTGCAGAATACGCAAACACTTTTTAATAAAATGTAAATTCGTCCACCGCGATTTTCTGGCCAAGTCATGTCAAGTGTGTTCATAGTGATTTCCATGGGCCAATGTGAATAAAAATAGATTTAAATTCGAAAAGACACGATATTGTCAGACCTGACGTTTTTTTTTCATTATCCAAAACAACTCGATGCAATATGGGTCATTCTAGAATTGCGGGTACATTTCAAGCTGAGAAAGAAAACAAAAAAATAGGATTTTTTTTGGGGTTAAACTTTTTTTATTTTCATAGAACACACTTTAAATTTAATATTTTCTATATTTGCTGATCTTAAACTTGTAAGATTTTAAATATTTATTCTGAAAATCAATGTACTAACAGAAAAATCTGTCAACTCTGTTATAGACAAATTGGGTCAAACATATACAGTTAACAAATGTAACACAATTTAAAACCCTGTCCTCCCTAGAAGAACATGTCTCTTAATCCATTAATTCAACTTTAAACCTAAAAATATATAGACTTTTTGTTTTAGAGTAAAAATATCAACCCGTTTAATTGAAAAGTTGTCAACATGGTGTGTATTTTCTCTAATCATAGCTTTAAAAATGAATGAAATTCTTTAAAATTTCATGTAGTAGTAGTACTATTTAGGCTAATTAGCTTCTGAGCAATTTGTTAACAATAAAACACATATAATTATCATTTTTAAAGCAAAACTTTAAACAAACAGAGTTGACATTGATGGTAACAGAGTTGACATCACAAAACAGAGTTGACCACCTGTAGTTAAAAGACCAAAAACACCAGCATTTTTGCCAGATTCTGAAACTGAAACCATTTAAAATGTAACAACTATTTAATTTGATAAAATACATGTGAATTACAGATCTTTCATGTAATTGAAAATTAACTTAATGTGTCCAAAGATCTGGAAAATAAAATGACACAGCTGCTCCCTCAACCTTGGCATGCAAATCAGTTATTGGCAATTTCTGCCCATGCATATGTCTTTATTTAGTATTTAAATGTGCACTATGCAAGTTTTTTATAGACATAATAAAAGACAGAGCTCTTGATTCAATGAATGGCAGTTTGCAAGAATGTTAGATTTACTTTGTAGCCATATGTTTACATTAGTATTAATAAACATTAGAGCAAAACATTAATTTTGAGTAGTGGTGCTTTTTTCCTTTTGTGTCATCTGTCTCTGTCTATTTTCTGCCTTCCTTACAGGGTCAGCATGTTGCTGTGCCCTCTGTTGCCCTTGCCTTTCTGCTGCTGAGAGGTTAATTTACCTGTAATTCAATTTCTTTAGCCTGTAATGATGTAAAACAAATGTATCATTTACAGTAAAATGACCCAGAATCCAAAATAAACATAATAATAATGCAAAATACTTAAATGTGATTGGTAACATTTGACTCTGTTACTCATTGTCAACTCTGTTATCATTAAACTTTTAAAAAACTAACAGAGTTGACAATAACAGAGTTGACATTTTCCACCATTTGTGCTTTATTTCAAGATGCTAACCCTCAAACCAGATACCACATGGCATGTCTAAATCAGAATTTTAACGATTTCCATCATATTATTGTTTTTAAAAAGTGAATGAGAGATTCTCTGCAAAATCACAATAACAGATTTGACAAATAATTTATCTACTTTTGGTGTATCCTAAACATTTTGTACAAATTAATGGGAATAAAGAATGAAGACATACATCAATGCTTTCCAAAGATTCCTACCAAAGGAAGTGACATCACTTGGTGCAAGTCACATGTTTTTTCTATGAATGCTTTAAAGATTTTTATGCTGTTTATAACTGACGTAACAGAGTTGACGAGAACGTAGGGACAGACACAAAATGTATTTTTTTTTATTAATGAAATTACAAATATTCCAAAAATTTGATATTTTATGCAATTGTTTATGTAACTTAACAGAGTAAACACAAAAATATGAAAATTAGACTTAATTATTTCATGATGATTCAAGCTGAATGTATGACTCAGGAGGTGAAGACAGTCAATAATAGGTGTAGTGGCAGTCTTTCAGACAAAATGTCCCTTAATATACATAAAATCATTGTTTTTGGTGATAGCTTAATATAAATTGTGTTATAACTCAAAACTGATTCAGTGAAATTTTTGTTTTTGAAAAATAACGCGAAAAATAACGCGAAGACGTGAAATGTACCCCCAATTCTAGAATGACCCGCATATCTACAATACCAGTCAAAAGTCATTGAACAGTAAGATTTTGAATGTTTTTTTTAAAGACTTCTCTTCTGCTCACCAAGCCTGCATTTATTTTATCCAAAATACAGCAAAAACAGTAATATTGTGAAATATTTTTACTATTTAAAATAACTGCTTTCTATTTGAATATATTTTAAAACGTAATTTATTCCTGTGATCAAACATGAATTTTCAGCATCATTACTCCAGTCTTCAGTGTCACATGATCCTTCAGAAATCAGTCTAATGTGCTGATTTGCTGCTCAAGAAATATTTATTATTATTAATGGATTCTTTGATGAATAGAAAGATCCAAAGATCAGCATTTATCTGAAATAAAGCTTTTGTAACACTTATACAATACACCATTCAAAAGATTGGAGTCAGTATAATTTTTGTTTTGTTTTTTTTGGGAAAGAAATTATGGAAATTAATACTTTTAACTTTCTATTCATCAAAGAAACCCGAAAAAACATTATACTGTAATGTATGCTGTTTTCAACATAATAATAAATGTATTTTGAGCAGCAAATCAGAATATTAGAATGATTTCTGAAGGATCATGTGACACTGAAGACTGGAGTAATGATGCTGAAAATTCATGTTTGATCACAGGAATAAATTACATTTTAAAATATATTCAAATAGAAAACAGTTATTTTAAATAGTAAAACTATTTCACAATATTACTGTTTTTGCTGTATTCAGACTTGGTTAGCAGAAGAGACTTCTTTCAAAAAAAAATAATGAAAAATCTTACTGTTCAAAAACTTTTGAATGGTAGTGTATATCATATTATACCACCAGGACCAAAAAATGCCAGGGCCGATTTTTTTGTCCCAGTCCAGCCCTGCTGATACTAACTTAAATCAAGTTAATTTTACAAGGAGTTTTCGGGTTCACAGAACCAATTAAAATTAATTAAAGATGACTTCATTTTTTTGTTACATTACAATTAAGTTTACCTTCGTAAAAACATTATAGTTTTAATAAATAACTATACACCAACTATACTCACTCTGAAATAAAATAAAAAACAAAAACGGGTTGACAGACAATTTAAATGCAAGTTACTCTTTTATTAAGCAACCACAAATCATTAACAAAACATCAACATTAAATTGTTCAACATCAACTGGAAATACATTCTCCAAAACAGTGCAAGGTCCTTGAAAAATGAGCTGATAGTAACTGTCACTTTTAGAAGTGGACAATATGGATATCTGGATATCACTCAGCTGTAAACACTTCCCTAAAATAGGAACACTTCCAAAATTCACATCTAACAGTAACTTTAGAAATATAAAAGTTATACAAGAATAGAATATACGAGAAAGACTTCAAAATAGAGCAATGTATTTTTTTAAACTGTCATTTCTATGAGTGGATGAACATGGTACTGTATATGGAATGTATACCATTCCAGAAAATCAACTGAGAAAATGTTCTGCAAATTAAATACTAGACAAATATTGTAAAAAAAAAATTCACTAAAAGTGACAGAAGTGAAAGTTTAAATGAAATGTCAAATATAGGAGTACCTTTGTTAAAACACTGAGGAAACTCTACTGACAAAAGTCCATTTTTAAGACTCAACGCTCTGGGTCTCAGCTTCCCATCCTCCAGACCCATCAAGACTTTCCGGGTAAAGTCAAATGTATTATCCAACTCTTTTCGGGAACTTAGATACAATCCGTAAGTTAGTCCAAAAAGCATGACAAATGCATGAGCCAATATGGGGAAATCGTTAACTATGTTACCCAAAGTGCAACTTCAGTCTTCTCTGAGCAGAAGAACATGGCAACTATTGAATTGTCACTAATGGAGAGGAGACAAAGTGATTAATCTTCAGCGTCTGGTTCATCAGATTGTTCTACCTGAAGACAAAAACAGAGTAATGTTACTCTAAACTTCCAAAGGCTGACTGCTAATAAAAGACATATTTACATCTACTCCAAACCATTCTATCCCATACAATAACTACATTATAATTGATAGCCTATATTCAAAACCTGCAATTATAACTTGAATGACATCTGAATGGAAGGTGAGATTGTTGATTACTGAACAGTTTCAGGTTGCATTGATTTTCATAGTATTTTTCTATACTATGGAAGCCAGTTCAAATCAAAACGGTTTGGTTATCCAGCAATATCTCCTGCCATTCAGATGTCATTCAGGCTGTAGTTCCAGGTTTTGAATATATCCTTTATAATTGTAGTAATTCTTTGGTCTTCTGCAAAAGTGTAAATGAGGACTAGACATTTTCATTTTTAGTGATCTCTCTCTCTCTCAATTCTAAAGGTGATGATACACGGGGCAACATTTTTGAGCAATGTTGCTTGGGCACTTTCCCATTGAGAATGGGCAACAAATTTCTATCTGGATACTTTAGATTGGTCGTGTGCCCTGTGTCTCATTTTTTGCCCAGCAAAATTGCTCAAAAAGCTGCCCCGTGTATCATAGGCTTAAGCAACATGATCACTTACATCCCCCATCTTGAGAACATTGGAGTCATCCTCAAGCAGATAGGCGGAGGGAGCACGGAGGACAGCAGCTCATCATGGACATCATTGACAGCAGCATGGATGTTAATATTTCCTTCAGAGTGAGAATTAGAGACTTGAGTATGAGAATCTTCATTTAACATGGAATCTAATCAGCACAGCCACGCAATACTATGCATCACCCCAAAACGTCTGTATGTATAACAACACAACCGAAATCAAACCTATCAGCCATTAAGAAGAGTAACCACTGACCTGAAGTGTCACATATCCTAAAGAGCTGACTCAGTACTTCAGACACTTTTCCTGTGGGATCAACTTTATTTCTGGTTCTTCAGGTTGACGTTTACTCACCCTTCAGCCAACCACGATGTAAGCTACTTTCTTTCTTTAGTAAAACACTAAAGATGACTTTTAACTTAAGTCATGTTCCTTGATGATTCATAAACTTCAAGTCAACAGGTGCCACCAATTTGTAAGTCAAAAAGCAGATACAGACAGCACATTATAACATTATGACCAGGAAAACCAGAGTCTGGAGCTCAAGATTTCTGTGCCACCAAGGGTATTAATTTTGTGTTGCTTGTTTATGTTTTTTGACTCGCAAAGCGATGGCACCCGTTGAGCTGCATTTTATGAATCACCAAGGACCATGAGTTCAGCTAAAAATTATTTTGTTCTACTGAAGAAGGAACATCAGCTACTTCTTGCATGGCCAGAGAGAGAGAGTAAATTCATGGCAAATGTTCTTTTCTGGGCTAACTAATACTTTAAAGGGATAGTTCACCCAAAAATGAAAATTCTGTCATTAATGACTCACCCTCATGTCGTTCCAAACCTGTAAGACCTTCGTTCATCTTCGGAACACAAATTAATATATTTTTGATTAAATCCGAGAGCTTTCTGACCCTGCATAGACAGCAATGTAACTGAAATGTTCCCAGGTCCAGAAACATTAGTAAGGACTAGGGGTCGACCGATATGTGATTTTCAGGGCCGATGCCGATACAGATTATTACAGACCAAGTGGACCGATAACCGATATTTTTAACCAATATATTATGTCTGATGAAAAAATTCAAATTAATGTCAAAATTAAGAATAACAAGGGCTCTGACAAAAACTGCCTTCCCTGGTGTTGATTGCACTTCTTACTCTTGTCATCCTCCATGCATCCATCTACAATAAGGGTAATATAAAGAGAGAGTTAAAAGTGGGGCCACTGCATGCTTCATGATTAAGCCTATGAATACTGTACTACAGCTAAACAGCTTCGGGAAATGTAAGTATTTGGCTTCAATAATTTACATGTTAGAAATGTATGTGTAATAGCATAACCTCTCATAATTATAATATAATAAGTGTAAATAATTTAATTGCCTTCACAGCTCCATTATAGAAGTTGTGAAGAAGACTGCAGCTATTTTAATTAAACTATAACACTAATAGCCTGTTATAGGCACATTTGGTTCAATAGCATATTGAAATGTCACAATTTATGTCGTCCTAATCTTGGCCTATGTGACAGTATCTTAATGTTGGCCTATGTGACAGTAATTTCAATTAGTTTTAAATTTACAGTGCAGTGCAAATAAAGCCATAAAACATTAATTTCAGTTATCTTTTAATCAAATGAGAGTTAAACTCAATTTTTTGGCAAACAAATGGGTTTACCATTAAAGTTAAAACATGGATGAAATAGCGTATTGTGTGATTATTCCTTTAAACAAAAGTTGTTGTTATAGTAGTAGTAGATAAACCAAACTTTTATTTTGACGGGTTGCCATGAGGACCTCTTAAGTTTCTGTATAGCCCATAGACATAATATACGTAGACGCCTCATGACATGCTGGAACGTATTCCAGCGTCGCCGCCATATTGCTTGGGTCTCCTCGCTCTACGATAGCAGCGGAGTCAACGGAGAGCGAGCAATTTATGCCCGTATTTTTTGCAGTTTACTGTTGCAATAACCCGCGCAGATACCAGATCGCGTGGGATTACCTTTCACAAGTAAGATTGAACAATAATTTTGGTTATTTTACCATTTATAATATTGTCATCGTAACTAACGTTACTTACGTGTAACATTATTACAGCAGGAACTGGTACTCTCTCTCATTATCTCTTGCTGTTTTTTTTTTCTGTTCTTCAACGTTCAGAGGATGTGTTCTTACTCGGGACATCATTTCATGCTTGTGTCATTTGTGGTCAGTGGCGCCTGCAGGTATGCGGCTGCACGCACTGTGTGTACCATGAGCGCTCAGACTGACCTGAGATTTGCCCCGCAAACATATCAGCAGTAGATTATATTTCTATCGACCCGTAAAATTTATAGTGAGAAGTTCTTTAAAATCATCTGGATTAAAGTAATTTTTACAGCTGTTTTTAAAGCATTTTGCTGCATGAATAAAAAAATAGGCTAATAAATAATTCACATATTATGCAGACAAAATTTCGTTGCAGAAAACCCTTTAAATGTTAAGGAATTAAGAGCAGAGCAACGTAAAAATCAGAAAAAATATAATCGGGCCTGTTTTAGGCTTTTCCTTATTTTTATATTTTAGACGGTGATGAAAAATTACTTGCCATCTCCTCATTGGACGAGCCTTTAGAGAGAAATGCATCTTTACGGATTACATAATGAAAGAGTTTTTGTTTTCGATTTGAATTATTTCGTTTTAAAGTAGTAATTTAAAGCTTTCTATAGATATATTTATCATATTTGTGACTCAATTCGTTTCAGTTCATCATTGTGAAGCGCTCCTGTTCAAGACGAGACGGCAAGCGCATCTGTTTTCCTATTCATTTTAATAAAAGCACAATGTTTTTTTTATATTGTGAATGCACACAAATAAAAGTAGACCCTTTACAGTTCCGAATGATGTATAACTCTTACCTTTATGAGCAAACATTATGGCGTATTTTAAGTTGTTTCCACTATTATTTTAAGTTCTTTTCACGCGTGTGTGTGTGTGTGTGTGTTTGAGTGTGTGTGTGTGTATGTTTGAGTGTGTGCGTGAGAGACAGAGAGAGAGAGAAATAAATTCAAATGAACAATCAAACTTGTTTCTTTATTAAAATATAAAATTCATTCATTTATCAATATGCCATAGCCTACCATATGTCTTTGTTAAAGAGCATAATACAAAGTCTTTTAGCATGAAAGCACGTATTTTTTAATGTGTGACAGCGTCTAAATCTAAAAAACTAAATCTCTGCAGTTTGTAACAAACCAAACCGTGTGAAAATCCGGTAAAAATTCGGGGAGTTATGATTATTGTAGTTGGGGATACACATTCCTCAGTAGAAATTAATGCAGGGGGGGCGCATTGGAGACCCATCCAAGATGGCGGCCGCGCTGTACGTCAGCTCCAATAGGCAGCGTCAGTCTATGAGGCGTCTACGTATATTATGTCTATGGTATAGCCTATGTATATGATATGACGATCGTTTTACTCAAATTAAAAGGTCAAATGCTCACGAAGCAACTCTCAGAGCAGTTCTGGGGATGTTGTTCATGTATTTATGTCCTCATTTAGTGAGACGGCAGATGCTGAAAACACCGCGAGCGTCGCGCACTTCAGTGTGTGTGTGTTTGTGTGTGTATAATCAAATGGCGCGTCTGTGCCATTCACGCAGAACATGCAGAATTCATATTTAAATAGTCTTTTTGCAGCTTAATATTTACAGATACTAATCCATAGCGCGAGTCGATTTAAGTGTACTAACCTGCTTTTGATTAATTCATCCAAACTTTGACGAACTCCGTGTTATACAGTAAATTCCCTTTATATGACTGGATTCCGCAATTCCGTCTACGCTTTCATCGCGGAAGCCATAAATAGATCATATTGAGGTGTTTTGCAACTTCAGTGTAGTGGATTGTGATTTATTGCAACTTGAGCAACGTCTGCTGCTGCCTTTGAGAGACAACTGATGCGTGATGATCACTGAAACTGTAGCAAGCGCTTTCAGTGTGAGAGTGCCTTATGCCGAGTTCACACTGCACGATTTTAGCCCGATTTTTCACTCGCCGACAGGTTTTGATAAATCGCCGACAAATGCCCGACATCGGAGGCAAATCGGAGCTCGTTCACGCGAGTGACAATCGCGCAGTGTGAATTACCAAAGACGCGATCTGAGAGAATCGCCGACGCCCGCGAAATATTTGGCATGCTAAATATCTGGAGCTGTCAGCGATTCACAATCACGCTGTGTGCAATGATTTCTGACTGAAAACTACATCATGACCTTCAGCCAATGAGAGACAAAGATTCAGGGCAGAGGGAAGTTCAGTGAGGAGACCATATCAGTATTTTAATATGTGCAATTATATCATACAGAAACAAGCACAAACGCTTCACCAGCCACAACATCAGCATAACAGTTACTGCAAAATTATTATTTACCACTCTTTGCAGAACACAATCCCTGTTCCCTGCATCTCCCTCCTGCATAATCTGTTTTTGTTTTTGTAGCTGGAAATCAGCGCACACACAATTTGCAGGCTATATTTTTAATACTTCCAGTCTAGCTAGAGAACAACGGGCTGACGCATGCAGGTTCTCGCGTTATTTCCTTATCACTTCTCGCGTGTGTTTTGTTGTGAAACGTAGTTTGCGGCGATTCTTCCTATTGTGAAATCATGCAATGTGAAACCCCTGTCGCCGATCCATCGTGCAATGTGAACACAGCAGCGACTGAATGCTTCCCTAGAGAGTCACGCAGTGTGAAAACAACAGCGAACCGACGAGTTTGAGAACCGTGCAGTGTGAACTCGGCATTAGTCTTCCACATTGATTGGTCTGACTCGTGATTCCCAACAAATCAGATGCGCGGTGGGCGGATACTGCTCTAGGTGGTGAGTTCTGACAGGCTGCATCAGAGCCAAATAGCGTTTCAAAATTAAATAATTTTATTGGCACATCGGTTTTGAAAATTACTGATACCAATAATCATAAAAATGCTTAATATCGGCGCCGATAATCGGCCAGGCCGATAATCAGTCGACCCCTAGTAAGGACATCTGTAAAATAGTCCATGTGATGAGAATACTTTTACTAAGCTACGAGAATACTTTTTGTGTGCAAAGAAAACAAAAATAACGACTTTATTCTTTTTGTTATCAACATTTTTTTTTTCATACATAACATCCAAAAAAATAAAAAATAAATAAAAAATACAAAATAATAATAAAAACAACAACAACAGACACATACTCAATATCTCAAAGTCCAGTCAAAGGGAGGGAGAGAGGGAAGGACAAGGAAAAACATAAAAGTCACTCTTTTATACAGTCACGTATATCAAAGAGAAAGCACTGCCAAGCATCAATGGTAGAAGGCTTGGCCCCATTGATTCGTGCTGTTGTACATTCACAAGTCACTATTTGCAGGAGGCTACGGATCCAATATGTTTTTCCACACATGTGCGGTGTAAACCAGTTTTGTATTATTGTCTTCTTTGCAGCTGTAAAACCAGCAAACAACATTCTCTTTTGCATTGAAGTTATACAGAGGCCAGAATCATCATTAAGAAGACACAAACTTGGATTAACAGACCAATCAATATGCAGTAAGGATGATAGAACCAGGTTTACATGTGTCCATAGACTGATGACGACAGGACATTCCCAAAACATATGCAGAAAAGTACCTGACGATGTAGTATTACATATATGGCAGTTGAGATTCGGTTGTAGTTTCATTTTAAATCTTTTGTAAGGAGTTATGTATGCTCTATGAATGACTTTGAAGTGAATAAGACGATGAGCCAGATTTTTAGATGTTAAACTGAGATTAGACCACACTCTCTTCCAGTCGACAGACAAATTAAGGTCAGATAATTCCCTATTCCAAATAGTTTTAATAGAAAGAGGTTTTGTAATGCAATCAATAATCTTATTATATATTAAAGAAACAGACGGCCGACCAACAGATGGTGCAATCCAATCTTGCATAGGATGAGGAGATGGGAGATGCCCAAGGAACTCCATACGCTTTGAGAGCAGAACGTAATTGAAGAAAGACAAAATATGCGGATGCTGGTAGACAAAATTTGGTTCTTAATGTCTGAAATGAACATAAGCCCTGGTTATCATATATATCACCGCATGTGTTTACACCCAAAGAGGACCAAGAGGGTTGGACAAATGGACGATTTCCATACAAAATTAAAATTGTGCCATAAAGGTGTACTGTTACAAAATTTGAAGGTTCCTCCTATCCGACGTTCCACCGTTTTCCAGATTTTAATAGAGTTGGCCACAACCGGACCAAATTTATAATTATCCCCTTTTTTTCCTGTGCCAGTAAATAACATATCTTGGAGTCTATTTGGTTTAACCTTGTCAGCTTCAATCACTCTCCAAGAAACTGTAGATTGAGGATCAACCCAATTATGAAGAGCCTTAAGCTGGAGCGACCAATAATACAGTTCAAAATTTGGTACAGCCAGTCCTCCTGCGCTATTAGGATGTTGTAATGTGGTAAGCTTAATTCTGGGGCATTTATCATTCCAGATAAATTTAGAAATTATGGAGTTGATCTCCTTAAAGTAACCTGGAGGGGGAGAAAGTGGTAGCATAGAGAAAAAAAAATTTAATCGAGGTAACAAATTCATCTTAACAGTGGAGATTCTTCCTTGAAGAGATACTTTAAGATTCTTCCATCTTTGAATGTCATTTTGACCTTAACTAAAATATTATTAAAATTGTCTCTGGCAATCTTATGAATGTTTTTATGTATGGTAATGCCCAAATAGATGAAAGATTCCTTAATAGGGATAAATGAGGGAATAGAAGAATTAACTTTAACATTGTTAATTGGCATTAAAGCAGATTTGCTCCAATTTATTTTATATCCTGATATCAAAGTGGTCTAAATATAGAATAATATCATCAGCGTATAATGAAATACTATGATTATGATCATGAATCTTAATCGATACTTCAGATTTCCTGATGGCTTGTGCTAAGGGTTCAAGAGATAGACAAAACAATAAGGGGGAAAGCAGACATCCCTGCCTCGTTCCTCGCTGCAAAGGGAATGGGGGGGAAATAATATTACCAGTTATGACTGATGCTGCAGGTGAGTGGTATAATGTCTTAATCATAGAAATGAAGTGTTCACCGAAGCCGAAACATTGCAGAACTGCCCACATATAATTCCACTCTAGCCTGTCAAAGGCTTTTTCTGCATCAAGTGAAAAGACCGCACAAGTGGTTGGGTCGACGCATATTGTCAGATGCATTGCGCCCCTTGATGAAACCAGTTTGGTTCTCCTTGATCAAACTATGAATTACCTTCTCCATACGAAAAGCAAAAACTTTAGCATAGATTTTAAGATCACATGGGATAAGCGAAATCGGTCTGTAGCTGGAACAATCTAATGGGTCTTTCCCTTTTTTAAGAAGTAATGAAATCAGTGATGTTTTTTGATCTCTATGAAATACCCCATGTTCAATTGCAAAATTAAATGAATTAAGCATAAGTGTCCCTACCAAATCCCAAATTTCTAAATATAATTCAGGGGGGAGACCATCTAGACCTGGCGATTTGCCCTTTTGAAGGCTTTTTAGAGAGACGTGCAGCTCCTCCAAACTTAATGGGGCCTCCAAAGATTCTTTATCCATCTGTGAGATTCGAGGCAGTTCCAATTTATCTAAATACTGCTTACAAATTGGTTCATCAAAATCTGTTTCGGCTTTATACAGATTCATGTAAAAACCTTTAAATATGTCATTAATTGCCGCAGGGTTCGTGGTGACCTGATCATCCGATGATTTTATTGCGCTAATATATGCCTTAGACTCGCATTCTTTCAACCTAAGGGCCAATAAATGACTAGGTCTCTCTGATTCAAAATAATATTTTTGCCTAGTCCTATGTAAAATAAATTCCGCCTTTAGGTGTGAAAGTAAATCATATTCTTCTTTTAAAGAGGACAACCGTGTAGCCTGTTGATCAGTAAAATGTTGTTTTTGTAGGTTTTGCAATGATTGGATTTTATTTTCTAATTGTGTAAACTGGTGAGTTTTCGCTTTGGCAAGAGTAGAAGAGAAAGATATACAGAACCCTCGTATGGCACACTTAGTCGATTCCCACATTATTTGAGGATCCACATCAGAGGGCATATTGATTTCAAGAAATTCCTTAATATATTCTTTTAGTGAAGTAATGAAAGTCTGATTACTTAATAATGATATGTTAAAGCGCCATCTAGGGGACTTGGCTTTAACATCGGAGAGAGGAACACTGCACAACACAGCAGAATGATCAGATAATAAAATTGGTAATATAGAAATGGAGGAATTCGACGAAATTTAAAGATGGGCTGAGAAATATGTAGTCTATCCTAGAGAAAGTCTTATGTCTATTAGAAAAAAAAGTGAAGTCCTTAGCTTTAGTATTCTGAATTCTCCAAAGATCGATTAAGTTGAGCTCCGTGATGAATTTATTCAGTAATTTAGAAGATGGATTGGCTGTTGTATCAGATTGAGATTTATCTAAAGCAGGATTTATGACAGCATTAAAATCACCACCCACAACTAATGGACAGTCAGTCTGCTCAAGTAATGTTTTGGAATCTGTGTAAGGAACGCACTGTCTGTCTCATTCGGACCGTAAATAGAGACCAATGCTAACCTATTATTATATATTTTGCATCGGATAAAAACAAATCTGACCTTCTCATCACTACCAAGGTGTTCAATTGTTAAATTTAACTTTCGATTAACAAGGATAAGCACCCCCTTAGTTTTATTTTGAGCGCAGGAAAAAGCCGCTAATTTATAATACTTATTCTGAAAACGTGCCACGTCAGATTGTTTTAAATGCGTCTCTTGAATTAGGGCACAGGAAATAGACTTACGGTGTAAATATTCTAACACACGGGTTCATTTAACAGCAGAATTTAAACCATTCACATTCAGTGATAAAATATTTAGAGTATGCATTGAATATTCATAATCCCAAAATTGTAATCAATAAATGAAAAAAAAACAGAAGCACTTCCATTCTGTAAGTAGCATGTAAACGCTGATGTGCATTTTAGATACCAAACCTCCTAGATGAAAAATCCCTTTAGAAATAAGATCAAATAAATAACAGTATAAATGTCTGTTGTAAAAAGTAAAAACAACATAAAAACCTGAACAACCGACAACCATAAACAAGGAACAACTCAGACCGCACATTACCGAGAACATAGGTCTGTCTGACTGAGCAACAAAAATAGTGATGGTTCGTGACCGATCCACTCCAACGCAAGACATGTCTCCCGAAAGGCTCACACAGCCAAAAAATATTTGTAATTAAACCTACTCTCAATTAGTCCCCTCCAAAAAAGAGAGAGAGAGAAAAAAAAAGGAGTGTCAGTCTTACCAGCAACGAGATCGTTTTACCGGATATATAGGGACAATCTCGGTAGTAGAGAGGAGAGAAGAAAAAGCAAAAAATAGAGTTAGCAAGCGTCCATGTCCATCCTACCACCATCCCCTACTGGGCAGCTAGGACCATGTCCATCCTGGCCATCAAGTTCCTCCCGCTGGACCGGAGAGACAGCGGCCGCCGTTCCCCCGTCGCCGCCCCGCAGAGCCGCGGCATATGTCTTCTGCTGAGACAGGGAGCTGATAAAATCCTCCGCTTTGTGAGGGGAATCGAAGCTTTTCTGTTCCCCTTTGTGCCGTAGTTTACCCACCGCCGGATGGATGAGGAAGGGCTGGAGGCCAAGCGCTGTCATCTTCTTCAAAACCGGACCAAATGCCTTTCTCCTGATCGCTGTAGCTGGACTAAAGTCGGGAAAAAATAGTAGTGTGACATTGTTCTGTGCGCATTTCACCGGATAGGCCTGCCGAGCACCCTTCAGGATATCAGATCTGTCATGCCATCTCAGTACACGGAAGATAAGAGTGCGCGGCCGATCGGAGCCTCTCCCTCCGTCATACACGCGGTGCACCCGGTCAATCTCAATGTCACGGCCCCTCAAGGAAGGAATCCACTTGGGAAGATGAACTCTGAGGAAACCAGCCGCGTCGGATCCCTCAGCCCCCTCTGGCAGCCCCACCAGTCGTACGTTGTTCCTCCTGCACCTGTCCTCCATATCCGTCATCTTCTCGGTGAGTCGCTCCAGCTGATTTCTTACGTCCATGACTGCCCTCCTATCCTCACGTGCATCTGCTTGCACAGAATCAACGCGGTCACGTGTCTGCTTTGCCGCGGTAGTTATGGCCTCAAACTCCTCTCTTAGCTCTTTAACAGACTTGTTGGTCGCTTGTATGTCCTCACGCAGTTCGCGCAATGCTGGAATCAGTACAGAGTCCATCGCATCTCTTACTGCCGAATTCACAACCCGAATTCAAAGTGCTTTGCTGCTCTTTAAATGCTAGTTCAATACGGCTAGCGATAGCATCGTCGAGGTCTTCTCTGGAGATGGCGGAATCTCTGAATTTTTTCTTCATTGGCGATTGCTCAATCTCTCTTTTCCGATCCCCTTTGTCTGCCTTAGCACTCATGATGGGTCCAATGCAGTGTGGTTCAAATTTTACTGACAGGATCATACAATATGTGGCAAAGTGAGCAGAGCGAAAGACTAAGCTTGCATCGCTGTCGAAGGGTCACGTGATCCCCACGACTTTATTCTTGACTTCTCCTCCAAGTCACCATCCTCCACCATTATAGAGAGTACCACGACGCATGCGTGTGCATTCCTCTGCTTGTAAACAAGGCTCCGAGCATGCGTGTTCTACGTCAGCATGGAGTATTTTACCAATGTCCTTACTACATTTCTGTGCCTGCATGGGAACATTATAGTTACACTGCTGTCTATGCAGAGTTAGAAAGCTCTCAGATTTCATCAAAAATATCTTAATTTGTGTTCTGAAGATGAACGAAGGTCTTACGGGTTTGGAACGACATGGGACGGAGTAATTAATGACAGAATGTTCATTTTTGGGTGAACTTTCCCTTTAAATATAAAAATTTTCAAGTGTGCCAAGAAAAATTTAAAGCAGGCCAGCAATCCAGGATCTCACCAATCTGTAGGTTCCAGTATCTCTATACAATGAATGCGTATTAAAATTAATAATTGGACATCAATATACCAAACTAACCTTCCAGCTGCTTCACTTTTATCCTGAAAAGAAACAGATTCAGAAGTTAGTCAGGTTGTAATATTTGCCAAAACACCAGGAAAATTATATTTAAAGCACATGAAACAAATCAGTTATTTAACTTACTAGGCATTATGTGAAATATGGTGCTTAATTTAATCCCATAATACAAACACACATATATACTGTATAATTTGCTCTTTAAAATGTTACATTTTAAGCAAGAACACAAATGTCTTCGGTAAATAACACAAGCTTTACTGGTATGGCTTGAGCCAACAACTTGAATACATTTATAAATACCTGTCCTTACAAAAATGTACAACTCGTGGAACAAAGTAAATCAAATTATTAAACCTCTATGAAAATCATTTTACTTTATGTCCAGCAATGCGAGCCAATTAAATATACGAATCAAAACCACCAATTTGAGGTCATTACAACTTGTTACCAAAAACCTTTTTAATGTGTGCACACTCGATGCAAAAGACAGACTTTTATATTATATATATATATATATATATATATATATATATATATATATATATATATATATATATATATATAAACTTGCTTCAATCGATTTTTGACCTTTAGTGAGGCGGGATAAAATGGCTCAAATAATTTGCAAATGCATAAAATACATTAACTGCTAAGACACTAAACACATTTAAACAAATAACTTACGTTAACTCACCAGTTGCGCGGGCAGCAGAAGAGAAGAGAAGCTCATCACCGGCAGGTTCAGAAAACCGCATGCCGCGTTTCTCCACAAAGGTCCTCACAGGCAACACAAAAGCAAATTCCCGATCGAAAAATATCCCTCCTACGTTATTTTTATAAAATACGAGCGAGTGTTGCAAACTTATTTAAAAAAATCCGAGGCAAGTCAGCGCAACAACAACATGGCGTCTTTTCAAAAGTTGCAGCAGCTAGTTGAGGGCGGAGCACGTAAGCACGTGTGCGTGACGTCAGACGGGGTTGTACTAAAATTATTTGAGTACACTGCCAAAAACAAAAGAAAGCATTTGAGTGCTGTACACTTAAAATTGCATTTTTGTACTAATTACTCAAATAATTAGAGGCGAATGAACGTTTTTATGTCTTTTGAGTAATTACAACCCAATTCCTTTATGAAAGATTTACTATTTGGTCTTCCAGTGTGTTTTAAAAGTTGTTATATATGTCCAGTGGATTTTCCAGACCATTCTATGGTGATTACTTCTGTTTATATCAAAGAAATAAGAGTGCGTATTGGCATTTTAATTGTGTACTTGTTGAATATTTTAATTTTAAGAGTTGTTTTAGATTATTTTTGGCAAAATGGAAATTGCAAAAAGAAAATTTCAAGTTAACTGAAACAATGCATGGATGCTGGGAAGATTCAAATAGAACTGTTTTGTAATCAATATGCTTTCAATGCAACCAAGGACATTGTTGGGTACATTAAAAATTTAAGATCAAGATCATTTTAAATCATTGAAAAAGAAAAAAACTATTTTGGTCGATCTATTAGGAGTCAGAGCACAAGGGGTTTTGGTGAGATCAAGATTTCAGAATATATCTGAAATGGATGCCCCATCCAGATTTTGAATTTTTTTTTGGCCTGGAAAAGAAAAATGGTCAGTGTCGGTTAATTCATTGTTTAATATCTATTGATGGGAAGGAACTCACGAAAATATCTGATATACACAGAAGAGCAGTTAATTTTTTATGAAGAGTTCTATGCAAATGAATATAAAGAAAATGTTTTTCTGGCACAAAAGTTTTACAAAGATCTTCCTCAGGTGCCTAAAGAATATTTTGAAGAATTGATGAAACCTTTGTCAAAAGAGGAGTTTCTATTGGGCCTATTGGGAGTTTCTGGGAGATGATTTGCTTGAAGTTCTGAATGAAAGTTTGAATGGAGGACAGCTGCCACAGAGTTGTAAAAGGACAGTTTTAACCCTGCTCCCAAAAAAAGGTGATTTGAAAGAAATCAAAAATTGGAGACCAGTAGCATTATTATGTGCTGATTATAAAATCTTATCCAAAACTTTGGCTAATTGATTAAAAAAAGTGATGGGAATGATAATACATATAGATCAGTCATATTGTACACCCAAAAGATCAATTGTTGATAATATTTCACTGATCAGAGATGTTTTTGAGGTTTCAAGGTTTTTTGGCTTAAAATTTGGTCTGATTTCATTAGATCAGGAAAAAGCCTGTGTGGAACACTGTTATTTGTGGGATACTTTTAAAGCTTTTGGTTTTCCTCCTGGTTTTATAGATATGATAAAGGCCCTTTATGAGGACATTGAAAGCATATTGAAGATCAATGGTGGCTTGAGTTTTCCTTTAAAGGTTGAAAGAGGAATAAGACAGGGATGTTCAATGTCTGGAATGTTATATTCAATTGCTTTGGAACCATTTTTAAATCAAATAAGAGAGAGTAATTGTGGTTTTAAATATGATAGTAGTTATATGTCAGTAAAGTTGTCAGCTTATGCTGATGATATAGTGGTTTTAATTAATGACCAAGAAGATGTTAATAGACTAATAAAAATTGTTGAGGATTTTGGTAAAACCTCCTCTTCAAAGATTAATTGGTTAAAGAGTTCAGCTATGTTAGTAGGTAATTGGAAAGCTGAAAAACCAACTTTACCAGGTGGAATGTTCTGGACAAAGGTGAATATGGCTTTTTAAAAAAATGTAACTTAGGGGGAGAATCCTTGTAATCAGTAATTTAGTGGCATCCCTGTTATGGCACCGTTTAGCATTATTAGAACCCCCAATGGGCCTGTTAGAAAAGATTCAAACATCTATTGTTAATTTTTTTTGGGATCAATTACATTGGCTTCCTAAAAGTGTGTTGTATCTTCCTTTAGAGGAGGGAGGACAAGGTCTAATATACAGGTGCTGGTCATATAATTAGAATATCATCAAAAAGTTGATTTATTTCACTAATTCCATTCAAAAAGCGAAACTTGTATATTATATTCATTCATTACACACAGACTGATATATTTCAAATGTTTATTTCTTTTAATTTTGATGATTAGAGCTTACAGCTCATGAAAGTCAAAAATCAGTATCTCAAAATATTAGAATATTACTTAAGACCAATACAAAGAAAGGATTTTTAGAAATCTTGGCCAACTGAAAAGTATGAAAATGAAAAGTATGAGCATGTACAGCACTCAATACTTAGTTGGGGCTCCTTTTGCCTGAATTACTGCAGCAATGCGGCGTGGCATGGAGTCGATCAGTCTGTGGCACTGCTCAGGTGTTATGAGAGCCCAGGTTGCTCTGATAGTGGCCTTCAGCTCATCTGCATTGTTGGGTCTGGTGTGTCTCATCTTCCTCTTGACAATACCCCATAGATTCTCTATGGGGTTCAGGTCAGGTGAGTTTGCTGGCCAATCAAGCACAGTAACACTATGGTCATTGAACCAGCTTTTGGTACCTTTGGCAGTGTGGGCAGGTGCCAAGTCCTGCTGGAAAATGAAATCAGCATCTTCATAAAGCTTGTCAACAGAAGGAAGCATGAAGTGCTCTAAAATTTCCTGGTAGATGGCTGCGTTGACTGTGGACTTCAGAAAACACAGTGGACCAACACCAGCAGATGACATGGCAGCCCAAATCATCACTGACTGTGGAAACTTCACACTGGACTTCAAGCAACATGGATTCTGTGCCTCTCCACTCTTCCTTCAGACTCTGGGACCTTGATTTCCAAATGAAATGTAAAATTTACTTTCATCTGAAAAGAGGACTTTGGACCACTGAGCAACAGTCCAGTTCTTTTTCTCCACAGCCCAGGTAAGACGCTTCTGACGTTGTCTCTGGTTCAGAAGTGGCTTGGTAGCCCTTTTCCTGAAGACGTCTGAGCGTGGTGACTCTTGATGCACTGACTCCAGCTTCAGTTCTCTCCTTGTGAAGCTCTCCCAAGTGTTTGAATCGGCTTTGCTTGACTGTATTCTCAAGCTTGCGGTCATCCCTGTTGCTTGTACACCTTTTCTTAAAGATTAAATGTAGTTGCAATAAACGCATCAAGTATCCGTACACCTGCAGATGACGGCACGGTTTGATCTTCGGCTGACCAATCAGCAGAAAGGGGCGTTTAATTCCCGCCCACGTGTAGAAATCGAATATTCAAGCTGTTTATTCATTTTTCTACTCCTGAACGAAAAACGAAAAATTAAGCTGAATTCTTGTTTTTCGTTTCGTGGAAAAAAAATGAAAAAACCGAAAAAGGAGCTGTTTTCTCATTTTTCTACATTCAGTACTAAAACAAAAAATGAGTGACCGCTCGATTCCCGATTTTGCTTTTCTAATTTCAAAAGGAAAATCCGTTGGCCGCCAGGTACACAGACCCAGTTAATGTATTCATTTCTATTTTGAATCCCCAAATAATAGACAGTTGTACTTTTTGTGGGCAGAGATAAACTATTTTTCATTGTTTTATTCATTGTCAAAGGTTGCAGTGTCTGTTTGAAGTGCTGACAATGCTTTTTGATGACTTTAATGAAATGTCCAGTATACCTGTATTTATTTATGGTTTTAAGGGATCTAAAGTAAAGAAAATAATGGGGTGTTTGCTGAATTTTATTATAGGCCAAGCAAAGATGTCTATTTAAGTTGAAAACAGAAAATTGATTTTGGAAATGATTGTAATATAGTGAGGTTTTTAAAGGAATTGTAAAAACAAGAATTAAACATGATTTTTCTTTTTATTGTTGTATGAAAAATCTACTGGATTTTGAAACGATTTGGACATATGGAGAAGTACTCTGTAAAGTTGAAAATAATACTTTAATATTTGGTGATATTATAAAATGAGATATGTGAAAGATTTTAAATGTATAATAAAGATTTTTAAAAATCAAATCTCTCTCTCTTTCTCTCTCTCTCTCTCTCTATATATATATACATCAGCCATGAATGTACTTAATTAGGAAAATTAAAAATTAAATAAATTAAGTGTAAATGAATACATAAATTTACACTTAATTTATTTAATTTAATATTTAATTTACATTCATTGCTGATGATCAGCCCAACCCACTTCAAAGATTTTGATACTATTTATATGACATTAAATTTATGAAAAGTTATTAATCGGCTTAAAGAGGAGAAAAAGTGAGATGCTCATTTGCAAGGGAAATGTTTCCTTTATTAGTTAATGCCTGCTTTCACTTCACAGGAGGAGCTCTAATTGCCACTAAAGACATACAGCAATTTCCACCTAATTTATCCCTGGCAGGGCCCACAGAGGGCACCCACACATACACACAGACTACACAAGGCAGTCAAAGACCCACACAGGGCAGCCCTCTCTGTCAGAGATATGTCCAATTATTATGTTCAGCTGATTAAGCCCCCGCTTTGTGCTCAGATTAGTCAGTGACGATTGACGTGAAGAACAGAAAAATTCAACTGCCGAGCCTGAAATGAAATATGGTTTCCTCTCATTAATTAAACACAGGTCCCTTCTTCTCCAGCTCACTCTCTCTCTATTACAATTTTTTGTTCAATAGAATGAAAATAATGAAACACCCTTTAATTCCAAACAACAACCACAGATTGATACTAAGTAAGAACAGTGATGGGAATAACGGTGTTATAAATAAACGGCGTTATTTTTTTCAGTAACGAGTAATCAAATGAATTACTGTTTCCCCCGTTACAACGCCGTTACCGTTACTGACAATAAAATGTGGCGTTACTATATTATATTATTAGAATTACATTTTTCAGTTCATCTGAATGGATGCGCGGTGTAGCTGTATTTGACATACCATAAACTCTAGTGTGAAGCGCACGACTCGCCGTCGCTTTCTCTCACATACATGCAGGCAAAGAAAGATACAGAGCACGAGAGTCTTTCATAACATGCAGAATTGACGCGCTGCATGTAAACGATATTCTTTGTTGTATTTTCCTGTCAAAATAACGGAGTTCTTTTGGAATTCTTCAGCTTTTAAAGGTCCCATGGCATGAAAATGTCACTTTATGAGGTTTTTTAATATTAATATGAGTTCCCCTAGCCTGACTATGGTCCCCCAGTGGCTAGAAATGGCGATAGGTGTAAACCGAGACCTGGGTATCCTGCTTCGCCTTTGAGAAAATGAAAGCTCAGGTGACCCAATCTGGAATCTTCCCTTTATGTCGTCATACGGGGAAAGGTTACCTCCCCTTTCTCTGCTTTGCACGCCCATGAGAAAATGAGCTACTACCTTGCGACGCGAGCGCAATATTTTTTTTTCCTCAAGAGACATCATGGCTTGCAAACGAGCGAAGCATGGCAGTTGCTCAGTGTTTGGATGTACAAATGAACACCAAAGTATTTTTTTAGTTCCTTCATCCAAGCCTATGACTAGCATTAGCTACATGATAATAACTGAAACAGCATAACAAACCAACTAAAGTACCGCATCCAGACACAATATTTTAAACTAACCATTCGGAGACGTCCTGCTGTAGCCGCTGATCAGATTCTGGGTCAAACTGAAAAGCTTGAATGACTGCGTGTCTATGAGCCATTGCGATACATCCACTGTCAACATTAGCGCATGCTAGCGCAAGCTGGTTAAGGCCACACCCCCACCCTCCACCTTGCCCCGCCTCTCTCATCCTTAAAGCTACAGACACAGAATGGCACGTCCTAAGGAAAGCTCATTGTGGGACTGGCTCATAGTGGCTGAAATTCTGCAGCAAGGCTGAATTTCGGCAAACAGACCTCAGATACAGTATTAGGGACCACTTAGGCCTATATAAAAGCATCCAAAAAGCAGCATGTCATGGGACCTTTAAGAACTGCCGGTTTCTCCGATAGTGGGCGGAACTAATGCGCAAACGACAATCTCATTGGCTGGCGCTCACCTATTATCATCCCTGTTTTGATTTCAGCAAATCAATTAGAGCGAACACAGACAACGTGATTAATATTCATGAACCCAGCAGCTCATTAATCCTTAGTGCGTTTTATATTGATGACAAATATGCATTCATACTTGGTTATTCTAATTACTAAAGTTCTATCATCATATAATATTAAATTATCATAATATTGTATTATAATGCTTGACTGACTGATAATAAGTGTCAGTAGATAAATAGTGTAGATTAATGTACAATGTTTTATAATAGTAATTTATTATTTTTAGTGTTCATTTCATTAATTTAACATATTTAATATTGGGGGCATTCAAAGTTATTTGACATTTGAACATTTTTTTTAAAGTAACGCAATAGTTACTTTCCCTGTTAATTAGTTACTTTTATAATGATGTAACTCAGTTACTAACTCAGTTACTATTTGTGAGAAGTAACTAGTAACTATAACTAATTACTTTTTTAAAGTAACGTGCCCAACACTGAGTAAGAAACACTAGATAGTGGCAAATAACTTGACAGTGTCCATTAGCCTTCCCAATATGATGACTTTGGGCCTTTTCATCAAATCTGTCACCCCTGCTTTTCACTCAAATATATTGGGATGTTTCTTAAACTTCAGGCAATGTCCCAGGGGTTGATTTTTATTAAAACTAACAGATTTAACTTTTCTCTCTTTTTTTTCACCATGCCTTTATCATTTTTTATTTATTTATTTTATTTATTTTTTTTGCTGCTTTTTAAAGTGATCCTAATGTTGTATGCTTGTGTCAGACCCAAACTTTACATTTTAAAATCTCATAAACTCCATCAATAAAGGTTGAAATAAATTTATTTGAAATACATTTTATTATATATTAAAATGTATTTATTCAGTGAAAATAATTAGTATATTTTCAGAACTTTAC
Source organism: Onychostoma macrolepis (assembly GCF_012432095.1). Taxonomy (NCBI): domain Eukaryota; kingdom Metazoa; phylum Chordata; class Actinopteri; order Cypriniformes; family Cyprinidae; genus Onychostoma; species Onychostoma macrolepis. The sequence continues at coordinate 31,787,480 of NC_081163.1, forward strand.
CTAATTGATTGCATACTTTTCACCATAACAATTTTCTATTAATGCAGTTTTATGAAATATGAGGCAAGTGTCACGCCCAGTTGCCTGTACCACTGTGAGGCACTAGAGGGCTTTCCTGTGTTGTGTTGTGTTGTGTTGTGTTGTCTTGTGTTCCTGCTTGTTGTGCTGGTCATGGACTCCATTTCCCATCATGCTGTATTTTTATTAATGTCTACCTGGTTCGGCTGTGTTCCATTTCCTGTTTGGTCCTGTGTTTGTGTATAAAGCCCCAGTCTGCTATCGTCTGTTGTGAGTTGTTGATAATTGTTACCTCCTGTGTTTCTTGTGATCCTTTCTTGGTTCCGTCATGTATTTTGGATGTATATCTCTGTGGATTATCATTAAAGGATCTTGAAACTGCATTTGGACTTGCTGCCTGTTGCCTACTTGTGCTCTACTGTAACAGCAAGTAATAGGTACAAATCAGTTCAATGTCACTTATTAGTAGTTTAAATCAAGCTGAAATTGTCAAATTTAAAAATATATATATTATATGGAAATGTTATTTAAATTTATTATGAATATATAAATGCTAGAAGTCCTCTCTGTAAGCTATTTTTGTATTTTAGATACATAAAATAGAAGTCCTATCTGAAATATACTGTTGCTATAATGTCAATTGACAGGCCATTTCAAGCTCTCTAAAACACTGAGCACTAGTAAAATCTACTTTAAAATGATATATTTATGAAAAATCGTATTTCACGAGAATACATGACTATTTTTGAATTGCCCACAAATTGGTGTATAAATGACATCTACCAGCAGGAGCCAACTGGACCATGCTAACCAGCCAATCCTTGAGCCTGTGGTTAGTTAGTACAACATTGCTGGTGCACGAATGGTTAACAGAGTAAAAACCAGAGAGAAATCAGCAATTAGCCAGTAATACCAGAAGATACCAAATGTCGCAGAACCCACAAGTGCACATGCAGATATGCTCTCTCAGTGGGAAGTGGTGATGGTGACTGGAGGCAGGTTGTGGGCTCATCGGCTGGATGCACAGATGTACTTGTGTCCAGGGTAATACGGCCAGACAGATGAGTGGGCTGGTGTAAACAGCCAAAGCGGATATTTGGCAGCACAGCGACTGCAATGTAACGCAAAGCAATGATCGCTTCTCAAAGATGCCCATTAGCCCCAAAGCTTGCTGTTACATTAGAGCTCTGGCTTGAAAAGGCATCCTCAGTAATAGGACAGCGCTCAATGGGGTGCAATTCATTAGTCCATCCCCAGCGAGGCAGCGCTACATGTATGATACTGTGCCTTTAATCACCACACCACAGAGGAGTCGCAGATGTCCCCCACACTGTAATCAAGATAAACACACATGCATGTCAAGACGGTCTTTACTATACGCCTAATTAAGTCACTTAGATTAAATGTACACAAACAAAGCAATGAACACACACACACACACATGCAAAGATAACAGATATATTGGTTTAAATGGCACACAAACAGGTAAAACTTTACAATAACAGTCCAAATATTACTTTTATAAGAATTAATGATGAATTAAGGCTTGTAATAATCATGAACTAACCTCAACTGTGACATGTGTCATATGAATCCATGTGTGTATAACAACCACCTTGTCTACATGTTAATACATGTTTGTTTTTTAATGAATCAATTAACACTTTGGGGTAAGTTTTCACACAATTCATATGACTCATGTTGTAGTTTAGGTCAGTTCTTAAAAAGTAACCTACATTCTTAACTCATCATTAGCTCATATTAAAGTAATATTTAACTTAGGTATAGTACATAATTATTCATTATATCGTGTTACTACAAATGATCTAGTTTGTTTTAATAAATTAGTAAATTATTAATTTCTATACATATTTTGAGTGCTGCATTAAGCCGCCTGGTTCTAGCTTCCGATACTTGTTGATTTTGATCACCACATGCCACTTTTTGCACTGAGGTGGGCTGGAATAAGCCTACATTGTCCTGTTGACAGAAAATACATAATCGTGTAACAATGAGCAGGTTTAATGTGCTTTTTACATGACACCATTTTCAACTAAAACAAAAACACTTTTAATGCATTTTAGCAGTTTCTTTACATGACAATGGTATATTAGGGGCCTGAAAATGCAAAATTTTGAAAACAGTTTTGATACCGTTATCGTCTCTGTGTAAACTACAAAAACGTGAATTTGTGAAAATGGTGGTGTCATGCACATGCGCATTACATGTTCAGTCTATAAATCGTTTCAACCATACTGTAGATATGTATACATAGATGCCGCATTAATGACTGTTTCTATGGGCTGCGATACGTAAGTCCACCATTTTGGAAAAGTCTGTGAACCCTCAACTTTGCAACTGTAGTTATATGTATGTATGGATATCTTCAGTAGACTTCAGAAGATGCTTTTGCTAAACTTACACAATACAAGAAAATGAAGCTGTTAGCTAACACATTTAAAAGGTACTTTAGTTGTAAAACCTGTAATATTGAGTACATATTAAACACAGACCCCAACACATTCTTACCCGTGAAAAGGTTATTCAGTTTCTTCAGGAATTTAAATTTAGGTGGTTTTTACAACCAGATGCTGCACAATGTTGTTGCATTTGGAAACTCATTGATTGTTATTGTGAGTGAGGACATTCCAAGATGGCAGACACGTCAACATATCTGGAACAGTCGAATGTGACGCAGCCAGACCTTCAGACTGACGGCAGAAGAGGGCAATTGACTGACAGGTAAAGCAACCAATCCTGTTTCGTTTTGTGCAGTGTCATGTTTATGGCCGTGGAAATGTCGCCACAATAACAGACCAGTGTGTAGAACTCTTGGACATATTTTAAAGATGCTATGCTGCAAATTTTACATTTTTCACACACTTCTGAAAATCCAGCGTTTAGTTGATCCTGATAGGCGCTCTTCGTCACAGTTGTACACACGCAGCTTTCTTCTTCAATGAGGGGGTTTGGCATCACAGCATCTTTGTTTCCAGGTGGAATGTTAAAGAATGTGACACTCACATCTCCCTGAAATCCTGAATAATTCAACCAATCCGATGATGACTTCGAAACTCCTGAAGTTTCCTGAAGTTTGAAGGTCAATGTCATGAACAAGAAGTCTGATTAAATGCTATATTACTGGATGATTTTGGGAATGGAACAAATGAAACTCCATTAATATCCACTCTGGATGCCTAGTATCTTTACACCTACCATAATAACACCTTTTTTTCCAAAGTATATATCAAACCATTATTTATTTCACAGTGAAAATGCACTGTCAGAGAGTTTCACTGCAATATCAAGAGGCCCCTGGGCTGTGTGGACTGGACTGTCTGCTGTAATTGAGTTGTGGAACTGAGGAGAGCGTGTTTGCCAGCTGTCAGTCTTCACTGCACATTCTCTATCACTCTCTCCATCACATACACAAAGTCATACAGACAGACCTGCGTGCTTTTTCCATAACGCTTTGAGTAACATCAGTCTGCATGAACAGGACCCAAGTATTATCTGAATTGACAGAGTATCAGACCAAGGGTGTATGGATTCACCGGCTGTGAAAATGAACCTGGGGTTGTTTGCTCGTATATGTTGAGGGAATTTTACATTTAATGCATTTTTTTTGTACATGTGTTTTTCTGTGTGGTTGTTATACTTGAAAACATGCATCATTTACTTATATACACATGTTTTATGACCAGTCCAATATGTTTCAGCAATTATTGGCTGCATTATTGCAGCAGTAAGCGGAATTTGAACAACTCCATCTGTATATTATAATATGCTGATATATGACCCAACCTCACAACACCCCGGTGGTGACTGATTGATGCAATTGCGCTTGCCAAGTGTCCAATCACAGTTCATCATCCTTATGCCGACCTTACATTTGTGTGCCAGCTGTGACCGTAGTGGGTGTGTTCAGAAAGCAGCCTCCTCATTGGCCGAGATGAGTCATGGTTGTCCTGGTGAGGCAGTATTTGCTATAAGCGAGTGGGGGAGACTGACAGTGATTTTTTTTTGGCTTGAAGTGACCAACAGATGTTGCTCTAAAGGTGAATGAGCATATCTTTATTAAACTGCAGTAACCTCTTTAAATGCTGCAAAGTATCTCAGGAATCTTGAGACGTGAGACCATCTCCTTTTCCCAACTGTACTGTATGAATTTGAGACGTAAAATACAAAGCTAAAAATCTGTGTTATTGTTGTTTTTCCTTTTCTGTGTTTACATAATCATGATTGTTTGATGTGGAATAAGACCAGAATATCTATGTCTATGTATAATGTATGTTTGATTATTGCTTAATTGTTTATTTCAATCATTTTCTTCATATAATCAAGGTTAAATATCTTGGTTTGGATTTAAAGCAAATGTATCCAAGTAGACTAAACAGAGAATTATATGTAGAATTATACATATAAATATATTTAGATATTTTTAAATGATGCTGTTCCGAGATTGATTGGCACTGTATATTCCTGAATATTCATATATGCGTATGGCTCTGTATATTGAGTGGTTTGTGATCTGTGGTGGCGCAGTAACCTTTATGTACAGATCTACTCTGATCTCAGAGGGTAATGCTTGCTCCTGCTGTCTCAATCACATGCTCCCCTATTTTCGTCGGTTCTTCTTCCTCCAGAGGAATCAGCAGCCTCTTTTTGGCTTCCCCCATTAACACAGTCTCTGCCAAATCGTTTGCAATGATTTGAATATTTTATCACTGCAGCTATACTCAATTCGCAGCTGCGGGCTGCAGAGTGTGAGAGACACTCCTGAGAAGAATTTGACTAAATATTGCAACATTGATAAAAAAAAATAAATAAAAAAAAATAAAAAAAAATAGATATCACTTTATAGATAGATCTCACTCTATGTTCCTCTGATGACAGGAACTGGAACCATATAGTCATTGAGCTCCACCTACTGTTGATGAGATGTTTGTAAAGAACAATGTCAGATGAAGATGATGATATCAATAACAATAGGGTGGGAACTGTAATTAACTGTACCAATAAAATCAAATATCAGCCAAAATGTATAGCTATCTAATAGTAATTATAATGCACAAAATCTTATATAAGACGTTTGGACTGGATCGATGATTGACAAGGGTAAAACAGACAAAATATTTCTACCATATGCATTGTTATTTTTTCTAAGCAGCACAATTGGAATATGAAAATATTTTTTTTTTTACTTGATTTTAATTTTAATTTTACTTTTATTTTGTTTTTGTTTGACAAGCCATTAGGA